>NC_037092.1:77120823-77438323 GCF_002994745.2 Rosa chinensis | reverse complement strand
GTAGGAAAATTAGTGCGATATATGTTGACTATGAGGAAGTTTGGCTCTACAGTTAGTTCCTCCACTTGTTTTTGATAACTGCTTATACTGATCGATTTCAAATATTATGTCTAATTTGAAATGGGATTTTCAGTATGCAGGTTCTGATGTTGTACTTGGCGCCTTTTGGCCTAGCTTAACGATCCTGGGGTCGTCCTTGAAGAATATCAGTGTATACAATAACTGCTGCAATCAGCTTTATTCAAACAAGGTGGATCTATATATGATCGATCTAAATATTGTAGAGACCATTGTAAAGAATGACTGATATAGACTGAAGTGTCAACCATAGAAATAGTTTCCCCATGAGGCACTCAACAACAGCACCTAAATATTGAAGTTTTCCTCTTTATGTTAGACTTTCTTTTTGCAGCTTTGCTAGAAACTTGATGTGCACATAAATTTCCTGTCTTTTCTAGGAAACAAGGATGAGAAATCATAGTTTGACTATATTTCATATTCCTATTTGATTAGCAAGTTTGGCTCATTATGTTCTCCATAAATGCCTTATTCTATGGAATGTTCCAAATTACATCCTGTATTGCAAAGCTATATTCAGTTGAGTTTCATGATTATATGAGTTTCCTCATCAAATAGGTTTTCTATTCCTAGTTGGATTATATATAGTTTCTCAATCGATTGAGTATGCTCATAATATATATATATATATATATATGTATGTAATAGTTTCTCAATCCTAGTTTGAATTGGTTCACTGTACACTCTCCTTATATGCATTCGATCAAGAATAAGATGATCCGATTTTTATTATGTTAGAAATTCTTCCTTTGTTTTGGCTATAGGAATTCTCTATACCCTGGCCTCTGCCAAAGAGTTCATCCATATTCATAAGAAGTTCTTGCAAAGCAAAACATCAACTCAAGGCTCAAGTCAAAGTTCCTTCCATAGCATAATCAAGATTCAACTTTTTACAGGGTGAAAATACTAGATGGAACAATTTTGAGTAAAGATGCGTAAATTTACCAACTCACAACACAAAGACTTGCTAACGCAGTGTAAACCTCACCACTGAGGAAACATCACTGCAAGGCTGTTTTTGTAGCCCACACATATAAAGCACTCCACTATGAAATCAGATTTTTACAAGAAACAAGTTGTGGTATTTAACACAACCACATTACAAGCAAATCAGCTAACTTGTTTACACCTTGCACAACTTATTCTACACAAGAACAAACTGATCTATAGTAGTAAAGCAATCTGCACTATCTCAACGTTCTTTCCTTCTGATCTCATGTAGTTCATCAAAGAAAACACACACAATAATAAAGCATGGAGAGTTTTTATGAAAACGTTTTGTGAAGACTATGCAACACAAGCAACACCCTTTTTAACACCAAAACTCTACATCCAAAAATGCAGTTTCAAAACCTTTTATAGAGGAGCAAGACTCCCCCTCAAACAAATCTTTTCATAATCACCGAATAAGGTAAATATGGAAAGGTTTAAAAACTGTTTTTGAATATGCAATCAAATCTTTATAAGATATGTATTTTGAAAGCATTGCAAATCAATTTAGAATCATGCAAAATGATATGTATTAAAAAATACCATCTTATCAAGATCAGTGAGCATGATTTCCTTGATTTCCTCTTGGATGATCCGATTCTACAATCTTCCTTTATAGCCTTGAACCACCGGAAAGGCAAGAGAGATATTCTCCTAATCCTTTGTATCTTCTGATTTCCTTGTGGCTTTGGGAAAGTCATGTGTTGAATAGGGATAGTCCAATGTACTTACACAGGGCGCAATGGATCAAAGCCTAAAATTAGCTAGTGTATCTTGTAACCAGGAGAGAAGTAAGTTTGAGGAGTTGCCGGATTGCATTCTGGAATCCATAGTTTCATTGCTCCCCCTAAGAGATGCAATGGAGAGTAGCATGATTTTCCGAGGGTTGAAGCACGTTTGGTTGAATTCAATACAAACAAGGCGCAATCTTGTATTTGATGTTCCAAACATTTACGGAAGTTGGAGACGACCAAGAAAAGATGATGAAGACTTTGTAAGACGTGTGGATCAATTTTTGGAGCGTTACCAAGGTGACAAAGTAGACTCTTTCACATTAGACTATAACTTTAATAAGGAACCATGGCTGCATGAAGTTGTCAGTAAATGGATTGGTTTTGCAATTAGAAAGGGTGTTCAAGAGCTTCGTCTCCCTATGCCGACGAATTTTGGTCCTTTGTATAATGATGATTTCCCTCACCAGTTACAAGTGTCGAACAACAAGTGAAGGCTGTTGCTCCTCTAAAGCTAAAATCTTTGTCCTTGAAAGGATTTCGTCTAAGAGTTCCTCCTGAATTTGACGGATTCAATCAGGTCACTACTCTTTGTCTGCATTCGGTTAAGGTTGATGGAATTTTTATGTCACATTTCTTCTCTCTTTGTTCTTTCCTTGAACGCTTGACCTTAAAGAATTGCACATGGGAGTACTTCTATTCACATCTGAATATTGTTTCTGGTCGTCTGAATGATTTCAAACTGATCTCTTGTACTGAGCTAGAAAAGATCGAGATTTCTGCACCAAATCTTGCCTCCTTGGAATACATTGCTAAAATCGTGTATCCTCCATCAAGTATTGTTTTCGTCAACACTCCAAAGTTAGCAAAATTATTGTATCTCATGTTGCCTCAAACACTAAGACAATTAATTCCATCGTGCCCTGCACTTGAGACGCTTGATCTACAGATGTGTGCCGAAAGACCCCAAATCGGTAGCTTACCAACATTTGGAAATCTCAAGCAATTGAACTTGCAAATCGAAAGAGGTTATTACAATAGCATCCCTATTCATCTGAGATGTGTTGTGGACCTCCTCAGGGTTGCACCCCTTTTGGAAGAGCTCACAATAACGATAGAGGGACAAAGGGAGTTTGATGAGACTGATCAACAAGAGATAAGGAACCTTGATTGTGGATTCACACACAACCAATTGAAGAAAGTTAAGATGCATGGGATCCAAGGTAATTGGTATGAGATAGAGTTTGCTATTTGGATTCTAAAGAATACTACAAACCTTGAGATAATGGTTATTGATCCCAATTGGAAGCGCTACCTTGGTGACGGTGATTATATTGAGCTTAATTATTCAACCTGGCAAAAAGGAAGACACAGAGCTGTTGTCCGAGAAAAACTAAAGGAAGTAAAAACTGATGCTCGAATTAGAATTCTCAACCGGTGGTCCTTACCAGAAAATAAATATTTCTGAAAGAAAAGAAAGAAAGAAGAAGATAGAAAAAGAACTTACACTAATTTAGGGTTTAGAACTTAGATTAAATTTGAACCGGAAAAGTGAGTACCTGTTCCACATGTGCCTCAGGTGAAGATTCAGACCTCTCTACCAGGCGGTGATCATTATTTTGATGTGTTTCTTCAACCGGCATTGAATTCTACTGGCAATTAATTGGTTTCACAAAATCCTGCTGATCGAGCAAGACCAAAGAATTCAAGCACAGCCTTTCTAAGCAATTAGCGTAGAATCAGTCTTGACAGTGTGTAGAGTATCTTCTCTCAAGACATGGGGTTAAGCATTCTAGCGTAATGTGAAGATTGTTTCTATAGCTTAATGACAATAGGATCAATATATGTCGAAGTATGGTAGTTTCCTTGCTTGTTTTAATCACTATTTATATTGATTTCGATTTTTTTTTTTTTTGAAAAGGGGTTTGAAATCCAGTCAAATTAGGAGGCTCATTCTCACGTTCATATAATTTATTGATTTCGAACATTTTATTCCTTGTGAATTTTGTCGGGCGGCTTAATTATCAGACTATATGTGCACAGACACATATGATGGAGCTGGATCATATCAGAATACAAAAAGAAAGAGACTTCCTTACACAACTCCCTTTTCAAGGAAACAAGTCCTAGCTAGGGACTAGGGATCTTTTGACTATATTTCCTATTCCTGTTTAGTCACTCTATTATTACCTTATCTCTGATAACTTTTGCAAACAAAAACCATCAACTCAAGTCTCACGTCAAATTAAGTTCTTTACATGGGTAATCAATCTCCACCTCTTTACAGGGCCAAGCCAATGAATCAAAGCGGAGATTTAGCTATGGTATCTGAAAACCAAGAAAGAAATAGCTAGAATGGAAGAGTTGCCGGATTGCATTTTGGAATCCGTAGTTTCGTTCCGAATAACCAACAGTTCATTCATGCAGAGTTGATCCATAATGAACTAATGAAGTTCCTTTTATTTATTTATTAATTTAATTAATTAATTAATTAATTTTTTTTTACGATCCATAATGAAGTTGGGACTTGAAGAATTCCCAAGAGCATGAGTGAGATGGGCTTAGTTTCTGTTGTTTTGGGCCTTCATTCTGAGTCTTCGGTTTTGGTCTACAATCGAAACGGAGCCTCCTGTTAGGTTTTCGTTTACCTTCTTCTTCTTCCTCAAAGCTTCTCAGTGTCCCAAGCTGAAACAAAGCTCGCACTCTCTCGCTCCCTCTCTCTTCCAGCCTTCACTTAACCCTAAACCGAAACCTCTCATGGCGTCGAAGTTCGGGTTGGCCGGCGGGATACCGGAGCGGCGGGTCCGGCCCATTTGGGACGCCATCGATTCTCGCCAATTCAAAAACGCTCTCAAGCTCGTCACCGCTCTCCTCTCCAAGTTTCCCAATTCCCCTTACTGTCTGGTAATTCATCAATTCTCTCTCTCTCTCCCTCCCTCCCTAATCCGACGTCGGTTTGCATTTTGAGCTGAGATTGACTTTTACTCTCTGATTCTGCAGGCGCTTAAAGCTCTCATCCTGGAAAGGATGGGGAAATCGGAAGAAGCATTGTCGCTTTGCCTCAACGCCAAGGAGCATTTGCACAAAAACGACTCCGTTTTGATGGACGATCTCACTCTCAGCACCTTGCAAATCGTCTTCCAACGCCTCGATCACTGTAAGTGTGTGTGTGTGTGTGTCTTAGTCTCTTTCGGAAGGCTCGCATTGTCAAATGTCTGAGTGTTTTCTTTGTAATCAGTGGAAATGGCAACCAGTTGTTACGAATACGCTTGCGGTAAATTTCCGAGCAATTTGGAGCTGATGATGGGGCTCTTTAACTGCTATGTTCGCGAATACTCGTTTGTCAAGCAGCAACAGGTTGCTTTGCCTCTTTGTTTATTAACTTCCTACCTGTATCTTTGTTTTACTGGAGTTTAGTTATGTAATTTTACTGTGTTTGTTCATCTATCTATGACAGACAGCTATAAGAATGTACAAACTTGTTGGCGAGGAGAGGTTTTTGCTCTGGGCTGTGTGTAGCATCCAGTTACAGGTAACACCAGCTTTCTTTGCGCTCTTCTTTTCTTGTATGGACTTTTGGTCATACTTTGTCAATCTTCTTTTTGTAGAATGGATGTTGGTAATAAGAGTATGTAATTCATGGTTCGTCATGCTGCCTTCAAAGCCAAACTTGTGTAAAGTGGAAATCACTCCGTTGCCTAAATAGGCTAAAAATATTACTTTTTTTTTTTTATAGTGATTTCAGGTTTACTAAAAATGTGAAAGCTAGGGGCGGAACTAGAATTTGACACTTGGGGGGTCCAAGTCACAATGTTATAGTATTCTAATTAAATTTCCGGCAATATTTTTTTTCTTTTAAAAATCTTATATAGAAGACATTTGATCAAAAAATAAAAATTATAGGAGACATTTTCATTTTCAAATTAATGAATTTGAATCACAAACCCAGTAATGTTAATGATAAGAGAAATAATAGATTTATTCTGTAAACTATGATACTTTTTCCCTAACAATTGTAGTTTTTCTATGAAACCTTCTATTTCTAGGCAATAATTCCATATTATAAATTGGTAATGCACATTGATTAGTATTAAATTTTGTTGGGAGACCAATCAGATTCCATAACAAATTGACCAAAAACCAACTTGTATTTTGAGCACAAGTGTTCATCATTATGTGCTGACAAGATGATTTGCCTATTGGTTATGGAAGTAGGGGGAAACGATTGAATTAAGGCAAAGTTCAATAAATTTTTAAGCCATATCAGTTGATCAAGTACTTATGGGAGGGGTCTGGACCCCATTGTGCCTGATTAATTATGGTTTTGCCCCTGGTGAAAGCAAACTTTGAATGAGTAAATAACAGTCAGAGCTTCATGGAACCAACCGATAAGTTATAGAACCAACTAATAAATTATAGGCCTCAATCTGTTCCATCTGTACATGTTTTGTTGGTTTAGTTCTTATGACTTGTAACATACTATCATGTCATCTAAAATGTGGTAGAAGTTGCAAGTTATTTGCTCACGGGTGATCAACGAGGGGCACTTCGATTCTACTTTGACAGAAACTGTTAAGATTTTAGCTGGCACCAAATCAACCAGTGCCATACGTACTGACGTTTCAACCCAAAACGGGCATGACTAATTAAGTTTTTAAGGTGTTTGGACGACATAGTGAGATTCTGATAACATAACTATGGTTAAACTTTCATTTTCAAATACAATTACTGGATTTCATATTAGTTATGACATTTGGAAGACAGAAAGGGAGAACAATTTTATATTATGTATAGACTTTTCAAATAAAAACCTTTCTTTTTACTGGGATACTCTACGTGCAGTTCAGTTGCTTCTAAAGCTGAGATAAAACTTCTTGATGGTTGAAGAGGTTAACTAGTCTGTTTTCAGGTTTGGAAAGCTGCGTCCCTGGTTATAACAGGATAGAAAACATGGTCTCTAGTGAATGAGTATGAGGTCTGTTTTGGTGATTAACTATGGTATTAAAATTGATAAAGGTATCTAATTGTAGGGTTTCTATTCGTCAGTCATTAACTGTTCACTCATTTCACCTTATCTAGTTGGAGTTGGCATGCTATAAGTTATAATTTGTTGTGCCTGCAATTGTTGGTGGCCTTTCACCGAGGTATTATATCAGTGTTAATATCTGGTATAATTTTTAATTAAAATAGACATGAGAAGAAATATCAGTAAAACAAAACTTTTCTAGCAAGGAACATAATTTTTTTTGTTTTGTTAAAAAAAAAAAAATCAGTTTCTAGTGGAATTCTTATCAGATATACATCAGAATGGTTCTTGTTAAGCAAAGGGAAAGAGGAAAAAAATTGTTATGCACTAGCTTATTTTTATGGGGCTTGAAATTCGTATAGGTGTTTTGTGGAAACGGAGGAGAAAAGCTGCTACTCTTAGCAGAAGGCTTAGTGAAGAAGCATGTTGCCTCTCATAGTTTGCATGAGCCTGAAGGTGTACATTTTTTCTTTCACTATAAACCATTGCCCATCTCGAACAGTACTTTTGTTCTGTTGTATATTATTAAATAATGTATAAAAGCTCAGTTAAAAAATTTATTGATGTTCTAAGAGCTTGTAATATGCCTCAGCTCTCATGGTCTATATTTCCATATTGGAACAACAAGCAAAGTATGGGGATGCTTTGGAGATTCTCTCTGGTAAATTAGGATCGCTTTTACTAGTTGAAGTTGATAAGCTACGCATACAGGTACTTTCTGAAGCTTCAACGTTAATTTAAATGGTAATCAATAGCTTGTACTTGAATCTAAATACTTATGTACTGTAAAAACAAATATGTTCACACACCAGTCATTTTTTTTTTTTTTGAAAGAACACACCATAGTCATTTATTATTGTTGTTATCAGTTTAATGTTTTTTAAAAAGAGCATTCAAAGTGAAAGAAGAAAGGTAGGACAGATATGGATGTCCTTCACTAAGGTCGGAGAAAAGACTAATAAGCATACTTAGAATACACACACACACATATATAAGTAAATTTGAATTTATTTTGCTCTGGAAGATTAGTTTCAGAAGCATGGTGTGATTTGTTGTATCGACCATCGTACTCTACAAGACTCATGCAAAGCTTTTGATATCTATGCAGTATCAATATAAACAAATTATTCAAATGTTTATTGGATGCTAATCTTGTAACTAAAAAAGTACATATCTTTGTATCCCTTTTCCTATTTTCCTTCTCCTTCAACTTCCAAGCAAGAGATCATTAGGAAACAAGCTTGTAAGGCAGCAACTCTGTAATTACTACATTGATGCATTTTTCATTAGGAAAGTATGTTTGAAACTTTGAATACTTGGAATGAACATAGTTTTAGATACATATAAAACTTGAAATATCAAACTTGGTTCTTTACAAAACGAATAATCTAGTATACTTATTAAGTGTTCTATAAAGAAATAGCTTCTTTACATTTACATACACATGAACCCTAAATTCCCATTATAATTTATAGAAGTTCATATCGTGCTTTGTTTCGTGAGGATTTTGTCTTGCACAGTTTCTACGTGTGAAATATGATATATATAAAAATATATTTTATTGGATACTATGAAGTATGAATAACATTGCTTGTAATTAATTACTATGTTTGAGCTTGTTCAATTTGTCATAATTTTTAAATCTTATAGTTGCTGCCTTCACATGTTTTCTTCTCATCAACTTGTCCACTTTCACTTTAAGTTGACAGGGGAGGCTGCTTGCTCGGGTGGGTGACTACGCTGCTGCTGCCATAATATTTCAAAAAATTCTCGAACTATGGTATGCTTGGAAACCTTTCTCTGTAGTAAACATAATCTTCTCCTTAGTATTCCATAGAGCAGCAACTTTTGCTTCCCCAAGTGTGGGATATCTGATATGGGACTCTAATTCTCGAGTCTTGACTGCCTTGAATTGGCCTATATGGAGGGTGTCGATATTGTGCAGACTGGATTGTATAGTTTGCGTTTTTTTTGCTTTATTAAAACTGCTTGATTTGGATTTCTATGCCTTCCTTTCCGGTTAGTGATGCTATGTATGCATGGAAGGCATACCAGATGGTACCTCCCATTCCTTATTCTCCAGTATTTTATACTTTCTTTGTTAGTGGTCATAGATAAGATGCTTTACCTCATTAACCGACATTTGTTACTGCATCAGTAGGTACTGCTTCAGTATTTACTGGCATTTTGTACTGCATCAGGATATTGACTTATATATTTAGTTATCTGCTGGTTTCCTAAGTGATTCAATTATTGATTGCTTCCATCCGGATCCTTGATGTCTATTTCTAATCATTTTATTAGCATTTACTGATCTCAAACTTTCATATTGTTTCTTTCATGTGGCAGTCCTGATGATTGGGAATGTTTCCTACATTATCTAGGATGTTTGCTGGAGGATGACAGCAATTGGTGCAATAGGGCCATAACAGATCCAATTCATCCTCCGAAATTTGTCGAGTGCAAGATTTCAAACTTGACAGATGAAGTGGTAGAAATTACAGTTGCTTTCAGATTTTTTATTGTTTTTCTCTACCACTGAAAATTGAAGCTGTGCATGTTCACACTTTAGTTGCACTGGCTTTCTGTGTTTCCTTGTTATCATGTGCATATCAGAAATTTGCTTTTGTTAAGAATTTGATTTGTTTTTCAATTGAAATGCAGTTTGATTCTCGTATGTCAAATGCATCGGAATTTGTACAAAAGTTACAAGGAAATACTGGCAATAATTTTGCAAGGTGTCCATACTTGGCAAATATTGAAATTGAAAGGAGAAAGTGCTTACATGGCAAGGGGGATGATGGCAAGTTAATGGAGGCTCTAATCCAGTATTTTTTTGGGTACATTACCACTCCCACATTCTCTTTGTTCTTTCTTTTCTGATGGAATAAAGTTTTTGTTGAGTAAAGTTTTTCCTTTTATCATGTGAATAAACTACTCATTTATTACTATCTCTTCCGTTGCCCATTATGGCTTTTTATAATGATCAAATTTAACTAAGCTATTGGATTTATATAGCTTTAGTTTTTTGGATTTTTACTATAACCTAATTTATGATGATCAATACCTTTGCTTTTTGTCAAAAGGGAGTGATTTTGGCAGTCCACATTTCCACATATTTTAACACTTGCACTCCACTTTTAACTACTTAGAAGTGGAGTGCCAAAATCATGCATTTTTTAGAAATCACAAATGTAATTACAGTCTACAGTTCCATTTTTAGTATTTGATTTATTTTCACAAACACAGGTTTGGTCACTTGGCCTGCTTCACTTCTGATGTTGAGATGTTTCTTGAAGTCTTAACTCCTGATAAGAAGGCAGAACTCTTGGGGAAGTTAAGGGAAAGTTCTGCCTCCATTTCAGCTGTGCCAGCAAAAGTACTTGGGCAGTCAATAACACTCTTTAAAATTCAAGAACTGATCGGAAACATGTCCAAGCTTACTGTTGTTGGTGAGTCTCGACTCTTGCGTTTGTTAGATATCTTCAACTCCATCTTATGATGCTAATGTTGCTTCAAGTGCTATCCTTGCTTGATTAATTTATTGTTTTATACATATGTAGAAAAAAAGACTCCCCTGATATATTGACATTGTGGATATGCCTAGTAAAATTTAATTAATTGATATCGTATATGACCTAGATATAACAATTGTGAAACAGGTAGCTGGTGTTGAGGTTCTATTTTCATAATCATGATCATTTTCATTTAATGCTCTATGCTCTTCAGTAAATTTTCATTTTCTCTGCGGACGGTCTTAACTTTGTCCTTTATTATTGTTTCTTCCCTTTTTTGTGGTCATGGAGCTATTGCCTTTGCCTCTTTCTTGGGATGACAGTAAACTATGCTAATGAGCCGTCTATTTGATATATACTGTATTAACTTCAGCTCTTATTCCTCAGAACTTGAGGGCTCTGTTGTGCAGATGGTGGAGATGTACTGTAAAAACCTACCACTTTCAAAGGACTTGGATTCTCAAGAGAGTATGCATGGGGAAGAGCTGCTATCACTAGCTTGCAATGTATTGATTCAGGTATGTGTATCGAGTTTACTCTGTTGCATGTACATGGCATTTTTTCTTGGCTGTGTTTGTATGTAAACCCATTTTCAGTCTGCAAGTTTTTACTTTTCAATTGATAAATATAATTTTATTTATGCCAGTCCAAGACTAATATTGCCTTTTGGTATAGTTATACTGGCGCACCAGGAATGTTGGCTACTTTGTTGAGGCAATCATGTTGTTGGAGTTTGGCTTGACTATACGAAGGTGATGGCTTTGCCTTTTTCTTTTTTGTAATGTTATTCTTTGCCTATGCATGGTTTTGTTTTAATAGATAAAAGTTTGTGCAAGCATTATGAAGTTATCAGTAATGATTCCTTGTTGTTTTAGATACTTAAGAACTATAAGCTCAATCTAAGCAACATATAGATCGGATTAGTGATTTTATTCTATTCTCTTTGTAACATTGGTTAATACACTTTGCTTGGCAGACATGTATGGCAGTACAAGATCTTGTTGCTGCATTTGTATTCCCACCTGGGTGCCCTTTCTCTAGCATATGAATGGTAAATAATTATAACACTTGATTTCATTGAGCAATAGTAAATTGTCTTATTGATTCAAGTATGTCAAGAGAATCAATTGCTGATTAGTAGCTACAACTGACCTTTTATCTTTTTTGTTGCATTTCCTAAATTTATATTGGTGCCTTACCTTTTCTTCTGTTTCCTGTTTAGGTTCAAATCACTTGATGTTAAAAATATCTTGATGGAAACTGTGTCACACCACATTTTACCCCAGATGCTGGTGTCTCCCCTCTGGGTAGATATAAATAATCTGCTAAAGGATTATCTCAAGTTTATGGATGACCATTTGAGAGAATCAGCGGATCTTACGTTTCTTGCCTATCGCCATAGAAATTACTCAAAAGTACGTTATAATTTATGTTAATGTGCGTATCTTCATTTTATAGTCACTGTGATCATTAATTACTCGCAACACATAATTCCAGGTACACTTGAAATGTGCTTTCTTTTATTTGATAAATATCTGTTATCGTTCCTTTATATGTTGCACATACTTTCTTTTGTTGATCCTTCCATCCTGGAGACACGTATTACATATAAACACATATATGTATGTGTTGAGTCCGTTTTTGCACTTGATACAGTTGTTAAAACTCAGGTCATATATTATGCGGTCAACAAGGTTTCAGAAGTTTTAATTGTCTCACACACTCATAGGGAGGGAGTGCTTGTCTTGCTTGCAATGACTAATATAATTATGACTTTTCTTTATTGCAGGTAATTGAATTTGTCCAGTTTAAAGAGCGACTACAACATTCTAATCAGTATCTAGTGGCGAGGGTTGAAGGACCCATTCTTCAGTTAAAGCAGAATGCAGTTAACATTGAAGAGGAGGAGGTAATCTGTGATTCTATATTTTGCAGTTGATGCTTTTGCTTTGATTGGACAGATTACTGTTGAATTATTTTATTTCTGGTTTAATAGTATATCTTGATTTCTTGTAGGCGGTTCTTGAAAGCTTGAAATGTGGTATTCACTTTGTTGAACTCTCTAATGAGATTGGATCCAAGTCTCTGACCTTCAATGAAGATTTGCAGTCACGTCCCTGGTGGGCACCAACTTCAGAGAGAAACTATCTTTTAGGTCAGTAAACACGCAAATGTGTTTTTTTTTTTTTCCAAACCTAAACTGTAAACCATAGCTATTACTTCAGCTGCAAGTTATTTTCACCTTGCTAGAAAAAAAATATGACCAACAATATTGCATGGCATGTTAAGGCAATGTTCAAAAAGTTTGTTTATCTGTGGTGTTAAAGACTGATCATATTCCAAATTCTTGTGGGGCAATTATTATCTCTCCAAATCTAAAATTTTATTTCAGATTTTTGTTCAACCTCTGCATTAGTTTCTATCATTTTGAAGTTTTTTACTTCAGATTATGTTATTTTGTGTGCATCCTACCATGTTTGCGCTAATAGTTTCCTGAGCTAATTTGTAAGTTATGAATTTTGTCAGGTCCTTATGAAGGAGTATCATACTATCCCAGAGAGAACTCGGTACAAAATTTCTTCTTGTATCCTCGCAATAACAATAATTCCATATGTTGGATGATTCCACGAAGTTACTCTGTACTAAGAACACTACGTCTTTCTGTTAACTTTTTCATTGCCTCTAACTATACATTTTCTTCTCTTCTGGTAACAAATTTAGATGACAGAAAGGGAGGCAAATGTACGGAGCATAATTGAGAGGAAATCTCTTCTTCCTCGGATGATTTATCTGTCCATACAGAGTGCTTCAACTTCACTCAAGGAAAATCTGGAAGTCAATGGGTCAGTGTCTGACCCTAAAATCCCCTCAGAGCTGAAGATTTTGCTTGAGCGATATGCAAAGATGTTGGGATATTCATTCACTGATGCAATAGAAATGGTCTTGGGAGTTTCTGGTGGCCAAAAGTCTTTTGAGGTATTACTGCACCACCGATCTGACTACACATTTGCTTACATTTCTTTGTACTTTGTGAAGGTTTACTATAAATGAATCTTGGAAGAATTGGACCACATGCATGTCCGTAATTCGGTAAAAACCACTATAGGCAAGGGTATGGGGAATAATAACGTTAGCATTTTTTTCAGGTCTTTGGTTCGGACTTGATTGACTGGATAAACTTTTCTGTGTTTCTGAATGCATGGAACTTGAGTTCCCATGAGATTGGGCTGGCAAATGGCCGTTGTGCGGATTCTATATTGGAGAAGTATGTTTCAGATAAAGTTAGCTCCATGGAGACTCTAATTACCTCTCCTTGGGTTGATCTTCCAATTTTGGTACAGTTAGTTACAGAATCGTTGGCCTGGCATGGTCTTGTAATTCAATCTTGTGTTCGTTCATGTTTCCCATCGGGAAAGAAGAAGAAGAAAACTGGATTTGCAGATCAGTCCTGTTTGTCTCGTATCCGTGATTCAGTCTTGTCTTTATGCAATACTCTAGAAAAGGTTAGGAAATGGTTAAAAGAACAGATCAACAGGCCAGAGGATGAAAATATGGAGACTCTACTTTCCTCTTTGCGGAAGAAAGAACAGATCGAGGGACCTGGACAGGTTTTCCAGATTATAGAAACTTTTACCTCATCAATACATGACACAGAGCTTGGTGAGAGAATTTCCCAATCATTGAAGTCTTGGAGTCATGTTGATGTTGCAAGGAAGATAGTTGCTGGGAAGTGTACAGTACTGTCCGAGTTTCTCCGAATTTGTGATTCGAAATCAAAGTTGTTTCAAGCACTGAAACAGCAGATAGCTCAAGCCTAAAGAGTGATTCTGAAGTTGGGGCTGCTTGTACTGGTTCTGTACTTCCAACGTAGCGTCTCACCCAATATCTGTGTTCCAGCATCCCAAGAGAAGATTGATTTGTTCTTCTCAGTCACTGATTTTTTTTTTTATTTGTTTTGTTTTTTTGCCCCCATTATCTGGGGACTTTCCTTGCCATTTTATGCAGGCGGGGGGTTTGTTACGCTTGGCTGCTGCTTTGTTTGCAGTTTTTGCCTTAAATTTTGTTTTGTACCATAGCTATCACTTCTCTTTACTTTCTCCTCGGTGTGTTTCATCGTTACACAGGCTTGTAACTTCTGTATTTGCAGTGTATCATCCCATTTTCTTGCTAATTGAATTCCAGTTTTTGCTTGCATCTGCCTAGTATATTCTTCATAATACACTAGAATTCGAATGAGATAAAGTGGATTAGGGATCGTGTTTTTGAGCTTCAAAATAGGAACCAAAAAATTATGATCGATTTCATTTCTGTGAGTCGGTTGGCAGGCCACCTAATTCATTAGAAGCACCTTAACAATTGGCTGCAAGTACCATTGATGGATCATCTTGTTAGAATGAAAGTTTGGACAGTAGACCTGTCAAACCAGCTTCGTTCCAAATATTATATTCTACTTAAGTACTCTTATGCTAATCAGTGCCTGATTCATGTTTTAAACAATACTACATTTTGACAACACAGCACGTAGTTTTCATATTGGTGAAGCTGTTCAAACTTAGCCAACTGAATCAATCTACTAATGTACTTTGTTTATCTTTCTTTGGTTAACCAACTGTTCTTATTTATACAGCATGTAAGGGAGATTCTGACGATGCTTATGTAACAAGTATCGGGTGGCGAAACTTGCCGAGTGCAAACCCTATCCATCGATCACAAACCAAAGCCCCATGAGGCACAGCCACCGGCCGAAGATGGAGTCGCTGTTCAAAGCTGTGTTGTACTAACTAATAAAGTGAAAATTCTTCAATAGTTTACACAAGAAAAAGAGAAAGGAATTGGTAGATATGGTGGCGTTGATGTGGGAGGATATGTTTATTCCCTAAGAATTAAGGTCATCTATCCATCGAAGCTTAGGTGGTATTTGTTGCATCATAATAACGGAAAAATAGTCAACTAAAGCAGAAAGATATACTTCCTACTCTTTCCCCCTACCAAACCAAACCAAAATTTTATCCCCACTTTTACCCGTTCTACAACGGAATGTGGAAATAACAAATTTTGAAAGTGACCTTAAACTCTGAAAAATGGCTTGGTCTTAACCGCATGACAAATGCTGGTAAGTCTTGTAAATTACTCATGGGAGATCTTGAAATACACTAGTGATTATCATCTAAAACCATGGAAATCAGGAGTGACAGAAGTATTGAACGCATTATTATGGATGACATCTCTACTAGTATTGTGATTTCGAATGCAGTACATGTCACATTCATCCTATTTATTTACCTTTTGAGTTTTTCAATTGCTCACTGAGTTGACCAAATCTCTATCCTTTGGTAAATTTGGTCAAGACTTGAAGATATAGAACAATCTTAATAAGACAAGGCACTACAAACACTAATGACCCTTATGGGTCACAAACTTGGATGTAAAAGAAGTGGGAATACCAGTTCCCTCTAACAATATAAAGCACAACACCTCCATTTGCTCAAACAAGTGGGTGCACCAAATTCCCTTTATGGTTGGACTAATATGTTCTATGAGAAAAGAAAATAGCATCCCTGTTGACTCGAAACCTAATTTACATAGGCAGTATCTCAAAATGAACTAAAATTAAACTATAATTGTTCCATTTCCCGCTTAATCCAGAATGTATATATAGCTGCTCTCTTAGTCTACTAACACACAACTACTGTAAACTTCATTCAACAAAGAGCTCAGAAAGCAATGGAGGCTTCCAGCTTTACTCTCAAACCATCGAGCTCTTGCCTCTTCCTTTGCCTTCTCACCTTCTTGACTCTCCTAGCTTCTTTTGCCGCTGCTGAAACTCACTACCATGAATTTGTTGTATGTCTTCTTCTATTCTCAGTTCATCATGCCTTCCTTTTATAATCCCAGAATAACATGGACTTGGTTATAAACATTTGGTTTTCCTTTTTGTGTGGATTGAAATAGGTTGAAGCAAAGCCAGTGAAGAGGCTGTGCAGAACCCACACCATAATCACAGTCAATGGCCAATTCCCAGGACCAAATTTGGAAGTCAGAAATGGAGATTCTCTTGCTATCAAAGTTACAAACAGAGCAAAATACAATGTCACCATCCACTGGTACTTATCATAATACAATAAACCTTCACAAATAGAATGCAGTTATACAGTCATCTTCATTGTGCTAACAACTTTCCTTTCAGGCATGGAGTAAGGCAGCTAAGAAATCCATGGGCAGATGGACCTGAATATATCACACAGTGTCCCATCCAGCCAGGAGCCACTTACACATACCGCTTCACAATTCAAGACCAAGAAGGCACTTTGTGGTGGCATGCACACAGCCAATGGCTTAGAGCCACTGTCTATGGAGCCCTCATTATCTATCCTAGATTGGGTTCTCCATACCCCTTCTCAATGCCCAAGAAAGAATTTCCCCTTCTTCTCGGTGATATCCCAAAAACCCTTTCAAGCTTCCCTCTTTGTTTTTGAGTAAAACTACATGCACAGAATGATTTCCTACGATTTTGGTTCCCAACTAATACCATGGTGTTTTATGGTAACTAAAACTCTTCCTTATAATACAGGTGAATGGTGGGATAGGAACCCACTAGATGTCCAGAGGCTGGCACAATTCACAGGAGGAGCACCCAATGCCTCTGATGCATATACCATAAATGGTCAGCCTGGTGATCTCTATAGATGCTCCAAACAAGGTTTGCCATTACTCTGTACTTTGCTTTACTAGATTGTAACATCCAGTGGATGATATAACAAAAATTATACAATGCAGAAACTGTGAGAATTCCAGTGGAATCCGGCGAGACAATTCTCCTGAGAATCATCAACTCTGCACTCAATCAAGAACTGTTCTTCGCCATTGCCAACCATAGATTGACTGTTGTGAGTGCTGATGCAGCCTACACCAAACCTTTCACAACCAGACTCATTATGATAGGACCTGGCCAAACTACAGATGTCCTCCTCACGGCTGATCAGCCCCCTGCTCACTACTATGCTGCTGCACGTGTCTATCAGACTGCTCAAAATGCACCCTTCGACAACACCACCACCACTGCCATCCTTGAATACAAGTCTGCTGCTGCTTGTGATTCAAAGAAAGGGAAATTTTCAGCACCAGTACTGCCATCATTACCGGCCTTCAATGACACAGCAACCGCAACTGCATATAATGTTCAGATAAAGAGCCCTTCCCGGGTCCAAATCCCTACACAGATCGACGATAACCTATTTTTCATTGTAGGTTTGGGACTAATTAACTGTACAGTTCCTAACAGCCCTCGGTGTCAAGGACCAAACAATACCCGCTTTACAGCTAGCATGAACAATGTTTCTTTTGTATTCCCAAGAACCACCTCCTTAATGCAAGCCTACTATAATGGTATACCTGGTGTCTTCACCACAGACTTTCCACCAGTTCCTCCAGTGCAATTTGATTATACTGGTAATGTGAGCCGGGGCCTATGGACACCTAGTCGTGGAACTAAGCTCTACAAGTTGAAGTACGGTTCTAGTGTACAAATTGTGTTGCAGGACACAAGTATTGTCACAACTGAGGACCATCCTATGCATCTTCATGGGTACCATTTCTATGTGGTTGGATCAGGATTTGGCAACTTCAACCCCAGAACAGATCCAGCCAAATTTAACCTCATTGACCCACCACAGAGGAACACCATTGGAACAAATCCAGGTGGATGGGTAGCTATTCGATTTGTGGCTGATAATCCAGGTAATTATTCCAAATTTCAAATAATAAGCTTTCTTCTTCAATATCAGATTCACTATTTTGATATTATTGACTTGATGATCAAAATAGGTGTCTGGCTGATGCACTGTCACTTGGATGCACATCTCGTCTTGGGTTTCGCAATGGCTTTTCTAGTAGAGAATGGAAATGGACCACTGCAGTCTGTCATACCACCCCCAGCAGATCTACCCCGATGTTAAGTTATCAACAAAACATCAGTAGTTGTTTGTGTTTAGTAGTTGGAATTGCAAGATTCACTATCGTCTTGCAATCTTAGTTTTACTAAGTATTGGTTTGGGTGAAGTTGATGTCATTCCTAGGATTGAAAGTGCTCTAGCAAGGAGCTAAGTTATCATGTGTATGAATTGTTTTCAAGTTCAAAGAAAAGAATATCAGATTTGACGTAATTTGCATATCACAGAGTTGATACCTCAAAACACGAAAGAAACAAATATCAGCTCAATATAGCTAGCACATGGTCAGACTATGGCAATTTCAGCTCCCAATGTGGGATGAAAACAATGATGACTCGGCTTCCATAGTCAAGTAGAAGCACAGATAAAAAATATATAAATAAATAAATAAAAAAACTTGCTAAAAGTTGTTGGAGTAGCCAAAATATGGAGTATGAATCAAGCATATGATATGAGAAGGTGTCAAGATGATGCAGCAGCATATGGTGCTGGGTAACGAGATGCAATTTCTTCGATTGCAGTTAAACTCATAATCACAATTGGACAAACACGTTTCTTTCATCTTTCTTCAGTACCATTCACATTAAAATATAATTTGGATAAATGATGGATACACCTACTTCTTGGGCAAACTAAATACAAAAGTTAAGAAAATTTACAGAAACAAGATTTATCTAGCCAGCCAGCATCCAGTTTCACTAAAATTAGAAAAATTTGATGGTTCAAGACACTAACCGATCAGGCAACAAATTTCTGACAACGAGTATCATTGTGTATATTCTGGCAACGACACGAACAGAAGCGCATACCACACCTCACACATGTATAGTTGGCAGCCGAACCACAAACAGTGCAGAAATGGCGGCGGGAGGTAGAGCTTGGAGGTCCCACTGCTGCTTTCAGATAGGAGGGGACATGAGGTGGCAAAGATTCAAGATTTGCCTGTTTTATGGGAAAACTTATGTAAGAAAAGCTATAGAGGCAATTCAAATATCCAAAGCAATATACAGGTCGCATTTGCTCATTACCTCATGTAAAAGCTCAAGGAATGTTCTGGGTGCCTTCCTGGCCTCAAGAGCTTTAGCCTGCCGGGTTTTACGCTTGGTGCCCTTAGGCTGCTTCTTTTGTATATATCCTGCACCAGGAGTTCATATTATTATTATTCCTTTTCCTTCCAACATCACCAACAATTGCAGCAGTACTGCCATAACTGCTTGGCTATCCGCCTCAACCAAATTCGAACAGAACACATCAGTAAATCCCACCCCGACTAATCTACATTTGCCTTAGGCAGCCACTTAGTGAACGAATCTCAAAACACAACAAGGGGGTCAATCAGAAACCTCTCATTTTCTCACATACCATTTCCCAGCACAGCTAATAAGCACATTAGCATAACCCAACAACCAAGAAGCTTCAAAAACACATCTTGAAATCATGGACTGCAAAATCATATACATCCCAAAAGAACCAACAGGGCCTAAAAATCTATTCCAAAAAAATGAAACACATTGTTGTACACAAACCTTGATCCTCATCATCAAGAGAAGCTTCATCGTCGTCATTAACCTCCACAGTTTCCAACCCAGCATTGTCGTTTTCCAAAGCTTCAAGCCTAGCAAGGGCAGCCTAAACCATCCACATAATCCAATAAACTAAAGGAGAAAGAAAAAAAAAAATTGCTTTTTTATGAAACTAAAAAATTTACCTGGGTGCGGTTATCAGTGCTCATAAGGGCAGCAGCCATTTTCGACGCGACCTTACGATTCCGACTCGAGGATCGGCGGAAGGGGGCGGACACGTCATCGTCCATGGCGGGTGTAGATAGAGGTAAAGGTGTCTCCTTTTAGCGAATTTGAATAGAAAAGGGAATGACGTTAACACTGGGATTCGAAGGATGGAGATGAAAGTAGCAACCTTTCTGGGTCAGCTTAGTTCAGAGCTCTGACTGTGAGTGGCTCACCTCAAATTCCCAGCCGAGTTCTAAGAACACAGCAGGCTGAAGCTGAACAGGGCCGTGGCAAAGGCAGCGAAGGTTTGTTTCGGCTTCTGTTCTAGTTTTTTTGTTTTTTCTTTGGTCAGATAGACTAGATTAGCACGCCCCGCATCCAAAATTTGATTCACAAATATATTCCATGAGTCGGCTATTTCCATCGTGTTACTCTGTAACTAAACCTTTTTTTTTTGAAATTTCAAAGTTGTTCTAAACTACAATATTTTTTTTTTAAATAAAGGTTCATTGCATTAGATGATCAACCAAAAATTTACAGTCTAACATACACTTAGAAACAGAAACAACCAAACTTCTATTTAAGTAAAGTAAACTCATTACAAGTCAATTTGAGCTTGCTTAATTTGAAAAGTGAATCCATAGATAAAAAACAACAGAGTGTCTTTTAGGACAAAATCATTGACTAGCATCATCATTAGCTAGGCGCGCAATTGCTGTACTAACACAGAGCCACTTCTTAGCAAATAAATAGGAGCAAGTCCTTATCCATAAGCCGCTTGAAAATGAACAACAATCTTATTCCAGATAATTAACAACTCCCATAGCAGTATTGATCCGGAAATGATTAGTCATGGACCATATGTTGACCCAAATGCCCAAGAAGGTCCACCTCTCAGGCCAGGCCCACACCCATCACTAAGTAAGAAATGAAGGTGGCCAGCAGATTTGAGGGACCTGGGTTAGTTAAAACACCCAATGGTTCGTGCGTCTGCGGTGCAGTGATTAGTCTGGCTATGCTGGGATACACTGCATGGGTGTGTGTGTTGGTTCTATTGACGTCTTCCACTCAAAAAAAAAAAAAAAAAGGTGGCAAGACACCCTCCTTGTAGGCCCTTGAACCCAGCGGTCAGAGTTTGAGTCCAAACTCGGAGGCCCAAGCCCAAACCCAAACCTACAAAGCAGAAGCCCTGAACCTTTGCTGCTCAACCGTCTCTGCCGTCGTCAGGCCCTCCAACGGCCAGCCAGTCCTCCACCACATCACAACGACATCAATCAGAGCCACAAAGAGCCTGCTTGAGTTCGGCCTGCCGGCTCCTCAACCACGTCTCTCTGCCCAGACAACACTCGACCGCCTGGACCTTCGAATTGAGTCCGAGGACAAAAGCAACCACACCAAACTCCCCGATGCGCACCAGGTCTTCTGGAGCCTTGCCTTGAACACCCTCAACAACGAGAATCCTCATCTCAGCCAGATTTGACAAAATCTGTCGCTGCCTCTCTCTCTCTCTCTACTCAGACTCTAGGGTTTCTAGAGTTGCTTCAAATTTTGCCCTCTCAGAAAATAAGAACTATTGTTAACACTCGTTTCTTAACTACAATTATTAACAAAAAAAAAAATGAAAATAAGAAATCAATTTTATCGATAAATAAAACTTTACCCGATAAACATTCATTTTATCATCTTAACTTTCTGTACCCAAAAAAAAAAAAAAAAACTATCATCTCAGCTTCTTCATCGCTAGCCTACCAAACAATTAGTTAGATGAAATTTTCATGCTATAGAAACAAGTAAAAAGAATTGTTGGTTAGTATTATTTTGTTCTACTTCATGTGATTCTATGTCACAGTAGTTGATGAAGGGAAAAGATAGAGAAGAGGAAAAAGACTGAAAGAGTAAAAATAAACTAGAAGGCATGAGATTGCAGCACGATGGTATGCTTAATTATTATTATTAGTATTTTTTTCCAGTTTCACATTTTCAATGGTGATATCTTCTTTTTTTATCTAAATTATTTGAGGGTGAAATTGAAAGTTTTAAGATAAAAATTTAATTATATGGTGAACAAAGTATTTGGTGGGATGGAAATAGCTAGCCCTACCCTTTCGAATATTGCCCTTAGATAGCTATAGACTACATTAGGAAAAAAAAATGATCGAAAATTCTACAGTGCACCTAATGTAATGATACTAGATGTTATGTAACGTGATCTCAACTATTGGTATCTATGACCATGATTTTTGACCCAGAACTGTGGACTATAGCACACGATTTATGGCTAAAATCGGATGTTGCTATTTTCTCATCAAATTTTTTTCACATTTAAATGATGGTTTTTGAACACGTCTCTAACGGAACTGAAAATGTACATTTTTTTGACGACTTTTCTAAAGTAAAAAAAAATTAAATTCATAAAATAAAAATAAAAAATTTGTTTGAGGTTTCAAGAAGAAATATTGTTCACAAGTTTAACATGTATTAACATGCCATTGCATTTCGCAGGTGCCCTCGTAACACCTATTAATGTTTCAAACCATTAAAAGCCTCATTTTTCATGAAATTGTCTTTGTTTCTTAATCTCAACATTGTCTAAGTATGATATTTGTAATGTGTTTTAATTGACTGAATACTTAAATCTCTATTTTTAGGATTTTTTCAAAGTCAAAAAGTAAGAAAATTCGTAAAACTATTGATTCAATATTTCAGTGTTCCGTAGGTTCGTGTATTTTTTCGAAGCTTATGGCACATGTGAATTTCAAATGACACATGCGCGATTCAGAAAGTGACCGCGTAGCATGTCCACACGTGCAAAATCATTTTCAAGTTGACGATGGCCAGATAACTTAAGAATTTGGGCAAGGGTGGTTTGTTATTTTACTATCAAAGTACTCACATCGAACAAAAATAATACTATTCATTAGATTGAAAATGAAATTCAAGATTTTGGGTTAACAGATACTCTAGATATATTAAATTGTGTAAAGCCCTGGAAAATAACCTCATCGATCTCTAGGTATATTTGAAAGTGTTTTTAGGCTTCAGGATCCATGGTCAAATATCTTTGTGCACTAACCTTTATCAACATCAAGGAAATGGTTTTTAGTACAAACTAGAAATTGTCAACACACTATTTGAATGGTGTGTGAGTTATAGATTAAGGCCGAAATTATGTGCATATATTGTAGCGGGTGGTGGATCTTAGAGGATTGGCAAAAATAGTAAAATAACACAAATATTACTGTTTACTATTAAAGGTTAAATGACATAGTCGTAATAAAACAACAAATATGGGTAAAATAGTAAATCAATATAGACGTTATTGTTCATAAGAAGTAGAGTTTTAGTATAGGTAATTCTAGACGACACCGAATTGTTGGCAATTACCTCCTACATAAGAAGTGAGAGTAAATCGATTGAGAGATTTGTCATATGTGATTGTATATACATGATGGTGTTTAGAGAGTGTGTATCATTCCAAGGCATTAAGAGGATGTATGGTCGCTTATGTTTTCGGTTGAAGTTAGAATCACTGTACAAATGAATACATAATTTACATATGGAGGTATTAGATATGAACAAAATCACTATACACACTGAAGTTAAACCCTAAACTCTATTCATCATCTGAATCTTGAGATCTATACACACCATGGACTTGAATAGCTACCATTATATTATTCACCATCTCTAACATAGATTTAGGCCAGCTGTAAGCTTTTCCATTCCAGCTTTACCTGTCCCTTGACCTCTCAACATTTGCTGCTGTACAACTAAAACAGAAGCAGTGCCACCAAAATCATCAGAGGAAACAAAGTCCCCAATTATACCCAATTCTTCATTCTCACTCCAATTTGATAACCCTTCCAGAAGAACAGGATTGATCCCTTGTTTCCTCCCCATAATCCAAACATCACAAGTATTATCCTCCCCATAATTCAAAGCTCGAATTGCTCCTACTGTTTCTGCCCCATTCTTCACTACCACCTCTCTATAAGAAACCCTATCATTCCTCTCATTCTTAACCCAAAACCATGTGACAACCCCATCATCCATTTTCTTCTCCATCTCATTATCCCCTTCGAAATTGTATGAAAGAAACCGAATCACGGTTAAGGACACGTTAGGATTCCCAACCATCCTATCAGCAAAACACAAAGCCTCCCTCGCGTCAGCGCCACCCAAAAACAACACCACAAAGTGTAGCTCGGAGTTTCGGAATGCCATTAGTGGATGTCTGAGGTGACCCTTATCAACTAGAACAGCAACCGAGCAAGGCGAATGTGCTATAACATTTGCGTTGACACTTCTAATCCCACTTGTCACCATTTCTGTCAATGTACCTCCAAGAGTGTCCAGACATTCCTTGTGAAAAGGTAAGATCATAAGTGTGGCTCTTTTCAAAAGTGCTAGCTCGCAAATGTCTTGGTACATTGTTTTGTTTGGCGCTATGGCTGTGAAATTAAAAAGCTTGACATAGTCACCTTTGCTTTCTTGATACAATTTCAAGGCATTGTGGATGTTTTGAGACACTGCGTATTTCAACTCAGCCTCGTCTTCTTGCTTTTGATGGTCTATAAACACAGGAGAAGCACGGCCAACAAGCTCGATGAGGCGAATCGCAAAGATTGAGAATGGGGTGCTTGTTGTTGGATTGGAGACTTCAAGAAGATTGATGAGGGGAGCTGTGCTATCTTCATCGTATATGACGAGAACTATTCGAAGTTCTGCGTCTGTGGTTGGGGTGTTCTGGATTGTTCTTCTTTTGTGAACCATATATGGCCTTGTTGGATCATAGAGGATGCTGATCAAGGGTGTGGCTAATGCAGTCACTATTGTTATTAGTAGCACAAGCATCGTGAATCCTGGTATCTGTACCATCTGTATGTATAAGCAAAAGAGATGGCATCTGATTAGTTTCGATGAGGAAAAGTTATAGAACTAGGGGTCACATTTTCTGAAGCAAACAGAAAGGATAATCCCATTCTTACTTTCAAATCCTAATATTCTGGGTGAGAGCGTTTGGTGGGGTGCGACAATGCCTTCCTATTTGGAAGGACATGTGTTTGAGCCACATCAAAGGGTGGAGTTAAGTGAAAAAAATTAATAAAAAAATAAAAAATAAAAAATAAAATCCTAATATTTACAAGACAAACGGTAACTTGTAACTTTATAAATACCACTACGCAGATCACTTCATAGATTATATACTATATGTATATTCTATATCATTGAGAGTATCTCCGGCTCACGAACAAACTTGGAAAGAGATGTTATCATCAATATCATCAGTGAGTGTTGGAACTAGTTAAAGGGTATTCCTTAAGTAAGTTGGTGTATTAAAACTCAGATTTTTGGCAATGGTTGAGTATACTAATATATTAATTGACCAACTCTATACAACGGTAGATAATCTCATACATAAGCTAATCTACAATTGTGTAGAGTTGGCCGGTCTACCACTCCCAACCATCAAGAAAATATAAAGAGTGGGTAAATTATAACACCCCAACGTATTTACGGTCGCGTAAAGGTTCTTACCTTTTTGTCCATCCAATGGGCGAAAAGCAGAAGCTCCACTTGACCTTTTAGGCTCATAACAAGGCTAAGCACAGCACTATCTCGGAATGGCACTTCAAAAAACATAGAAGTAGCAAAAGTAGCTATGAATTTAGACACATAACCAGTAACAACCATAGCAAACAATGGTGCCATCCCCTCCCAACCAATCATAATCATACCTTGAACATCAATGAAAAGACCTATAAGAGCAAATGAAAATGGCATCAAAATCTCCATTACTAACGTCTCACTCCTCTCCACCAGTGTCGAACCGAGCGGGGGCCCATCTGGAATCGCTAGGCCCAACCAAAAAGGCCCATTACCAATGGCCACACCGAACATGTCAGTGAAAAAGCCCATCACCATAACCAGCAGCAAAATCCCCACCACATAAGCTTGGTCAACGGATTGACCATCCGGGGTGTGATCAATAATTTTCTGCATTGCTTTTCTCACCACAAGTACAGTGAATGCCAGAATAAATACCAAAGAAATCACGTACCACAACACGGCTATGGGCTTCCCCTCCCCTTGCTTAGTTGCCTCGAAGACAACCATAAAGGTGATACCGACCACGTCGCTAATCACCGATATGGACAGCGCAAGCCGTCCGATATCCGAGCTAAGGAGATTGAGTTCTTTTAGGATGGGGTAGAGGACAGGGAACAATGGCAGGGCCAAAGTCGCAGCAATCCCACCGATTGTTGAGAGTTTTGCTAGCTCTTTGTCCATTGACTTGCGAAAAATCAATCCAACAATTGTTACCATTATTATAGGGACCAGCACTCCAAGAATGGATATGGCAATCTGTTTCTTCTTTGTTTTTGCTACCACGGAGAAATCCATTTTCACTCCGGAGAGAAAAACGAAATACATGAACCCCATTAATCCGATATTTCGAAGTATAAATTGGGAATTTTCCGGGAACACAACGGCGGTAAACTTCTTGCTCCGGCCTAATATCGACGGTCCGATGAATATACCACCCTAGTGAAATGATACAAACTAAGTTGGTCAAGATAGTCATAGAAACTTATAACATATTCAAGAGACAACTTACAATGATTTCCGAGACAATTCTAGGTTGTCTGAGAGGCTTGAGAAGAAAACGAACAATGCGAGTGGCGAAGATGACCAATAAAATCTCTAGCAACACGAGTGTGAAGGGAGTTTTCAAGGGGCTCTCACCAATATATAAGGCCAAGGGATGTGACCCTGCAGCTGGTCTGCATTTGATTAAAGCTGCGGGGTAGACATTGTTGAAACCAAGCTTGCTGCCGCCGGGGGCGGCCTGAGCTTTCACCGTGGCTTGAAATACATTAGAGTAGTTTTGGTCCCAAGAGCGGGGCTCCGGGGGACGGTACAGTGGGAATTCCCTAACCATGCAAAATAGTAGGACCTGCAACCCTAACCATGCAAAAAAAAACTATGATAGAAAGAGAGTAGGGAGGCTATAAGGGGGTTGTGGATTTGCGTTAAAAGGGGATTTGGTCCATATGGATCTGTTGTTTGGCTCACCGCTTTTCATAATTTCTTTCAATTTTTTGTGAGGTTGCTGATACAATTGTCGATAACCGTTGTCCCTAAAACTTGAACACAATATTTTTTTCTTTAAATGAATACAATATTAATTTCAATACAGCGTAGAAACTTACGTATAAAGTCTTTTTGCTTTGAGCAAAAAGAATAGAGTTAAGATCATTTTTGGATATGTAGGATTGATAATTTGTATTGGGTTATACGTACTGGATAAACATTAGACGCAATGTATGTAATATCACTAAATACACACCATATATTTGAAATTGTTGTAAAGGGATTGATCGAGGGATAATAGCAATCTTCCTTTTGTTTTGTTTTTCATAACAAAATACGTGTTCGCATGATCCAAATTTTTTTTTTTCCTATTATATTCTGTACATGTGATCTCTACGATTTTTTTTTTTTTAAAGAAATTCTACAAAAAATTAATTAACGTCATTAAGCTATATGAGTGGGATCAAATAACCGAATAAGTACAGAATTTTCAAAACCTAATCGATAAACTGTTGCAACGAGAATACACTACATGATCTTTCCCTCTTTTTCTCTTCTTCTAACACAATTCTTGACATAGTCGAAAGAGTAGTTTACACAAGCTAATTAAGTTAACTAAAATCTCTACATTTGAAATCAGTCCATTTGAATGGAATGAAGCGCATATATAACAAGTTCATCCATTAATTCCCAGCGAACATTTTGTCATATTGAAGGGCTCGTAGTATCATAGTCATAAAGCCTCTGTCTCACATACTGGCAAACCCGCGTGCGAAGACGAATCCAAGGAATTAAATTAGGTTATGGCTGTATTTGTGAATTGTCAGGGTACAAAATTAAAGAAGGAAATTCAGTACCTGACATGTTTAATGTTCTATTTTATGTACATCTTCCAATGTGCTCTTTATATTGGACCACCACTCTCGTTTCTACTCTTTTACCACCTTGTTTAGAGAAGGTCTATTGGTTTAGCCAGATAATTACATTTTATGGTGACGATGAAAGTCAAGTCTGTGTATGCGAGATCCTAACAAAATGTGGCTAAACAAATCCAATTTTAATTATTACAACCCTAGAGTTAGATGTTAAAGTTTGAAACTTGAATTGGTTTGCATGTCCGGCTTAGGTAGTTAAACTCGCTAGATACTGATCCAATCCAATATAGTTTTGATTACATTTTCATCTCTACTATGGTATTTTTGGTCTACACTTCAATTTAGGCAATTAAGGATATGTTTTCAAATGCGTACCAATGATTTTAATCTTATCAGTGGCTTCTAGCGCTAATTATAACAAACTTGCTCTTACACTCGCTTTATAACTCAAATTGAATTAGATTGAATTTGTATACTTCATTAAATGTATGCATATATATGACTGTCTAATGGTATATCGGATTACAATTAAATTGGATATCGCTTTGAATGAAAACAAATGCAAATTTTTAGAGCCAGCCTATACACATGGAAGTTAAATAAACATATGCATAGTTTAGAGGCCGAGGTAAGGGAACTATAAAGAGGCAAACATAGGTGGGGGTTGCTGTTGAAGCACATTATACATATCTTCTTCTTCCAAGATGAAGATCTCAACATCATTGTCTATGCCATAGTTGGGGATCTCAAATAAGTTATCGGGTAAGTTGGTTCCTTTGTCCCCAAATAACAAGACACACTTTGTACCCTAAAGTTAGATCAAGTTTCTCTCCGTGACCCAAAAACAATCCATCCCAGCTGTACCCGTTGCTTGTAAATCTGTAATGGCCAACCAGATGACTCATATTGCGTATAGAACAGAGAGACGCATTACATTAATCTGTTAAATTTCCCATCTCTAAACTTCGATTGGCATCATCATCTTCGAGACTGAGATGGTTAATTCTACCTTATAATAATGACCAAGCATTAAATAAAAGGATTTAGACGTTTTTAAAGGGAGAGAGAATGATGAAGATGATAATGAGGAAGTTAAAAGAATTTTAGAAAAGAAAGCGATGACTGACGAGACCGTGAGCTGAAGGGGGTTGGAAACTAGTCAACGTCCACAGTGACTGACCTCTCCAAACTTCATTATTGAAAAAGCGGCGAAGCCTGCAACAACATCAAAAAGTTTCAGTCATCGATCAAAGCATGAAACCCTAGCCTGCTAGCTATTCTCACTAGCTAGCTCGTCATGATTCACAAGGCTAGCTAGCTTGATCTTATGTAGAAGATGACTAGCTAACTCGGGTTTTAGGAATCAGAGTAAGCTAGTTCGTAGTCCCCAAAAGCATAATCGGTCCAACATTGGAAAAGTACTCCAAAAGAGAAATTAGAGTTTCTTTTTTTCTTTTTGTTAATATAAAATTATTTAGGAGAACGCCCAGAAAGCAAAAAACAAACTGGGAAGCAACAAGAGCAAAGTTCTAAATAGAACAACCAACCCAAAAGGGAAACAAGGGACAAACCCCTAAAGAAAGAACAAATAAACCAGCAATCTAGCTAAAGCAGAACAGCAAAGTTACATAGGGACGAAAGAGAATTAAAGTTGTTGAATTAATAAACCTCAGTGAAAATATTCAGCACACTACTATTAAATTTCAATTTTTGAATTACAAGGTTTACTCCACAGATCGATCACTAGGGTTTCTAACGAAAAACATAAATCAATAAGATGATATACCAAATATTTCAAAGGAAAACTAACTAACAGTTAAATCTGCTATATATCAGCTAAAAATCAATAATTCCATGGAACTGAGAATCATCCAGCACGAAAAAGAATAGCTTAATCCCAGAATCCCAAACATTTTTCCCGGCAAAAAGATGATCCAAAGAATCTCAGAATCAAAAGCTACTACACTTTCCTTCATTAAAAGTTACAGAGAAATGAGAGAATAAATTTACTCAATAACGCGCAGCTTAATTTATAGCTAGCTAGTCATGAAGATGACCGAAGAACATGAACACGTGTTGAAGTAAAAGATCAAACTGCAAATCAACTAAATAAGCAAACAAGTAGTATAGTATTTACTTGAACTGCAGACAACGAAGCTAGATCGGGTTTCCAGGAGTTGAGAGAATACTGCACCAGCTGCGATGAGAATGAGATAGTAAGAAGAAGCGATGAAACCCAGGATGGATAGCGCCAATGAATAACAAATTACAATTAAGACCCTTTGTTCTTCATGGCGCTATCCCTCCTGAGCTTTACAGATTCTACCCTACTCTGATATAAACAAAATCAAAGGCTAGCTCCTTCAAGATCAAAATTAAACCTAAGCAAGCAGCTGACTGCTAACAGATCGGTAGCTGTATAGTAGTGTATGAATGAGGCCAAAGGTTAATTTTGAAATGGTGGGTGAGCAAGAAAAGTAAGGAAAGAGGGTGTATTTATAGGAGGAGGGAAGTGGGACATATATTAATTATTTCACTGGTTCTCTAGCTGCAGGGAACGGCTTGGACTTGGTAAAAGTAAAACCATGGATTTTGTGTGGAGGGACGGTTTAATTATTCTTTAGTATATTGTAAATATGTGATTTTTCTTTTGTCATTAATTTGTTTGCTTTGAACATAAACTGCTTTATGTGCTGCTCACTTTATACGCGGCCGACTACGAATTACTCGGGGAATTTAAACGGCAGTCGATCGACGAAAGTGGGATATATGGACGTACATTGGACTGAGATTTTTTGGTATAATATTGTAAATGCAAAATGGCCTTTGATTTCTCCACTATTGCAACTTTGCCCAATCTATGCCTTCAACCTTTTTTTTTCGTTTTTGTCTTTTTTTGACGGAGGTAGCAATTTGGCAAGTCCTAGCTAATACCATCACCTCATACGAATCACTATATTTTTTGTTGGGATAGCAAAAATGCTTATCGAGATCTACTAATGGTCACTCAAAAATTATTGATTTCTCTAGTTTTATATCTTTCTTTTTATAAGAAGGAGAAACATAGAGATCTTTAGAGGTTTTTTTTTTTTTTTTTTTTTATAAGAAAAAGTTAAATACTTCATTCAATCAACCAGAAAGCATACACGGGAGACATAAGCCAATACCTCAAGAAACTATGGTTACATAAATCATTAGGCCAATGGGCCCAAAATCTAACCACAAAACACCCCTTTCCAATCTCGAAAGTCCCAATAATACCCAGTAGTCAATAGCAAAGAAAACGTCGTTCACTTCAACATCGCGTCCAAAAAGTACCAGACTACGTGTAAAGGATTGCTCGTCGGCAAGTTGACAACAAAAGTAAACTAGAATTGAACCAAATCGTCCTCAGGAAATACACCATATCAATGGCACAACTACGAATCCAAGACAACCAAACCCTCACTCAATTGAGGAGGGACTTATTAGACCTAACTAAAACCCAAAAACTAAAAACCTAATAAATAAACGTAAAGGACTGCTACAAACCCTTTTCATATCCGTCAAAGTCGACTCCGGCTTTCCGGGCACCGCCACAAAAGGTCCGAAGCTGTGTCGAAATCTTTCCCCAAAAGCGGGCCAAACCTTGCAGCTCCATCATTATCTTTCCAGCCCACCACCACACGCCGGACAACATATGGTACCCATATCTACTACGTTGTCTTCCGCTAGCGTTGAGCCCCTTGGCACATATAGCAAGGCCCCGATTAACCATCGCAACCATCTGAGAGAGAGGAAAAGCGTTCCACAGCATCCTAAGAATCCAACAACCACCTGTCGCAAACCAATCACCAACCCGTCCAGCCGCACCCCTCAAGAGCCGACGAGGCTAAAAGCCACCGTCAGTGAGAGGGCGCCGCCGGACAGGCCACACCGCTACTTTTGTTTTTCTTAAACCCTCGTTCTCCCCTATTTTTGCGGAGCTAGAAGAAGAGTTAGCTACTAAGAGTAAGATCTTTATAGGTATTACAGTGCTCAATTGGGCGGACAATTTTTCATTCTAATTATTTTGAAGTCCGAAAAATTTCAAAAGGTAAAGTGATATGGATGAGATAGAAATTAGCATAAGAAATTTGTATTTGTGAAAGTGTGATGAAAATTGTGTTTTTCTTATCGATAATACATCGAGTAGTGTTTTCTCGCTAAAGTGTTTTGTCAGAATAACAATATAAATAAAAATATAAAATTCACAATAAAATTGGGATGGAGTTAATAACCTGAAAATCAATGTATCTTCACTTATTGATGTTAATTTTTTTTTTTTAAATCAAAGAAATAATTTTATAGAATAAACTTAATAGAGATAACTACAGTCATATCGTAACACATCCATAATCCATTCTGGAGCGTTATCAGAATCAAAGGATCAAAAGAATGCTCATTGATGTTAAATTGATTTGTAAGAATGATAGCTTATGTATTAATTTAGTTTGGAACCAAAAATTAATTTAGTTATTGATCGAAAAAGGTATTGGTTAAATGTGTGAGTGGGTCAACCATTGTATCAAAGGGTCAAACGAATGCTCTTCACTATCCCAACATCACTTGTGAGAAGATTTTCCAACCGGCCCGCTGTATATCCGTCAAACGCGATCATCATGACTTAACTATCTCAACAGAGTCGGCAACTCAAACCACTAATAACTTTCATTCCATTTTAATCAAATCTGTTTGATTAGGCTAGTGAAATAACACAACAGACTGATGGATTGACTTCCTTGTTCTGTGACCTACAGAAGTACATTTATGCCTGAAATATTAAAAACTCATTAAGCTTGTAATCACCTCACTTTCCTGAGTTTGACTGATGGACGAGTAATTATTGTGTTGCTCAGTTATTATGTGATAGAAAACGTAATGGAAAGTAATGATTATATCTGTTTTATTTCTCTTTTCCTGCGTTTACCATTTTATGACGGACAAGCAATATATATAACAGACACACTATAACGAGCTACTGGCCGGAATGGAAATTAATGACTATATGACTATATCTGGTCGAGCATGCTCCACTGAAAAGACCGAAATAACATCAACTCTTATGTATGTGCTTTTATAGTCAATATCTATCAAATAGTACTCATTTTCAGCACTGTGAAATTGTATTAATCTTGAGAGAACAGGGGAGCAGATTGGTGCAGAGGAACCCAGAAATGAGAAGACACCACAATCTATTTCCCTTCGTGGGGTGCTTTGGTATTTGGAGATCGAGTACTTGTACGCGTGCGCAACTGGGGCATCACAAAATGAGTTCGAGCATCCCAACGTGTTCAACATCTATATGTACTATTATTAAAGGAAGAACCTTTGTTTCCTAATATTGATTGAATCTTCACGTATTGGAAGATCATATTTTTCCAATGTGGGATAACTTTTTTTTTTTATCCTATCGAGTACAAATTTATATTCTGAATAAGATGTACCTTCACATAACTGCATCGGGGCACTGGCACCACCCGGCCATGCCCTCTCTTCGGCTCTCTTTTAGAGACTAGGTTAGACCTCCATTCCCACCTTCTCTGATTAGCTTTTACTTTTTCTTTATCAGTATATAATGCAGCAGTACAGTGGTTTGCAGAAGACTGATCGATCAGGCCCCCCATACTCTCTTGCCTCAGAAAACCCAGGCAGCTAGCTAGCTGGGCATACATACATGAATAGCATGTAGGTTTTGTTTTTCAAATATTTAGTTACTTTTCAAAACTCTCTGTGGATTAATTACTGGAGCCCTGACCGAACTGCATCTACTGAATTCAATTGGCATTCAATTATACCTGAAACAATGATCTGTGTGACTGTGTCTTTCACCATTATTGTTTTTAAATTTATTCCTTTTCAGAGATCAGGATCGACCTACCTAGCTATACCTTCGTGTACTGGTCCTGGTTTTGGTTCGATCTTCTTCTTCCTCCTCGCTGTTTTTCTGACCACTTACAGACTTACTGACCTTCTCTTATAAAACCAAATCTATGCATGATACTACTTTAATTGATCCTTTTCTCTGTTGGTTTATTCATACAACTAACTTTCCATTCATTAGGTGGGGAACTGTAAAGTGTTGAGATTTACATGCTATCATAGACCGTAAAATATCATAAAATTATAGTGAATAAAAGACTAATAAATTGTTAGGATTAGTAGTAGACTGGTAGTAACCATGCGTCTATCGACAGTAGTATAAGTACGTAGATTGTAATAGTACAAAATTGATTTATCGACCATATGCGATTATGTCTTTATCGATCGATAGTATTAATGATACTCTTGCGCAATTTATAAAAATTGATAATCTATAGTTAAAAAAGAGTTGGAAGTTGCAACCAGTGTTACCTGGATCGCGGGTCGTTTAGATAAGGGTACATGTAGTACGCTAGCTACTTACGTACGCGGTACGATAGGGGTAGACTTCTAAATTTAATTTTGTCTAATTTTATAAATACATCCTTAAAATTATTTTTTGTTTTGAAGAAATAAATAGATCATTACAAATAAGGAAGTTTTTAATGTAAATAAAACCATTTAAAAGGAATTTTTGGTTTGGCAAATAATAACAATTAAAAAGAGTTTACCGAGCAATGAATTAAAGAGAGGCAGCTGGTGCCTTCAAAATTTGAAAAACCAAAAAGTAGAGACGTGAAGAACTGATTGTCAAATTAGATAAACAATGGCAAGTTGATAAGCATGATCACCATTCTACGAAGTGGAAGACGAAGGCAGTCTAACCGTAGAGGACAGCGATTTTCTTCAATAACACCAAAGAGCAATCTTTAATACATGTTGCTTCATTGTTTGAATAGCGATCCCGTTCGCGGACGCACTACGATTGAGATCGGACAATCTGGTACGCATGTCACGTGAGTAATCAACGATCCTAATAACTTTAGTTGCAACTACTAAACACATAAAAAAGTCAGAAAACTGAAATTAAAGGCCATATAAATCCCATATTTATCAAAAGAATTTGAATGACATCGATCACCTACTCATATCTCTAATTTGCCAGTCTTGAGCAACACAATCCCAGCTCATTTGCCAATGAAAGTCATGAGAATTTATAATATAAACAAATATAATGCTATTATTGAATCTTAGTGTCTTCCTTGAAGTAGACTTCAAACTTCACTTTTTGACAAATGGCAGTCAAAATTTTCTAAATTAGATTATTTATGCTCATTACAAATGGAGGCATAAAAAGTAGGAAGATTTTAGGATCCCAGCGTTGGGAGATTAGAGGGTGGACTTTTAGAACGCTGCAGACACGGAGCTACCACGTACACGGCAGCAGCACCTGTTAAATTCTAGAACGTTATTAGATTAGATTAATATAATTAATCTAGAGGCAAATCACACCAACTCTAATCACCAATGAAATGCAATTAAAAAGGTTTTTGACCTTAAGTCGGCAGATCCTGAGTTTCTGTGCCTGTGTCACCATCAAATTAAAGGTGTAGCTAATCCTGATTACTAAGCTATATTAATTAATTTTTTCCAAATATGATTACTGAGCCATAGCTAATTCTGATTACTGACCGTGCGACAACCTCCACCACTAGTGCACCTACTACCACCTTAACGAGAGAATCTTGCGTGGGGCGGACTGCACAGACACGTGGTAGGGAGGACCAATCACTGCCTAGTAGGGAGTGTTTTGGGTATTTTACTTTAAAAAATAGGGACAGTTTTTGAAAAGATGAAAAATTTCCTTTCTTCTGATTGGGTGGCCGTAAAGCCACGTGGTGGGGGAAACCCACCTAAGAATTTCTCCACCTTAATTCCATCACCGCCCAACTAAATACACTAGAATCGTCACTGACAATTTCAGAGAAGGACTTTCTCTAGCTTTGCAAAATCGTCATCATAAGTTACAAGTGAAAGGACACTGAAAGCTGATTATAGATTATGTGATTTATGTCAACAAAAATTGCTCTGTTTCTTGGCGCCTCAAAGCTCTTATTAATGACATCAATTGGTTATTTGGTCAATTTGATGATATCAAGTTTTCTCGTGTTCCTCGTGAAGTCGATTTTATTGTGGATGGTTTGGCTAATATTAGACACTCATTTCTTCTTCATCATCATATTTGGGAGAACGGTCTACCTCATTCAACTATACAGGCTCTTAATTTTGACTTCTTTGGTTCCAGTTGTGGTAGAAGTTTTGCTTAATTTATAATTTATCTTTCTTATAAAAAAAAATTCAGAATTTTCAATTGGCGGTGTCAAAATAAGTGACGCAGCAAAAAGAATCTAAGCTATAATCCACATCAAGCTATCTAGAATCGACTATATAAAGTTTCTGGGATCCACCAGAGAATTGAGAGAATTCTCAAAGTTTATTGATATAATACGAAACAAAAGTTTAGCATATATAAAAGGTATTTAAATACTACTTAAAAACTGTATAAGCTAGCCTTATGTTAGCGTTTTATGATTGTCACCTTTGACCGGAAAATGAATCAAAGGAAACCCTAACCCTCAGACACTAGAGAGAGAGAGAGAGAAGGAAGGGATAAAAATTCCAAAACTTAACTAAAATATTAAAACATAATTTTTTTTTTTAAGGCTCTAATTAAATAAGAGATCCGGCTCATCTAAAGTGAGCAAGTCATAAAGTTCATGTAGTTCATAAAATCTTCGACCTCCATTTATTCTAATGGCTCAAACATATCCACATTAAAAATACCAAGTGTTTGGATTATTTATTTATCTATATAGAGTCATTTTTTTGTCTATCAACAAGAAAAAAAGAAAGTGTTGCCTATCTTCGTGAAACTAGGATCCAGCAAATTTTCATATCAGAATTCATAATTTAAACTTGATGCTAATTTATTAGGTTGATTTCAAGCTTTGAATAGCAAAACTTTTAATTTGTTTCTTCACTATCAAATACTTTAATAATTCCAAAGAGGTTTCGTAGTTCTGCCATTCATTCATAGGCCGGCTTTGTAATTTGCATCATATATTGATTACCGGAGATGATGGGTTTCCAATTGGCCATGTGTATGCATTGATCCCCGAATTTTTTCTAGGTTTTGGTTTATAAATTCGTTGGAGTAATTTCAATGAGGAGTGCTACATACACACTCACTTGAGTGTGTGTGTGAGTCACGCTTAGACAAATGTCAACTTCTCATGACTTTCTACTATTTAATTACACAATAACAATTAAAGCTACTTTGAATTTATTTTTTTCCATTGGAAAACAGAGAGACCCTCCTCCTTCTACTTTCCATTCCCGCCACAAGCCAATTAAAGCTTCAATTTTCTCGCGCAAAAGGCTTAATTACCTCAAAGTAAACTTTTGAGATCTCTAATTTAGAAAGAAAAGAGAACAAGCTTCTGAGATGCAATTTCCAGCTATCTTAGTTACTTTTGTGGGTTACCTTTTACATTGAAGTAAGATTCTTAATTAATTTATGCGATTTTTGTGTTGGTAGTTGGTACTGATATATATTCATGATGGTCCCTAATTATATTGGTACTCTATTGTGAGGTAATTCTTACTCTTATATGCCTGATTTCCTTTTTTATTTGACGTGGTTGTAGGAAATCAGTAGCTGGATTGTAGGGAATCATCTATATATATGACATGTTTTGTAGGGAATCAGTAGTTTGATTGTTTTCTTATTCATATATAAATCAAGTAATCAAAAATAGCTTGATCAAAGGGTTTGCATTATATTATTTGCCGGAAAAAAAAAGGTCTGCATTATATATAGGATATGTGCACTCTAGTCTATTAAACATGTTGTTTGTTTCCTTATTCATATACAAATCAATAATCAACAATAGCTTGATCAAATGGTCTGCATTATAGGATCTGTGCACTCTATTATATTAAACATGTTGTTTGTTTCCTTATTCAAATATAAATCAAGTAATCAACAATAGCTTGATGAAAGGGTCTACATTATATATAGGATATGTGCACTCTACTCTATTAAACACAGTATTCATTTGAAGCACTCATTGCAGGTAAATTGTATTACATTGAGCTATGTCTTCGATAATTCTAATTGTATGTGCAATTTAGGGAACCATGAGCCTAAACATTGATTTAAACTTAAATGCTGGAGACCCTGACGTAATTTTGGATAAAGGTTCCATAGATGACGGAGAGAATGAAATGGCAGAACCTTGCATTGGTATGGTATTTGTTTCACTTGAAGATGCAAGATCATATTATTTGAAGTATGCCAACTCTGTAGGATTTGGTGTTCCTGTTAAGTTAAGAATGGAGAGGCTAGTTTGTTTGATTCTATGGGTTTTATAATGCTTGTAATAGGCTATTAAGTGGTACCCATTTTTTGTTATAAGCATATTCACAATCACATGGGTTTTGATTATATGAGAATTCAATCATTCTATCTAGATATGAATAGTAGAGGGAAAGTAGAAAACGGAGGGAGAAAAATGGTTATGGGTAAAGATAGAAAAAAATAAATATAAAGTAGCTTTAATTGTTATTGTGTAATTAAATAGTAGAAAGCCATGAGAAGTTGACATTTGTCTTAGTATGGCTCACACACACTCAAGTGAGTGTGTATGTAGCACTCCCCAAACCTAATTGTTCATTAACTGCAATAATCTTATCTATGTGGAGTATGAAGGCCGATTGAAGCACTCATGTACCACATGAATATCTGCAACTTTGCTTTTCTGAGAAATCCATGGAAGCCCAGGTTCTTAGAAGCAGAGAACAAAGATGAAGACTGAACAAAGAAAAAAATGCATAGTACTAAGGTCAATATGGAACAGAAAGTTTTTAAATTTGTTAGTTTACGTGGATATTTCTGAGCCATTAGATTAAATGGAGGTCAGAGATTTTGTGAACTTCATGACTAGTTCCCTTTTGAGGTGTCGGATACATAAATAATATCAGTTATAGGCCCTACGATTGGGCAACATGCTGAGTTTACCTTGTGTTATCATTTTCGTCCTGAAAGAGTATTCTGTGTCTAAATTGAAGCTCCAACTAGGATTTAATTAGGTATAAGGTAGTACCAAAAGATTTCACTTAATTTTTTAGGACAACTGAACTACTCCTCAATCATTTCAGCCATCTATTTCACGTTAATAGAAAAATGCATACTCCAAAATTACTGAATATCTTAAAAAAACGAAACTATTGAAAATTACCGAAGCTAAAATCCAAAACGGCTCCATTATAAATTCGGCTCGACCGGATTGGCATGCCTATTTACATGCCCCTTAAAACAAGATCGGGCATCCTATCAGGTCCTACTAGGAAGTAGGAAGTAGGAAGTAGGAAGTTAGGAACAAGGTGAATGGCCTAGTGCGCCGTATGGTGAAATAGAACTAGACAGAATATATCTTGGTTTTGAAAATAGGTAAGTGGAGCGTGGGGATGGGGGGGGGGGGGGGGGGGGTCGTGGGGTCCAACCCCGACAATCTCTCGGTATGATACTCCCACTGTGAAATACACAAGTAACCCTATACCGCTGGATCCGGATCAGGCGCCGGGCCGGGGCCCCCGCTCCTCAGTTTCATGGTTGGGGGTCCTTGGTTGCAATTGGAATTATGTTAATTAAGCTCCCCCATGCAGCTGAAGAGTCAAGAAACTCTCTTAAAGTCAACTCCATTCACTCTCTGATATTATTATTTTCATTCCCCACACATATAATATAATATAATAATATACACAAGCATATTTCAGTAATTCGATCGATGATTGTACCGTTCGAATTAGAACTAATCAAAACGAAACGCCTTTAGCTTGATGGCGTTTTTTGACTACTTCTTACCATGATGAGAAAGTCATCATTTCATCGAATCAAATCAAATCAAATGGGTGATCAATATGGAGTCGTGTAATTGATCATAGCAGTATCTTAATTAGACACTTTGATTTTTAATAATATCAAATAAGATTCACGTGAAGAATATTCATTTAAACTCAACTTCACGATTTAATTAATTTACGGACAATGATAAAAGGTCTTACCTAAGATTTGTGAACTCAATTTTAGGTGTCATATCATGTAAGTAATTCAATTTTTATTTTCAATTGCACATAATATGTCTTGTCACATCATAATCTTACAACATCAACTTTACCCTTTTATATCTTATTTTAAATTTTAGGCGGTGCATCAATGACATTAATGAATTTAATTAGGTGGCGGAAAAAAATATTACATGTTAATAGCAGTCATATTTGATTATGTATTTGTTTCTACTGAAGAATACGGTAACTAAGAAGCATGATGGGGAGAGAGAAAGAGATGACACTGGATGTATAGTGGTTCACCTTGCACTTGGGGCAAGGCTACGTCCACTTGGGTATTTTACTATGAGTGAGGTCAAGTGACCTTTGTAATGATACAAGTGTGGGGATCATGGATCCCCTCCCTCTCTAAGAAGGGGAGGACTTCCTCTTATAGCTAAAGGAAGTCCCCATCTATTCTATATTTCCGATGTGGGATACAATACACATATTGCTTCTCTTGAAGCCTCTTGGAGAGCATGGGAGGGTGGCCTCCCTACGAGGTACCGGCCGACCTCCACCATAGCGAGGTAGCTCGGGTGTCGGACTACAGGATGCATGTCGTAAGTGGGACTAGCCATGTCGTGGGGCCCACCTAAGAGGTCGTTGCTTATGCATGGCGGTATGTGATATAGATGGTATGTACAGTATTAATTTAAGGATCTAATAAATCTATTAAACTCTTTCTTACCATGTTTTTCCATCAATTATTAAAAGAGTTTAATTTTACTTTAATTACCAGATTTTCATGTCCATTTTTGTGGATCCAATTTAGTTTTTGACTTTTCTAATTAACTTTAGTTAGCTTCCATTAATTTTATTAAATTAATGTGCAAACAACTTTTTACACCAAACACTATATATGTGTGCGTGTGTGTATTTTTCACATTATATTTTCATAAGTTGCGGGAACCCAATAAATTTCAAATTCATATACATGTGTTTATGCAATAGATTTGATTTATACCTCCAAATGTATGTGAAAATAATATTGATCGGATTCTACTGATTGAATTACACGTGTATTGTTTTTTGTTTTTGTAATAGGGTTGATTTTATTAATAATCAAACCATGAATAACAAGCCAGAGTCTAACAGAACTTACATAAGAAAATCTGGTACAGATCGGATAACCTATCTAAGCCACAACTAAACTCATTAAAGTCTAAAAGGACGCTCGCTGAAACAACAAACCTAAACTAAGCAAGAATAACCTTGCTCTCTAAGGTAGTCTAATCTGTCAATCATGCAATTGTGGTACAAATATCAACTAGAAACATCTTAGAAAAGCTTATAGAAATTACCCCCACTTCAAAAGGCTTGAGTCCAGAATGTCTAAAAGCCGAGAGAACTTAAGAGAGCACTAATCCCTCCTCCTTAGGGTTGGATCCGACTCCATCTTCAACCTCCTCAGTAGCCAACAACCTCGAAAATAGATTGCTCCTCGACCCCACAAACAGGCCCAGTCATCAATAACAGCCCATTGAAAGTAGCGCCAAGCCTATCCCGGCCCAGAAGCCCAAACCAGCCAGGTTAGAGTCAACCCTAGTTCAAAACTAAGGTTTCCCGCCTGTTTTTCCAAAGCTTCCCCGCATCTTGCCGCCACACTGATCACCACCGCTGCCAGATCAGTCTCAGCCAATCCTAGTCCCGGCTCAGCCACCGTCGACACTACAGCGATCTATCTCAGCACTCCCACCGCCGTCATAGATTGTTGGAAACCCGTAGCACCACAGCCGGACTCAAGTGTGTCCCAGCCTGACTCCACCACCGGCGCCTCAATTCGCCCAGACTTGACCCCAAATGCAGCATACAACAACTTGTTACTCATATTAGTGAACATGGAAAAGAGAGTGTTCGAACTATTATTTTGTGATTGGGGTTTGATGTTTGGGGTTTGGGGTTTACCATTTAGGGTTTAGGGTTGTGATTGAAAATGGACTGAGTACGAATGCATCAATGAATACTTCGTGAATAACCATGCATCATAACATCAATATCTGATTTCAGGAAAACCTTCTTACTACTATGGTTTTGGGAATGATCAATGAATTATTGTATATTTTTCCATATGGATGAAAAGAGTTTTGAATTAGCAATTCGTTGGTGCATACCTAACGATCTGACATGATGCAATACATGTTCATATAACTAGAGCTAGTACCGACAACATGTTTATCCATTGGAATTTATGTAGACATCGTACCTCCAATATGTTTACGCTTTGGAGTTTAGAGATCAAGTCTACATGCAGTCTACAGTTTGAGATTTGGAGTTTGGGGTTTAGAGTTTTAGGTTTACCGTTTAGGGTTTGGGGTTTGGGGTTTAGGGTTTAGGGTTTGGGGTTTACCGTTTAGGGTTTAGGGTTCTGATTGAAAAATGAACTAAGTACAACTGCAGTTCCACCCTCATATATATGGATTATGGAGAAGCATAAACACTCGGATTGATTTTGTGCGATCCTAAAAATAATACGCATATGATTTTGTGCCATCCATAAAAACGAAATTGCATCTTGATTAATTTGAAAATATATGACATTTATTCAATGTTTATTAATAGGAGCCTTATAGTAAAAAAGTAGGTACAATGTTGTTTTGGTTTCGGGCAAGGTGGTCAACCTTATATACGCTTAAACTTGACTAAGTTTAGCCGAATGATGGGTACATGCATATTAAATGACGGGTACATTTTGAGCTTGAATTTTGTTATAAAACCTAGTGTTTAGAGGTTGAAGGCTATTTCATATGGGGGAGATTTTAGAAGGAGAAGGAGAAGGCTATTTCATATGGGGGAGATTTTAGAAGGAGAAGGAGAAGGCTACTATAACAAAGATAAGAAAGCCACTGTTGCTTTTGGTTCTGATTCTCTTATGCTTCCCAAATGGGTCTATTCCTAGGGTCAAATGTGTGTGGTCTCGTGCATGACCGGTTGGTTGAGAGGTTGAGTTTAATGGCAGTGATTAAGGAGGTAGTTAATGCCATTATCTCGGAGAGATAACCTAAAGCGAATTTATTATCGAGATAACCAAGAGTCCAAATTTGATTTATTGTCTTTCACTTGCCTCCTCAACCCCCAGTCAACCTTGACTTCTTTCGGATTCACTTGCACCTGCCCTATAAATAGACCCATTTTGGAAGCAGAAGAGCATCAGAAGCAACAACCTCCTCCTTCTAAAATCTCCTCTATACGAGATAGCCTTCAGCCTATAAACACTTGGGCTTTATAGCGAAATCTCATGCCTGTGATAGGCTTTGGAGCCTGGAAAGCTCGTTCTGAGCTATCCTCTCTTGTATCCTCAAAACTCTAATTGAGTTTCAAGATAACGGAATAGGAGACTCTGAGCTATAAGGAGATCAGGGACCTTGTCTCCCCAATAGGTTATTCTGGGCATGAGGGCATGAAGACATGAAGGTACCTTCTGCCTCCACATGAAGACCTCAGATCAAGATATTGTATTTTCTTATTGTGTAAAGCCACTGTTGGCCTGTAAACTTTTATTATATCCTGCTGATAGGTATTGCCTTTGGCCGCAAAGCCACATATTGATCATATGTCCGTTTATACTATTTGGGCGCATAATCAAACTTCAACTGACCGCACATCGCATATCTTCAATCCACACTATTGGGGAACATAATCAAACTTCAATTGAAACCCACAATCAAATCCGACTATTTATCATCAAAGGACATAAATTTACAACTGAACCATCGCAAAACCCTAGCTTGGAACGGTTTCAAGGTCCTTGGTCGCAAGGCAGCCAAGGAACAGTGTTTGCGATGCCCAGAAAAAGGAACAATGTTTGATTTCAAAATTTTAAAATCGCATTGTTGAAACCTGCTATAGCAAGCTACCCGGCAATCTCATGTGGTGGACGCGCATCTACGGGTGATGTAATTACGAATTTTAAGGTACTGATACCTTAAAGCACTCAAGGGGAATCCTTATTCAAGAGCCTACACAACTATGAAAATTCAACGTACACAAAGAAAACTACCTTAAATCTTCATTTTTCAATGCCCTCAATTGTGGTACTCCAAAAGATTCATTAACTTGGTGTAAAAATAACCCATAACTTGTAGACTAAAACACTCAGAGTACTTGGATTGGGCCTAAACCCACTAGCTTCCCTAAACAAAGGTGGGGAATTATTGAAATAAAACTAAACCTTAAAAACGAGCCCTAAAACCCAAAAAAGGAATCTAGCCCAAGGCCCAATAAAGAAACCACCTAGCTTAGGCCCAGACCTAACACAAGTCCATGAAAAAACCCCATCGCCGAACATTAAACACTAGACGCCTGTTGTTGCACCAACCAAAGAAGGCTTCGAAGCCTGTGCCGCCGTCCAATCTGCCTAGTATCGACCTTGCCAAATGCAGCTCAGCCAATGCCCCAGCCAACACCATCACTCAAACCATCATTACCTCGGAACTAGAAGAAGAACCGGGTCGCCCAACTGGTCAACCATACCTCCCTCCTTGGATCGCCTTGATCGGATCGCCCCACCGCATTGTCTGTCACTACTGGCATCGGCGGACGCCCTCAGTTCGGCCACCCCTTTTGTCCATGCCTAAAAGCCAACTTCGGGAGCCACCAAGCTCCCTTAGAAAAAATTTCCACCCGATTGCACTCACCACACTCCAACGAGGCTAGAGGCCTTGCTCGGTGTAGGAGTTGTCGGACGAGAATGAGAGGAAAGTAGCGAAACCCTAAGTTGGAGTTGTTGGTATGTAGAAAGAATCACTTGATACTCTATGAAACTTGATGTTTATCCTTGTGTCTATTGAGAAGCTAAACATTGTCAGTAATACTTTTTGGAATTTTAAGTAATATTGTCATTGTATGCAACTTTCAAATTTTCTACATTGTTTCTTTCCAAATATTATATGGTCTCTTAGGAGTACGTATCATGATTACATAAAAAAATCGAGCTAGACAGCCGTATCTCTCTCTCTCTGTCAAACTTGGGGTTAATTTTATGGTTTCCTTTGCAAACTTCAACATTTTTATCATGAGTTCTGTTGATACCATGGCTGCTCGACTTGCATCTTTACTGGTAATCTTTGAGGGGAGGAAGCAGGTGGATCTGCGTCCATCATAAGGAAAGGGTTTGAGGCAATCAGAGGTGTTCTTGGTGAGGAAACTGCTCACAGCACAGGAGTTTAAGGTACATTTGTTTCTGGGCATGTTTTGCAATGCTTAGTGGGTTCATGGCACTCTGTAGGTTGAGGAGGTAGAGGGACAAAGGGTTACATTCTCTCTTTTGGATCCGACTGATAAGGATGAGATCTGGAAAGGAGGGTCGTGGGAGTTCAATCATGCTCCGGTGACACTGGCTTTGTATGATAGCATGACTCCAATGGAAAAGGTGACGTTCACCATGGCATCTTACTGGATCACCTTGCAAGGAATTCTTCTTGTTTTCGATCCAAAAGGGTTATGATGATGATTGGATTTACTCTTGGAGACTTTCAGGAGATCGACAAGCCTTGTAAGAGTGTCTGTAAGTACCGGATTAGGGTTGAGATTCCTCTGAATCGACCTATGTCTTTCAAACGATGTTATTGGGTGAGAGATAAAGTGGAGTTCCTCTGCAAACTCAGGTATGATAAACTATTTAGGCGTTATGTAGTTTGTGGTCTTATTACACATGTTAGGCTGCCTTGTTCTCGTTTGGCCTTGAAAGGATGATGCTGAGACGGAGAGCACCATTTTGGGTGCGCAGCCAGTGGTGCTGCCACCAACGATGGCTACTGGACTAGTGCAAGTGGGCGCTGGAGTGTCAGCATTTGGTTCTAACTCTGCGAGCCATAGTAGGGTCAACACTGCTTGAGGGTTTGGGTTTCGGTCAATGGCCAAACTCTATTTTTTCGAACACAAGTACCAAATCCAATGCCGGAGAGACTGCTCCCAGCCTATCTATTCCAAAAACCGCACTGGCATGTAGCCATTCAAGAGCTTAATGAATTATAGATGACGTCTGAGAGGATCACAAGGAAGAGGAAGTCTCGAGTTGAGGTGGAGTTTACTATATTTTCGAAAAAGTTGAAGCTGAGTTTGGCAGTAGGGAAGAAGAACCTGAACGTGGAGCTTGAAAATATGGGCTTGGTTTCGGTGGTACAAGCTAATGCAGGTGCAGATCCTGTCAAAAGGAAGAGAGGAAGACTGATGGGTAGCAAGAATAAGCTCTCATATGGTGACAAGAAGAAGACTCTGAAGCCTAATTGTGCAATTGAGAAGAAGAGGACAGTGAAGAAAAATCTATTGGCAAAGCTGGACAGTTTAGATGCTAGTACAAGGTCCAATTCTATGGGGAATGGAGCTAGTTATTAGGGCTGGCTTGAAATGTCGGACCTGCGGAAACTGGCTGAACCACCATTGTCGGCACCGACGAAAATGGTAGCTGAAGGTCTGGTTCGGTTCTGCCGTATTTTATATACTTAATGGCTCGATAAGGGTGCATCAAATTATATGTATACGGTATTACCAAACTAGCCGTATATATATATACTTTTTATTATTTTTTATTTATTTTTAATACTAGGTATGTTTTAAGCCATTGATTTCTAGCATGTGTGAATGACAACCGTTGGATCTTAGTGGAGATTGGGGTAACCAAAGGGGGTCAATCAGATTAGGTCATTTGTGCCTGCAGCCACTCCCTCTCTCTCAACCTTCTCTTCCTCTTAGAACCCAGCCCCAATTTCTTGAATCCAGCCCCAATTGTATGAAAACTTTGGCCAATCCAATTCCAAAAACACAATCTACGCAAGATGCGAACCTCACCAACATAAGTTTCAACCCCAATATCATTTGATTTTCCAAATCCCCAAATCCTTCGACCCAACCCTAGATCAGCTGCTTGTTTGAACTTCGAAGTGGTTGCTCAGAGGCTTATATGGTGTTGAAGTGGTGGTTCAGAGCACAAAAAATTAGGTGAAATCTATCTCCTTTTAGTCTTGTACTCTTGTTACTCCTTTTTGTCTAATTTGTATAAAAAAATGTAATTTGTTGTTGATTTTTTTAATTGATTGTTTGCAATTGATCGTGGCTATCTAATATATATGTTAATCTTTGTTTTGGAAGGAAAGTCCTTTAAAGCTTCACGTATTGACCATGGATTTCAGTTGAGAGTTTATCAGTTTACGCAGGGGCAGAGAGGTGATCGAGGTCTTTGATTAGGTAACTAAACTTGTGTGTGCTTCGATGGGTTTTGATTCTTTCATAATGCACCATCTGATTGTGACTTTGTGTATAAGTATCTGATTATGACTTTGTGTATAAGAAGTATGTGATTATGGGTGCTAAAATTTTACTTTGCATTCAAGCAACTCTTATTACTGTGACGTTCTGTGAAAAAGTGTGTATGAATTTGGTATTGAGTATTAATTTCTTTGTGAGAGTATTCTGAAAATAATGGAATTAAGTATGAACTGAACATGATTGCGAATAAGTATTGTGACTTAGCTAGTGAAAGTATGTGTAGCTAAGTATGAACTGAACATGATTAATTGCAAAAAGTCAGAAAGTATGAAATGTATATGTTGCTATTTAATCTAGTTATCATCATAGAAAACAGAATAAATGTTCCTTACATAAAACTCATCAAAACTGAACAAATTTTTTTCATTGTAGACCATGGCTTCTACAAGTAGGTCAGGAAGTCATTGTTGTTCATCCCCTTCCATAACTTCTAAAATGGTTACTGCAAGTTGTCAATCAATAGGTGTTCCCCCAAATAATAACCAAAACACTATACCACCAGTAGAAAACATTACCCCTAACTCAGTTCCCATTCCAACCCCAACTGAAACACCAAAACCAGATCCTGAATCGGTGGAAGCTACTGCGGGGTCGGGGAAAAGAAAAACACAAGATAAGACCACAAAGGGTAGGAAACAGAGTCGAGTGTGTGACTGTTTCACAAGGCCTTTGCTCCTTGATGGCAAGCCTGACCTCGATATTGCACAATGCAATTACTGTAAAGCAATAGTTCCTGCCTCTAGTCCAAAGAATGGAACCAGTTCTTGCTGGTCACATGGAAGAAATTGCAAGGTTAACCCTTTATTTGAGAAACCTATCAAGAAAGGGCAGACTATATTATCTAGGGATAACGTATTCGGGGCTCCACAATATCACATATTTAATCAGGGTAGGATAGATGAGAAGCTGTACAAGATGATCATAAGGGATGAACTTCCCTTTAGGCATGTAAAGGGTTTTGGGTTTAAAGAATTTTTGTTTGAAGCTCAGACACAGTGGGTTCAACCAAGTAGGAAGTTAGTGGCCAAGGAAGTGTGGGAATTGTACCAATCTGAGAAGGGAAAGATGAAGTTGATCTTTGCTCAGCATGCAAAGAGAGTTAGTGTAACCACTGACACTTGGACATCAATTCAGAACATTACTACATGGTGGTCACTGCCCATTTCATGGACAAAAACTGGAAGTTGCACAAAAGGATTATTAACTTTTGTTCAATTACCAGTCACAAAGGGGAAGATATAGGGAGGGTTCTGGAGCAATGTTTGAGGGAATGGGATATCAATAGGATTCACTATCACAGTGGACAATGCTAGTGCAAATGACCTAGCCGTTGTATACATGAAAAGAAGGCTGAGGAACGTGAACACCTTGAGCTTCGATGGGGACTTTTTACACCTTCGATGTGCATGTCACATCATCAATTTGATAGTCAAGTATGGAATCAAAGAATTAGAGAATGGGATTGATGCAATTTGGCATTGTGTCAAGTTTATTAGGTCAAGTTCAAGTCGATTAGACAAGTTTAGGCAGTTTTTGTCCTTGAGCACTTAAAGAAGAATGCTAATGTTCCCCTAAATGTGATCACTAGGTGGAATAACACTTATTTAATGCTTGATGCAACATTAAAATATGAGAAAGTGTTTGGTAGGATGGCTGATGAAGATCTACAGTTTCAGCATTATTTTGAGAAAAAAGATAGCAAAGCCCCCCCCCCCCCCCCCCCCCCCCCCCCCCCCCCCCCCCCGAAGATCTACAGTTTCAGCATTATTTTGAGAAAAAAGATAGCAAAGGTAGGAAGAGGACACCCCCCCCCCCGCGCGAAGATCTACAGTTTCAGCATTATTTTGAGAAAAAGATAGCAAAGGTAGGAAGAGGACACCCCCCCCCCGCGCGTAGAGGAAGATCAGAGAAATGCTCAAGCATTTGTGCATTTTCTCAAAAAGTTTTACGAGGCAACACTCAAATTGAGTGCTTGGAAATTAGTGACTGCAAACTTGCAGTTCAAAGAGATGATCGGCCTTCAAACAGAGATTGCTAAGAAGGCAAGAGATCCCTCTAATGAGATTTTGCATAGGTTGGCAATGGGGATGAAAGCCAAATTCGACAAATATTGGGGTAGCTTTGAAACCATGAATCAAATCATGGTGGTTGCAAATGTCCTAGACCCTTGCTGGAAGCTTCAATAAAAAAAAAAAAAAAAGCATTTGCAAGGGTGGGAGTCAGACCTGCCAACATTGAAATCATTACTAGGGACTTGAAGAACATTCTATTGAGAATGTATGATGAGTATAGAGGTTGTGAGGCAAGTTTAAGCTAATCAAACCAATCAGATGGTGTTGCAGCAATGGAGGGGGTTGAGCTTGATGATTTAAAAGATGAACAAGCTGAGATACTTGCTGATCTTATGTAAGAAAGACTTGAAAATGAACATGAAATGATATCCAACGAGGTTGACAAGTATCTTGCAGATAGATATGCCAGTCCTTTAGTAAAAGGTTTTGGTGTTTCACAATGGTGGAGGGTCAACACAGCTGCCTATCCTACTCTTTCGAAGCTTGCAAAAGACATTTTTACAATTCCTTACTCTACTGTGGTAAGTGAGAATGCATTTAGCTTGGGAAAAAGGGTAGTTGATCCCTTTAAGAGTTCACTCACTCCTCAAATGGTTGAGGCACTAGTATGCACTAGTGATTGGTTGAGAGCTGAGCAGCCTAATTTTTATTCAGAACCAACAACAGATAAGCTGTCCTTGTATAAGGATCTAGAAGAACTGCAGAAAGGTATAATCTGAACTTGTATTAGCTTACTTGCATTTTTTATATATATTTGCATAAACTTATTTCTATATTAACTTGGCTGTTTATATTCATTTTATGTTTTTTATTTTCAAGCAACTGTTGCGCTGCATTTGGGAGGTGCAAACTCTTCTACAACAACTGCTACTTGAAGATTTGGATGCTGCAAGCTATTGGTGCTGAAGATATAGCAGCTTGTTTTTTTGTCAAGTGATTGAAGTCATCAAATCAGTGAATCAAAAGTAGATTTTTGTTTATTTGTAGTTTCTATTATGAAGTTATGTAATATTTAAGTAGGTTTAGACTTTGGAATCAGTTACGCACATAAGATTTCTGAACTTGTATTCTTGTAATGTGGAATTGGAAAAAGGCTAAAATAGAGAAACATCAAGTCTAGAACTCACATCTCTATAAGAAGGTGAGAAATAGACTTGATGAAGATATATTATTGGTGCTGAGTTGAGTAATTGGTATCCATTGAATATCATATCAGAAAAAAAGGACCTAACACAGTTTGATTGAGTAACTGGGTGAAAATTTTCAATTTTTGTTTGGCCCATGTATTCACTTCGGTTGGGCCTTCACCGAGCCATAACCAACCGGAAACTCGGTAACCGAAATGTACGGTTACCGGTTTTGGCTAGACGGTAGTGGTACACATTTTTGAATTACTGCCTCAATCGGTATGGTAGTCAGCTCAGCCTAAAAAATTCAGTTACAGTACCAGGGCCAGCCCTACTAGTTATTGTTTAAGTTTTTTTTCCTAGGGTATTAAGCCTATGCGAGGGTGAACAACTTCTTTGAGTCTTCTAAGATGTTTTTAGTTTATTGTCGGTACCGCAATTGCGTTCCTGGTATGTGAGGGCTAATTGAATAATTTTCTTTCCTAGGAAAGCAAGATTTTGTCTTTCTTATATAGGCTTGCTTAGAAATGAACGTCTCTTAGAACTTAATGGTTTGCACATTACCTAAATAGGTTATCTCGGATTTTCTTATATAAGTTTTTTGTAGACTATAGTTTTATGTATTGATTTAATAACATCAATTTCCATTTAAAAAAAAAATATCATGATTATATTGATCTAGGCCTCATCATATGGCCCTTAGGCCCAGAGCCCGCCCTCAGCCTGACCGGCTCGGCCCTTCCATTAGGGCGGGCCGGCCCGACCCTTTCTAAAATAGGGTAGGGTATGGGTCATACAAATGAAGCCCGGCCCTACCCTAAAAATATCATGATTATATTGATCTAGGCCTCATCATATGGCCCTTAGACCCAGAGCCCGCCCTCAGCCTGACCGGCCCGGCCCTAAAATTTAATATTATATTTTTGTTATTTTTTTCTTACATGTGTATAAAACTATAGAAGTATAGAACTTGTATTAAATTATTTGAATATGTAGATTAGAAAATGGGTTTTTTACATTGCGTCTGTCCGTTTGGGGCCCAAACTTAATAGCAGGTATGAAGCCTTACTCGATGAGTCCAAACATCCAAGTCCTAGTCTCCAAGACGGCAAAACCTAGATGCTAGACGTCGCAGTCTTCAGAAGAAAATGGACTATAGCCGCCTCTCTCTCAAAACACTCTCTTCCTTCACAGAAATTCGATCTGGACACCCAAAACACCCCCTAGCTTAACTCGCGCGAGAAGTTTACCCTCTGACAGTACAATCACCTTCAAGCCGTCGTCGTCGACCTCACCTGGGCTCATCGACCTTGGTTGGTTCAGACCCTCGAACACATCCTACTCCGTCGTTGTCTACCATCTCGGATTCTTTGAAATCAAATTCGTTCGGACCCTGCAAGCAGATGGTCTTATCCTTCAATAGTAACCGAAGCTAATAGTCGATCTGAATGTTGGGACAGTGACAACACGACGTGGACGGTGACGACACAATGGTGAAGGTGACGGTGATGTCACGAAATCTGAACGTTGGGACGACACGACGGTGACGGCTCTGGAGTCTGGAGCTAATAACCGAAGCCTTGATGTAAAAAGTTGCAAGAGCTTTGTAAAGTCTGTCCCTTCTCTCAGTTTCTGAAGTGTAGAATAAGGTATGAAATTTTTACTTACTGTTGAGTGTTGAGTCATTTGAGTGATGTGTTGAAATATCTAACATATAATATGCATTGAGAATTATATAGAGAGATTTGGCCGTTGTTCACAGACTCCCAAATATTTAGTTACCGTTACAACAAAAATAGATCCGTTTAGATTGTAATTGTTGATGTGTCTGGCATATAAACAAACCTAAACATCACTTTATTTGATCTTGAAACTCAGTTATGAACTAAATGCTGGTAAGGGTATGAATATCAGTTTTAACATATGCTTCCTTGATTGCATTACAAATTTACAATTCAGCAAGTGTTAAATTTCTTTTGTTTGTGTTATAACAGTGGAAGAGATGGGAGCAGTAATCAGTAGAAGAAATGGGAGCAGTAACAGATTACCAGGAAGAGGAGATGTGTTTTGTATGAGTTAAACAAAGGCCTGGCCCGGCCCCTGCGGAATGGGCCCTAAGGACGGATAAGGGCTTACGTATTGAAACCTCGGCCCGGCCCTAAGTTTTGTTGACCTAGTCAAAGCCCAGCCCGGCCCTACCCTAAATCCTAAAATTTAAGGTAGAGCTGGCCCTAGCTCGGCCATGATGAGACCTATATTGATCTTCTTGACAAATAGATTGAGAGAGAGAGAGAGAGAGAGAGAGAGAGAGAGAGAGAGAGAGAGAGAGTAATGTAATCATGATACTTACTGCACTTCCCGCCAATTGTACAGTATATATTCCTCATTTCCTCTTCTATCTTTGGCTAAAAATCAACTTGCTTGAAGGTTCTACATATAGTCCTGGGCTCTTTGATTGCCTCTGAAACGTAGAGGAATCCCTAGCCCTAGCCTTAGCTTTTGAGGGTGACTGCGACCGATTCCTATTATTGACACACGTAAATGTAAAATTGATCCGGGGCAGGGGGCCGGTATCTATCGTTCATAGATCGATCAAATCATAGATCTGAATCTCTCAATCTCAATTCAAGCCAGTATAATAGAGCATGCATGCTTGGGAACAAAGGTACTTTAAATCTATACCTACTGACCCAGCTCGATCTCTATCATCTGTATGAGGTTATCATCTCTATATGGCTATCATCTCTATATTCGATGATTTATCACGTTCTGTGTGCTAGCTTCGACTAGACATCTTGGCAGCCTTCTTATTAAAGCCCCTCTTTTTCGCTCTACCTTTTCCCCAATTCAAATGCTTGTTCCTGCATGTTGGCTTCTCTCACAACATTCTAGCGCACTGCTACGTACCCGTGTTTAGAGCATAGCGCTTTCCACCTTTGTCCACCGCCCTTTGTTTATAACTTAACATCGGAGCATAGCGCAAATCACCCGGAAATGTTTGCTTTGACTCAACTAGAGAAATACAAACTTCTCTAATACATAATTCTTATTTAGTCCAAATCCTAATATATATCAAGACCAGTCGCGGATCCAAGATGCGAATTTAGGGTGGACTAACTAAGACATGCTTATAATGACAAAAAAAGAAACTAAGACATGCTTATCAGTATATTTTTTTTTTTGTCAATATTGTTTTCAAGAATTTTAAGACTATAAAATAAAATTTTATTTAAATAAATACAAATAAAAAATGTTGTAACTAAAGAAAAAAATGGAGAACAAAATGGGGAAAGAAAAAAAATGCAAGATTTGTTTTTAGGGGAATAAATTTTGAAGAAATACTAATAGAAATATTGTAACAGAAGTAAAAGAAAATGAGACAAGTTATGGTACTGTGATATTTATCATACATTCAATTTGCATCTATTTGAACAAAAATTACAATTTCTATTAATTAAAAGTACAACATTGAAAACGAAATTATCATACTCATTTACACTATTTACATATAATTAAACAAAAATTACAATATTGATAACAAATTTGTTCAAAAACTTGTAACAAGGTCATAGGTGGTGTAATTACCATTAATAAAACTAAATTACTCAAAATAGGACTCAACATTACCACTTTGACAACAAATTTGTTGTCATTTTTATAAATGTGTGTATAACATACAAGTATGTATTATAAAATTTTCCAAAGAAAAGGACAAATGAAAAGGAAGAAGAAAAAAACAGGGGAAAGAGCAAAGAGAAAAAAAAAGAACAAAAGAATTAAAAAAAAAAAAAAGGACGAGAAAGGGGGGAGGGAGGGGGACGAGACCTTAGTCCGAGTCATGAGTCTCTCTCTTGGGATAACACTGAACCAACTGAACCAACATAGGTTTCACAAAACATTAGCACCTATTACCTATACTATTGAGAGAATTTTGTGTTGGGCGCGCTACAGGCCTAATAACCCTTAAAGTAGATCCGTGACTAATTGTGACCAATTATGTGGAAATCATCATCTACGTGCACTGTTTTTATTATTCTTTTGAATTGAACAAACTTAATTAAGAGCAATTAATTGTTTTGGTCATTTGTGATTTTAAAGGTAGGACTAATGAGTGATGTGATAATATGTACGGAAACATCTAGCTCTACCACATTTTTGAGTTATAGAGTAATGCTAGCCATCACTCATATCTGCATCTATGAATTTGATTCGATTGGCTAGTGGGTATAGTTGCATTGTGTTCTACTTCTACCCATGAATCCCATGATAATGTGAGTAACTATTAAATAAGGGTTATTATGTCATTCACTTTGAATTGGGATATATGTGCTGGTGTTTTGTCCATTGAAGAGTTTGATTCCCACTTATATCAGTAGTGCCCATGTTATTTCCAGTCGCTGCATGTAACAAACAGTGTTAAGTCATTGTAACTGGGATGATCTAGACATTACTAGTGAATGTCGCAATACCCAGGGCTTCCTGCTAAACGGCGACGCTTGTCCAATCGTGTCTAGCGCTAGTCTATGCCAGGGTGAGGTTATTCTGGGTTTCGTTCTCAGTGCATGAAAAGCAATTGAGAACGTCGAGTTTGGATCCTTGAATTGGATCCGTCGAGTCTGGTAGCCTTTGATCCCGGCCGTTTGGGCTTTTGAAGGCTTGGTATAGTTAACAAGCAGCGGGCGGTTTTGATCCGGTGGGTTGTGTGGGTGGGTCCAGTCGATGGTCAAGTCTTTCTGATCAACGGTGTCAGCTCGTGGGGTGTATAGGGTGCAGATCTCATCTATGGCTTACCGGAGGAGTTGGCCTCCGAAAGCAATTGCAGCGGCGGTAATGAGAACTAAGTCGGCGGTGGTGGGGGTGGCGATGGTGGCCTAGTCAGTGGTGGTATGGCAAAGGGTGGCGGTGACCTAGACCAAAACTTGGGTATCTGAGCCTGAGTCTTAGTTTGGGCTGATTGAGCCTATTTCATGGGCTTTCAAAGAGGGTGTCTTGCCACCCTCACTTTGTTACTTATTGATTTGGTTGGCCTGACCCAAGAGTTTGGACTTTCTTGGGAATTTTGGGTCTATCTATGGTCTTCAAGAGCCAATCTATTTTGATCATGACTTCTATATATAGGAGTTGGTAACTATTGTGAATGTGACTAACGTATTTCAAGTGACTTACGAATAAAGAGTAAAGAGTTGCTCTTATTTTTTTTGCTGCTAGGAAGTGGTGTTCTGTTGATACCACAGTTGCATGCAGGCTAATGAGAGGCTAGTCAATTATTTTATTCCCTAGAAGACATGCAGTTGCACTTTGTTTGTAAGTTTGCAAAAAAGAGCTCAAACAAACTTATCAGATTTTATTGCCAGTTATTTTTCTTAAAGTACATGTTAGACTCTACCCATGGGCTATTGATTATAATGATATCAATTTTTATTAAAAAAAAAAAAACCACAACTTGAAAACTCTCTACAAACTTCGAAACTCGCCATCCCCAAAGACGAATAGCAGCAACAAGAGTTGATCTTGCTTTAAGAGCTGAAAGAGATTGACCAATACTCGACATAGAATCATCGCAACGAAATTTGCTTTCTAAAAGCAATGAGGGAGAAGAAATTTGGCTCATCTTAATATTAAAAGTGATTTTTTTTTATCTCTTTTCCTTGTGACCTCACTCTTTGGTTATTTTTAATGGTGTGTATGATTCTATTATTACCGTTTTTAAATATGTTTTTTGGACTCATGTATTTTTCCGATTGTTAAACATATTTAAAGTTAAGTAACAAATTAATGGGTTTTTTACTTCAACAGTGTCTGAACTCTTCGAGGACTTTTGAAATGATACCTGAACTTTCAAAGTGATCAAAGTGATACTTGGATTCTAATTTTCTTGTCAACGGAATACCTACGTCAGAATTCCGTTACGGCTCCGTTAATTTTATCACGTGAGGCGCACGTGTGGCCCTAAAACAAAGCAAAATGGCTTATTTGCCCTTAATTTGTTTTGTTCGGTTTGACCAAGACTTTTTCCCTCCATAAACAGATGTAGTTGAACCCTCTCTAACCGTTTCCCTCCAAAAATCATTGACCAAGTTGGGCATGACTTGATTCACATAATCTGGGTACCAAATAGCATCAACAAATAAAATAGTACCATCTCCAAGGCAAATCTTGTACTATAAGTGAATGGAAATGAAAAAGAAAAATTGAAAACAACAAGCTTGTAACATAATAGATAGTCATTGCTCTAGAACTGCACAAATTGGTCAACCAAAAAGGACATAGTGTCACGCCCCTGATTTTACACACATGAAAATCGATATATATAACCCCATAATTATATATGCGTGAACGTCCAGTCATCAATACAAAATACCTGGAATCTTTTTCCCTTTAACTTACACAGATATTGATGCCCTGAACCCTCAAAGTTAATATACACTCGCTCCATAGAGTTATATATTACACAAGCTTACGAATTAAATTGTCAACAACAAGATAAAACGTAAATGCTCCTCAGAGCTCACTACAACGGAAGTCCAAATAACGGTAAAGTCACAAAGATGGTTTCCTACCGTAAAGCTGCTAGCTCGCTGCCTCAACCTTGATTATCCTAACCTGCAGAATTAACCCCTACACCGTTTGAATAGTGTACCGGGTTGTCACACAACAAACCCGGTAAGCTTTTGCAAGCCCGTATGAGTAACTCAAACCACACACAACTCACGCCAAAAATAAGGAAAACAACTCACGCTTTGATTCCTTAAAACACGAAATAAAGGAGAATAACTCACACTTTAATTTCCTTTCAAATCGAAATAAAAGAAAGCAACTCACACCTTGTTTCCTTTTAAAACGAAACATAGAAAACAACCCACACTTGAATTCTATCAATAAAACATAGAAAACAACGCACACTTTGAATTCTATCAGTTGTACCATAAGCGTACCATAGAAAGCAACTCACACCTTGATTTCTATCAGTAAAACATAGAAAGCAACTCACTCCTTGATTTCTATCAGTAAAACATAGAAAACAACTCACACCTTGTTTCCTATCAAATGTACCATTATCGTACCATAGAAAGCAACTCACACCTTGATTTCTATCAAAACGTTAATAAGGAAAACAACTCACACCTTGTCCCCTTAAAAACCATTAATAAGGAAGCAACTCACACCTTGTTCCCTAAAAATACGTAATGTCATGAGTTGTAAATAACCAATTCCCGTTACCCCATGAATTACCTATATGGCAGACAGATTAGAGCTCTAACTGAAAAACGTAACCACTCGTCCGGCCAAAGACGTGGTCACCTGAGATTCTGCCCAAGGTCTTAGACCTTCGATCCTCGGGCCGCAATGTCCCTTGGAGCAAAACATTAAAGGAGTCGCATCTGACCCAAAATGTTACACAAATCGCAACGCTTTTGAAAACAATCGAAATCAACATTTCCATAATCATTGTTTTCCGAAAAAGCCAAATCTCAACACTTTTCTCAAATCTCAACGCTTTTCAAAACAAATCGAAATCAATCATTTCCACAAATCATTTGTTTTCCAAAAGCCACACCCTAAAACAATAAAAAGCATCATTTCATGCATATTGTTCTCATAAATCCACAAACCACCCAAAACATATATATTTCACGTAAACATATATCTACTAATACATGAATACGTATGTATATATATACATCCCATAATATACATATATACACACGTAATCATCTACTCAAAAGTGCCACTAATACCATCTATAGTTTGCAGTTAACTAAATAACTCTCAAAACAGTATGGTGAACCCGTTCGTGATATGAACTTCGTGAGATTACTCACCTCAGAATCCCGCTGCGTCTTCTATACAGAACCGAACTAGTACACTATCACCAACAACTCGTCCAATTCACCTTCTAGAAGCACCTATTCACCAATGATCTCAAATCAGTAACGATTCATAACCAATTTTAAGTCCGAAACCCCTGTTTTGAACTAAAATCCCCCAAAGTGGCGCCAATCGAGGCAAAACCACATCCGAGACCACCCAATGTCTCCGGAACACTTCTACGATCGATATGTCCAAACCACAAGTCGATCGGACGCTCGGATCCTCACGGATTGAAGCATCAAACGGTCCGAAACCGTAAAAATCACAATATATTCATACGATCTCCAAAAATTGCGTATTATATATCAAAACGCTCGTATCGACAAGTGGATAATATACAATACCAGAAACTAACCATTACATGGCCGGAAGGCCACCATAATGCCGCCACAGTCGGCGGTGCAACCACCACAACTACCACCGGCCAAAACTCAACACCACAACAATCAAGCCAACCAGAAATGTTCATCATGATGAGTAGAGCAACTTTCATACCTGGAGCTAAGCCTGGTTCGGCCTAGATCGTCCTAGATCAAGCTTGCAAGATCGGCCAATCGCAGCCGTCTGATCAAACCCCAGATTTGTTGTGCACTGTAGATTTCAAACCTAGATCTTCCACTCCACACGCAAAATCGTCCTACAAGGTGGTTATGAGGATGATCAGAAGGAGGAGGAGATTCCGAAACTGAGAACGATCGGCCGAGGAGTCGCCGGAAACTGAGAAAATCCGACAGGATCCGACTACGTCTACTGTAGCTCCTCCGATCTCCACTTTCCGATGGTCTCCGTCGCCGTCAAGCACCAGAGGGAGGTCGGCGAGATGGTGGCGATCACGTCTGCGTTGGTTTCGTCGCCGGCGGACGTCGGGAACGGCCGGAAAAGTCGGGTCGGGTCACCGGGTTTGGGTCGGGTCGCACGGAGGCTGAGGAGAGAGAACGGAGAGAAAAGGGTTTCCGAAAAAGGAAATATGAAAATTATGAAATTATTTTCGGAAATTCCCTATTTATACCAAAATGGAAACTTCTTCCAATGGCCATAACTTCTTCATACGAACTCCGATTCTCGCGTTCCACATGTCCACGAACTCGTATCGACGCGCTCTACAACTTTCGTGAAGGAAGTTTTCGGAGAATCCCAACGTAAAAAAAGTCAACCTTAGGCAACCCCCTTAAAACTAGGGCTGTCAATGGGTCGTGTCGGGTTGGGTTCGTGTCGGGTCAAGATATTTATCGTGTCGCAAGATACAAACCCAAACCCAACCCATTTAATAATCGTGTCAAAAATTTAAACCCAAACCCAACCTATTTATTAAACGGGTTACTCGTTTCCAACCTGCTTAACCCATTTAATAAATAGGTTGTGTCGTGTTTGACAAAATGATCCATTTAAGGGTTAACAATGCAACCTATTTAACTAAAAAAAATGCATAAATTGATTAAATTCAACAAAAACTCTACAAGATGAAGAATATAAATAATTATATATAATTCATAAATAATTAAATCCAATAATTATAAAGCAAAATATTTCAAATTGTCTAATCCTATGATCAAATACTCTCAACGTCTAAAATTTCAGGATGAAGTATAGCATAATCGGGTTATACGGGTTCACTTCGTGTTGGCGGGTTGACCCGTGGCCGACCCATTTATTAAATGGGTCATGGCGGGTTGACCCATGGCTGACCCGCTTTTTAATCGTGCGGGTTCAACCCGCTTTATTTCGTGCGGGTTTTGAGTCGTGTTATCGGGTCGTGTCAAAATTGACAACCCTACTTAAAACCATATTCTTCAATTAATTATTCGCCCGAAACACTTCCGCTCCATCCACGAGCCACGAAACCATCCAATAACCATAATTTAGATTCCGGAAAATCCTCAGAAAATAAATACGAATTTCCGGGGCATCACACATAGCAAGTTCCCAAAGTTTCACAAAATGGTTGACAAACCAACAACAATGTCATGTGTTTGTTCATAGCATCATAAGCTTACATACAACCTAAAAAAAAACAACACCAAAAACAATGTTTTTTCTTCACAACCCTGCCCATTCAGAATCAGTTTGGTCTTGCTGCCTTGCCTTTTTTGCTGCAGGATTTTGGCTGCCTTGTGTTGGAGGATCATGCATAGTTTGTGAACTAGAAGGCCCTGCATCGGCACCTTGGCTGCCCTCCATGGTTTTCATCTTCTTCCAACCCTTCCTATACTTGATGATATTATCATTCAATATGGGACTCCCCTTTGAACTTTTGCTGCCTACACAACCATGCCAGATTCAACACAACCATATCCATATTGAACATAACCAACTGTTGGAACTTGTGAGATTAAGTAAGATGACTAGCAAAAAGGGAATCATGGTATGGGTTATGAGGTTAATTCATATGTTATTTCATCTAGAGTCACCTCAAAAAGGTAAATTACATTGGTTAAATTCAAGGTAGAACAGAGGTCTGCAAATTCTGAAATTGTGTTTCTGAGCTGCCTTTTTACTGAAAACTGTACATTTTGGTTGGGTATTTGAAGTTGGTGTCTTCATAAAAGTTGCAGTAGACATCTCAAAGATCATTTCAGAATTGGAATATCTTGAAAACAATTTTTCTAGAATTAGTTATGATTTTGCAAATTTACAGGTCTGCAAATTCTGAAATTGTGTTTCTGAGCTTTTGACGCAGCTGCCTTTTTACTGAAAACTGTACATTTTGGTTGGGTATTTGAAGTTAGTGTCTTCATAAAAGTTGCAGTAGACATATTAAAGATCATTTCAGAATTGGAATCTTTTGAAAACAATTTTTCTAGAATTAGTTATGATTTTACAAAGTTACAGGTCTGTTGCATTAGTCCCACATGGAAGAAGTTTTAAAGGCTTATACCCTTCATAAGGACACATTCTTCTAAAGACATAAATGGATGAGAAGTCTAGGTGTGGGCTTTAGTGGGTTTTTCTATTGGGCTTTAGTCAAAAGATGGCCTTGAGCCTTGGGGCTCTTGGGCTCTATTGATTAAATCTAATTCTATTTTTTGAACATCAGAAACATGCTGCAATGAGACAAGTGCTGAACAGAAAATCACAAACCTGCTACCTTTACCTCTTCTTATTTTGCTTGGGTGCATTGGAACTCCCTTCTCCCTGAAATGAGAAAAGAGTCTATTAATATCAACTCCATGATGTTTAATGTAACCAGCATAAACAATTGGAATTACTTACTGCTTGTTGTGCTGCTGCTTTCTTTGCCTTTGTAATTAGGCAGCCCAATCTATTATGCCCTTTCTTGAAGCAAACTTGGCATGTCATCTTCGAGTAGGTTCTTGGCATTTTGGTTGTGTTAGGGGCTGGTGGAGGTTGCTTGTTCTCAATTGGCTCCTTAGTTCTCTTCATTTTTGGTCTGCCAGCTTGCTTCTTGTATGGGGGAGGTGCTATTGGGTAATCCACCGGTTCCCAATCATCCTCACCAGTAATAGGATGAATAATTAGATTGTATGACTCCATGTAGGTAGAAGGCAGTAGGTAATCGTCACAAAAGAGAACAGGATCTGCCTTTTTGGTTCTAATGGCACAAATGGCATGCACACAGGGAATGCCACTCAATTGCCACCTCCTACATGTACATGTGTGCATCCTCAAGTCCACTGCATGCTTGCTTCCATGATCTCCCCCTCCAGTAATTTGGAACTCAAACTCCCCTGAATGATAGGCTCTGTAACAACTAGTCATCTCTGCCACTTTTTCAATAATCTTCTTAATCCTTGGACCAACCATATCCTTCCATCTATGTGTTGCCACTCTTCTATTTTCCATTCTAACCATCAATTCCATCCTTATCTTTTCCAAAATGGTTAATATAGGCTTGTCCCTTGCTGGAATTGGAGCTGCATTCCATGACTCACAAATTGTTCAACAGCAAGTCACATTTTGAATCTTCCCTGAAATAGGCTATACTCCACTGTTCTGGATTCTTGTCCTCAAACCATTTCCAGGCCACATCATCCAATTGTTGCAGCTCCTCCATGTGTTTCTTAAACCAAACCTTTGTGCTTGATCTAGCTGCATCCCACACAAGTTGTTTCAGCCCCTCTCTTGGATGCTTAGCCTTGAAGTTGTTGTACATATGCCTCACACAATGTCTGTGTTCAGCTCTAGGGAACAAGTCTCCAATGGCAATCCCCAAACCCTTCTGCTTGTCAGTGATGAATGTGTAGGCCGACTCCCTTTCAATCCTTAAATCCCATTTCAGGTACTCCAGAAACCACCTCCAAGTATCTATGTTTTCCACCTCAGCAATTGCATAGGCAATGGGGAACATCCCATTGTTTGCATCAACCCCCACTGCACACAACAACTGACCTGGGTGATGACCCTTTATATGGCAGCCATCCAACCCAATAATGGGTCTGCAACCTTCAATCTAGCCTTTCTTGCAGGCAGCCAAACATACATACATCCTATGAAATCTCCTCACCTCCCCCACCATTTTAGTCTTTATTTCCACTGTGGATCCTGGGTTGCTCCTCATCAGCTCCTTCCGGTAACTTGATAACTTGTTATACTGATCTATATAATGTCCCTCATTCATTCTTTTAGCCTTGATTTTCTCCCTCGAAATTTTCTGAACACTCACATCCAAATTGAACTTCTTCTGAATATGGTTTTGAATCCCTTTCCTAGACCAATCTTCATCCACCAACAAGTCCGCTTGAACCTCCTTGGCTACTCTATTGTAAGTCAGGTGATGACTATGTGTAAGGTGGGAACAATTATGCTTATCATTTAGAGTCTTGATGACAAGTGTGGATGGGCCTAGATCTGCAAGGTTGCTTGCATACAACCAAAAAGGGCAGCCAAGTTGACACTTAACCTCAATTTTCTGTTTATTGTTCTTCTGAAACCACAACCCTCTTCTACTCACTAGACCACACTCCCTTATAGCTTCTTTGAGCACCTCATTGTTTGGAAACACATGGCCAAGCACAAACTTAGGGTTCTTCAAATCCACCCTTCTATTCCAACTCTTCAACTTAATACCTCTCCAAGTAGGCATGGGAAGTGGATTCCCTTCCTCATCTTCCTCTGTTTCCGAACCTTGGAAACTGCCTAGATCTTCCTCTGTATCTCCCCCTTCATCACTACATTGTCCTCTAAATTCCATGTCTTCATATTCTTCAACAATTGTGGGATTTGACATATTGGTTTCAAACTCCACATCATCTTCAGAATCTTGTGGATCATAATCACTGTCAATGTAGAAATCTGAACCCTCAGAGCTGGTATCTGTGTCATCAACTTGCTCATAAACCTTTGGACTACTCTTCCTGGTGTTGTACCTTGGTTCCTTAGTTTGTCTCCCCTTCTTCTTGGAGGCAGGTCTGCCAGAATCAACAGCAACCTTCTTGCCTTTCTCAGCTTCACAAAACTTTTGTTTCTTCCCCTTCTCAGATTCACCAACCTTCTTCCTCTTCCCTACTCCTTTGTTCTGCTTCTTGCCCTTCTCACCTTGGTTCTGCTTCTTGCCCTTCTTCTCTCCGGATTCAGCTCCCTTTGCTTCAGCTTGGCTTGGTTCAACCTGACTTGGTTTAGCTTCAACTTGACTCGGTGGTGCTTCAAATTGGCTCAATCTCTCAGCTTCAGCTTCCTTTACTTCAGTTGGTTCAACCTTACTTGCCACACCTTCAACTTGGCTTGGTTGTGCTTCAAATTGGCTTGCTTCTGCTTCATCTTCCTTTACTTCAGGTTGGCTTGGTTCAACCTGACTTGCCTCACCTTCAACTTGGCTTAGTTGTGCTTCAAATTGGCTTGCTTCAGCTTCAGGATGGCCTAGTTCAGTTTGGGTTGGTTCTACTGCTTCAACTTTAGTTGGTTCGGATTCTTGTTGTTCAGCAGCAAGCACACAAGGTAGCCGCCTTCCTTCCCACCTCTTTTGCACGATGTGTTTCACTCTAGGTCTTAGAATGTGGTTGTTGCTCCTCAGCCACCTCTTTTTCCCCTGTCCAATATTGTCATTTCCAGCTTGGGCCATACTTTCAAAAGCAAACAAGTCAGGCACCAAGTCACTAAGACCAGTAAAGGTGCCTTGACTTTGTTGCCTTCCACCCTCACTAGCTTCCAAGTCTGAGTCTGAGTCCAAATTAATGACCCCATCTGCCCTTGCCTTCTGTGTAACCCCTTCTTGCCTTGCATTAACATCTCCACCACCAACCACATTAACTCCACTTCAACCACAACCTGACACACCAGGCCTATTTAGCTTACTCCCAGCAATGTTTGCTTCCAGTTCCACCTTCCTTTTCTCTGCTGCTGTTAATCTATTCAAAAGATTCTCCCAATTTGGGTCCACTGGCCTCAAATCATCCTCCTCTGCCTCCTCCTCCCTCCACTAATAATAAAGACACTAATCTGCCTTGTCTTCAGTGGAATAAGCTTCACCATCTCAAGTGCATCTGCATCGTTTCTAAGTGGCATCCATCCCTCATTGTAGTAAGTCCTAGGCATCTTGTAGTAATATGAAATTGGCTTCTCCCTGTACCCAAGATCCCAAGCAATCTTTCCAAATTCTGTCCATGCAATCTTATCAGGATCTAGACCATCTAGCCAAATTTTCTCACCATCTTTATTGAACCTAGCCACTTTGTACTTCCTCGTACCATCAGGCATCTTGTCAAAGTAACCACCATGGTGTATTTCCATGGTGTATAAATCCTCTGGAACTGAAATGAAATTGAAAAAGCACAAGATTAATGCTCAATCTCTCATCAAAATTGCTTCCCATAAATTCCAGAAAAAGCAAAACAACTTCAAAAGGCTAAAACAAAACATATATAATCCAAGTTCATCAAATCAAAACAGGTACCCAATCGAAACAATAAAAATGGTTTCTGCATATTCAAACAAGAAGAATCCAATGCAAAACCACTAAATGACAAGGAAAATACTACTTATCAATACAAGGACCCATCCCAATCTAGATTTAAATATTCTGCCCCAAATCCCCAAACCCTAAAAAACAATTTGGTTTTAATCTAAACCCTAAATGGTAATCTGAGCTAACATAACGGGATTCTCTGAAAACCATGACCAGTTCCATGTTATTACTGACTTTATCAAAAGAGAGAGGAATGGACACTTACTATCTTCTCTTTTGGGTCCAGATTCTCTAAAGAATCTCCACATCTTCGCCATCGATCAATTTTTGTCGGGAATAAAATTGAATGGAGCCCTTTTCCAATCTGGTTGATTCGCTTTTGTCGACCTTTTTGTTTTGGGAGCAATAGTTTGGGACTGATTTAGGTCTGAGATTTTCTCAAAGTGTGGTTAGTTTAGAGGGAATTGAGTTTTTGATCGACTTTAGGGGGAAATCAGGAGAAAAAGTCTGTTTCACCCTCACTTTTTGATCACATGCGCCTCACGTGCCTTCGGATTATGGAGCCATAACAGAATTCTGACGTAGGTATTCCGTTGACAAGAAAATTAGAGTCCAGGTATCACTTTGAAAGTTCAGGTATCATTTCAAAAGTCCTCGAAGAGTTCAGACACTGTTGAAGTAAAAAACCTCAAATTAATTAAAAAAAGTTATGGGGAAGAGAAAGTGTGTTACAGATTGGAAGAGGGTGAAAACCTTGGGCAATATGCCAATTTTTTTTATTTTTTTGAGGAAAATTGGATGCATGGGCTGATGGGCATAATCAATAAAAATAAAAATAAAAGACCCTGTGGCCTAAAATAAAGAACTCAATGTTGCTTCTTGCGTTTTGAATGAAACGCAACTCGTACATGTGGAACGCAACTCGGCCGAACCCAATTCAACAGTTTAATCTTCTATTTTGCTTCCGGCTTCCCGTTAAACTTTTTACTCAAATTTCTTCTTGCAAATTTCAAACTCTCAGGATACTCAAATAACATGGAGATTCAATCTAAGTTGTATATAATGAAGTCAGAAGACATTTAGCGAAGTGAGTTTAGACTTTAGACATCGACCACTTTGAAAATTTCACAAAATCTGTAAAGAAATATGAGTCAAAGATTGTGCGTTTTCGTTTTGAAGCACATTGGCTTCATGATGAGGAATGCGCTAGTGTGGTGAAGAGAGGTTGGGAGAGCATTAATGGTAGTAATCCCTTCCAAAATGTGTGCATGAAGATTGAGCAGACATGTAAGGCCTTGTGGGATTGGAGTGGCCAGAAGTTTGGTAGTCTCAAGATTGATTGAGAGGATAAGATCGAAGTTGGCTATTTTCTATGATAAGTCTCTATCTGCTCCTCCTGGGGAGGAACATATGGAATTGGAAGCTAGGCTCAATGATCTTTTGCTTCATGAACACAATTATTGGAAGCAAAGATCACGAGTTATGTGGTTGACTGACGGAGATTTGAACACGAGCTTCTTTCATCATTGCGCCAGCAATAGGAGGAGGAATGAGATCAAGGGGCTGTTTAATGCCGAGGGAGTGTGGTGCACGGAGGACTCCGATTTGGAGAAGATAGTGTTTGCACTTGAATTTAGTAACACCTATGTAAGGCCATTTGTAGAGTCAGACGAAGAGAAGTTGGGTCATACGCCTGAATTGCATGCGTTGCTTGACCAAGGTAATGATTTTTGAATCATACGACTGAGACGAATGTGTCTTTCGGCCGCCTGGCTGAGATCGAGATTTTGGGTTGGACGGCCTAAAGTTAGTAAAATGGGCCGCCCAGCTAAGCTCTTAGACAGTCCAAATGAGGAACGGGTGAATGCGCAAATAGGCCGAGAGAAGGACTAGGAGTGCTCGGCCGAGCCCAAGTAAAAAGTTCGACTTAGAGGTCATTCAAGGAAGGAATCCTCACAAGGAAGGAGCTCGAATCAATTATGGATTTCGATTATGAAGATTTCAAATATCAGCCAGATTAGGATTTTATGAGACGAATCAATCCTAGAAGGAAGGAGAATCCTACTTAAATTCCACGTCTTGGAGGACAAGTTAGCTAGGGTTTCTGACTTGTATATATAGCACATTGTAACTCATTGTAAGAGATCCTGCACCACACAAACAAATCAATATACAACTTTTACTCTCAAACTTTTCTCTTAGGTACTTTACCTTCAATTCAACTTTCATAACTTGTTTTCATTTCTAGTTTTCTATTTCAATTCAATACTTTACGTTCAAGCACTTTACTTTCTTGTTCATTTACTTTATATGCACTTTACTTTTGGCACTTAGGAGTAGTTAGTAACGTAGAATTATCGTCCATTAATCTCTTTCGGCCAGTCCGGATTGGGTCGATGCGATTCGTTGTTCACACACATATCATCTCACAACGCTTTGACAACCGAGTCCACTTCACCTTCGTCTTCACCGTGATTTGCGAGTACCTTCACTTGATAGATCTCTCACTTATCACCCGGACGTTTGAGTTTATCCAAGAAGTGAACGTGATAGAAGATCCTGGTCAGGATTAACGCCTAACCGAAGTCCTTGCAACAGAGGCATTAGAACCTAACGGCCGAGAGGGTTCCTTCCTCGGCCTACAATCACTTGAAAGTAGTCAGATACAAGCGCAAATCAGATCTAAACCTCAGTTGGCCATTCGGCCGCGAGTTGGCACGCCCGCGCAATTTCAGAAGGATGATTCAACCACAAGTCCCTCGGCCCTCATTTCGACCGAGACGATTTTGGGGCAAACAGATAGTGTTGGACTATTTTGGTAATTTATTTACTACAAGTTGTCCTACAAATTAGGGCTGGGTTCGGTTCGGTACCGGAGCTGCAAGTCCAAAACCAGCTACAGTATCGGACTAGTTTGGTACACAAAATCTTCTCCCATTACCGGCCACAGAAGTAGGTATACCAATATATCGGTATACCGAGAAGCTCGGTTGGTATCGGTTGGTCGGTCCTCCAACCGAGTTTCTAACAAGAGTGAATCACCGAGCTTGAAGAATTACTGAATCCAAAACCCAGAAATCGAGCTTGAAGAATCACCGAATCCAAAACCCAGAAATTTGACTTACCACTTTTGCTGCTGAACCCAGAAACCCAGAGTCATGGGAGAGCCAGAGAGCTAGAAGAGTGGAAGTCCAATTTAACCAGAGCTACTGAAATCCCATCATGGCCGGAGAGAGGCTGAGAATCGAGGGCCCGTGCTGGGGAGAGAGAGAGAGAGAGAGAGAGAGAGAGAGAGAGAGAGAGAGAGAGAGAGAGAGAGAGAGAGAGAGAGAGAGAGAGAGCGTTTCTTTGAAGAGTTTAAGAGGCTTAGAGAAGAGAGAGTCTAGAAAGAAGAAAAAAGAAAGAAGAACGAGAAAGAGAGAAGAAGAAGAGCATCTCCAGAAACAAGAAGAAGAAGAAAGAGGAGAGAAAAATAAAAAATTAGAAGAAAGAAGAAAGGGAAGAGAGAAGAATAAGAGAGGGTCCAGAAAGAAGAAGAGAGAAGAATAAAAAACTAGAAGAAAGAAGAAAGAGGAGAGAGAAGAAGAAGTGACCGTCTAGGAAGAAGGAGAGAAAGAATAAAAAACTAGAAGAAAGAAGAAAGAGAAGAGAAAAGAAGAAGTGAGAAGAATAAAAAATTAAAACAATATGAGTAATTAATTAATTGTATATGAGTTCGGTTGGTACGGTATACCATGTATATACAAAAATTGAAACCATTACCGTACCGTGTATGTGGAGTCAGTACGGTTGTACCGTACCAAGAGTTCGGTTACCGACAGTGTCGGTTACCAACTTCTTTGGTTCGGCTCGGATTCGGTTGGTTGGTTTGTCTCGGTTGAAAATGCCAACCCTACTACAAATATGGATATGTTTACTAACCTTTTCCCACAGGTTGTGTCGAATGAAATGAACTTGGAGTTAGTTAGGGAGTTTGGGGAGGATGAAATTCTACGAGCTTTAAAACATATGCATCCTATGAAGGCTCCCGGGCCCGAAGGTTTCTCTCCTATTTTCTATCAACGCTTCTGGTCAATAGTTGGGAAAGATGTTGTTGCTGTAGTAAGGTCTTTTATGAATTCCGAGACTTTGCTTAGGGAGGTCAATGGAACTTTTGTTACTCTGATACCTAAAGTAAAAGAGCTGGAGCATATTCAGCACTTCGTCCCATCAGTCTTTGTAACGTAATCTACAAATTGGGTTCCAAGGTTCTTGCTAATAGGTTAAAGCCACTTCTCCATGATATTATTGCTCCGAGCTAAATGAGTTTTTGTTCCGGGTCGGCAAATTTCAGATAACTCACTTCTTGCTTTTGAGGTGTCACATTTTATGAAGAGGCGTTCTGGGGTTCACAAGGTTTTGGTGCTTTGAAGTTAGATATGAGTGTTAGGTCCATAATTACCTAGTAATTATTCCCCTAATCTTGCACTTTTGCTTAGCCTTTGTGTTTATTTATATCTATTTATTATGTTTTCCTTATCATGCTAGGAAATGATGGAGAAGCTTGGAAATGCACTAAAAAGTCAGTCTTAGGACATTTTCCTACTCCGGCTACGGGAAACCGAGCAAGGCAAGGAAGGAGGAGCGGTAGACTGACCAAATGAACTCCGAATGAGTTAAAAATTTCCAGATCCATTCTAGACATCCTAAGGATCATTTTTTACGAAGAGTGTAAGAGCTATTTCGGAGTGGAAGGCCTTCAAAAGATCGGTGCAAGTCCTGACTAAAAGATGAAAACTACGAAACCAGAGCTGTAATGATTCCGGCAGCATTTACGGCCACACCACGGTGAATTAAGCTCTGAAATTTTACCAGGATGATCTGCACTCATGGAGGAACAGTTTTAATGAAGAAACCAAAGGCCAATTCCGAAGTCTCCGTGGAGATTCAATTGAAGGAAGAAAGGAGAAGAAAGTGCACAAAAGGACAAAAAAATGGGTCAATGGAGGTCAATGCCGAATTTCCAACCATTTCTAGCCAAGGACATGTGTGGGGGGCATGGAACAGCTGTTGACTAGGGTTAGAGAGTTTAGGTGGGAAGACTTTAGGTGTAGGTTATTTTGAAATCCAAAATTTGAAGGATGACAAGTGGTCATCCTCTTACATCTTACACCTTTGTCTCCCAATGACCCTTCTATCCTTACTTTATCTCATCCACCAAAATATCTATGGGCTTCCTAGGTCATTTTCATGTAGAGTTAAGGATTAGATCGACATTTTGTGCTTACACATTTATTCTTTACATCTAGCCCTTCATTTCCTTTGATCTCCACCCTCCATTCATCACTCTTGGCCTATAAAAACACCCTCCCCTCATGGTGGACGTTTTTCATGTTCTTCTCTCACTTTCTCACACATCTCTTCACACATTTCTCTTAGTTTCATAGCTTTAGTTCATAGTTTCTTAGTTTTGTGTAGAGATAGGTGTATAGCTTCTTGGGTTCTTGGTTTTTCCTTACCAAAACCGAAGTATCTATACACTTTTGATCAATCACAACTCTAGTTTCACATATTCGAGTCTTGCTCATCATAATTCTAAGAGACTTTGTGGAGTTGCATGGTGTTTTTGGATCCTTTCTCTTATTAGAAACCAAAAATACCATGCTAGGAAACATTTCTCACCTTATTTTGCATCTTGGAGGGTAGAAAGTGTTCTTAGAGGTACGGTTTGGTTCTTTTTGGAACCAAACCCGTGGGTATTCCTTCCTTTATCTACTATTTTCTCTCTTAACTTGATGCTTTACAAGTTTATGGCTTTAATTTATGGAACTATGAGTTGTGAGTAGAATAATTTTGGGGCTAGGGTTTAGCCCTAGCCAAATTTGTGTACAAACTATGTAGTTAAATTTAATATGGATCATGCCATGAATTTTTACTTTGCTAGTTTAATTGTTCATCATTTATGCTTCTTAGATTTGTCACCTAAGGTTGGTAAATGTTGATAATTTCATGGAAATATGCTAGGCTTGACAAACTTAGTAAACTAAAGCATGTTGCAAATGTAGAAATGGTAATCTTGTGATAATCAAATAAGGTTGTTTGGGTCCTTACAATTGAGCTTATCATGTGGATGTGGCTTAGGTGTCCGATAATCAAGGGATCTTAGCTTGCATCTACATAGGTCTACTTGTGTCCGATAATCAAGGAATGGGTAGAAACTAAAAGGATTGTAGGAGAGTTATGTCCGATAATCAAGGGGTAGCTTCGATACATTCTCTAGTATAATTGTTTCTTGGTTACTCGATAATCAAGAGAACCGAGGGGGATTCCATCTTGGCTTGAGCATGTTAGATTTCATTACTTAGAATTTGCACAAAGGAGGTTAGGTGTGATGCCTTACAACCCCTTTTATCTCATTTGATCAAATCTCTTACACTTTGTTAGTTTATTTTGCTTTATTTGCACTTTAATTTTAATATAGTTAAAATTAACTCAAAAGCCGATTCACTACTATCCATTGTTAATATCACTTTTGGTAGTTAGGCTTCCAAAGGGCCAAAACTATTAAACTTGTAAAAAGGTAGACTTTGCATGTGTTTTCTAGGTTTATTTTCGCGGTGATCTAGCTAGGGTGGAGTTTCCCCCAATCCCTTGGGTACGATACTCTACACTTTCCCTTACTAAAACTTGACCTTCTACACTTGGAAGTAAGGAACATCATACACAAATTTGCACACACTTTCACACTCAATGATGTCTCCAACAATGAGTAAAGCCTACGATAGGGTCGAGTGGGAATTTCTTGAAGCTGTGATGAGTGGTATGGGTTTTCACTAAGCTTGGATAAAGTGGATCATGGGTTGTGTAAAAACTGTGACATAGTCATTTGTTCTGAAAGGTGAGCTTATAGGTCAACTTATTCCTACTAGGGGCTTGAGGCAAGGGGATTCAATTTCACCATACTTATTTTTGCTTTGTGCGGAGGGGTTGTCAAGAATGCTGACTTCTGAAGAAGAGCAACAACGTATACATGGGATTTCTATTGCTACTGGGGCTCCCTCTATCAATCATTTATTCTTTGCGGACAATTCATTTTTTTTATGAAGGTTGAAATAGAGGAGTGTTTGAGGTTAAAGGAGGTTCTGAAGTGGTATGAAGAAGCATCGGGACAACAGGTAAATTTTTAAAAGAGTTGTATATCTTTCTCCAAAAACGTTGATTTGGAATTTCAGGAAGTGTTAGCAACTATCTTTGGGGTGGAAAGAGTGGATAAACATGACAAATACTTGGTCTCCCCACCAAGGTCAGTTACTCCAAAACGGAGGCTTTTCAGTTCATTATGGAAAAAACTAGAAACAAGATGAAGAATTGGAAGGACAAAACACTTAGTAGTGCAGGCAAAGAAGTTATGATCAAGTCTGTTGTTCAATCTGCGTCAACTTATGTTATGAGTTGTTTCGAGTTACTAAAACATTTGTGTCATGAAATGCACCGGTGTATGGCCGAGTTTTGGTGGGGCGATACGGAGAATGGAAGGAAGATCCATTGGATAGCATAGGACAAAATGTGTGTGCCAAAAGAAGAGGGTGGACTAGGGTTTCGTAACATGGAACTCTTTAACCAAGCACTCCTTGCAAAACAGGGTTGGCGTTTACTCAGGCATCTAGAGTCCCTTCTTAGCAGAACTTTAAAAGCAAAGTATTTCCCTGATTGTGATTTTATGCATGCATGTGTGCATCCAGGTGACTCCTACACTTAGAAGAGCTTAATGAAGGGGAAGGAACTTCTTGAAAGGGGTCTCCGTTATCAGGTGGGCAATGGTGCTAATATATCTATTTGGTTTGATCCATGGCTTCCAAGACCGTACTCTTTTCGCCCCTATTTAGTAGTGGTGGAAGGGCTAGAGGATATGTTGGTGGCAGATTTGATCGATCCGGTCTCAAAAGAATGGATGGTGGATTGGCTAGAAGAACTCTTTCATGCTGATGAGGTTGAAATGATTCGTAAAATCCCTCTCAGCTTACGGAATCCGGAGGATAGGCTAATATGGCATTTTGACAAGAGTGGTCTATACTCTGTCAAGAGTGGTTATCATGTGGCTAGAAGGTTTGCTTCGTTGCCTTCTTAGGTCTCTACGTCCTATGTGCAGGGAGACAGGGATTTGTGGAAGAAGATATGGGGAGCCAAGATTTAGCCTAAGTGAAGTGTTTTATTTGGAGGCTAGTGAAATATATTGTGCCTACGAAAGCTACATTGAGTCGGAGGGTGAGGTTGGATGATCAAGTATGCCCATTTTGTTGTTGCGATATTGAGACTACGTTGCATGTATTCAAGGATTGCAATATGAGTGCATGCATGTGGTTGTTTAGCTCTCTTGGTTTGCGTGCTAGGAATCATGAAGCTACATCAATTAAGGATTGGATCTTGGAGTTACTGGGTGTTCTAAATAAATGCCAAATTGAAGTATTTTTCATGCTTATTTTGGCCATATGGTCATAACGCAATAAATTGGTTTGGAATGGTGCGTATTTCAATCCCATGCACATTGTTAGTTGGTCCATGCATCTTCTTTCTGAGTATCAACGCTGCCATCCTGTGAATAATTCAGGAAGAGGTAATAAACCCAAGACTACTAAATGGGTGGTTCCCCCAGAGGAAGACTCAAGATAAATTTTGATGGGGCCTTTTGCAGCAATGATGGGATTGGGGGAGTGGGAGTAGTGGCTCGGGATGACACTGGTCGCTTTCGTGGATCATGCTCTCGGAGGTTACCATTGTTAAGCTCGGCGCTACAAGCAGAGGCTGAAGCATGTAGAACAGGGCTGCTCCTAGCCATACATCAAGGCTGGCGTGAGGTAGTGTTGGAGAGTGACTGTGCCATCCTAGTTGCTGCCCTCCACCAACAAATGGAGGACAATTCCGAGGTTAGTCGAATCTTAGATGGTTGTAGAATTTTCATGCGAAGTTTTGATTGGATTGAAATTCGACACATTTTTCATGAAGCAAATAGTGTAGCAAATAGATTGACTCACTTTGCTAGTTTAGATCATGTTGTGGATTTTTGTTTAGATGAGGCTCCTACTTTCATACATGATGTTCTCTATGAGGATAATTGTAACACAACTATGTCTGCTCGGGGTTTAGGTATTACGTCCCCCTCGATACAGCAAAATTTATTTAATAATATAAATAACTGGCGTGGGGCTGAGCCTCCCAGTTAGGCTGGGTTCCAAACCCCTTTTCAAAAACAAAACAAAACAAAAAATGAGTCAAAAATTGTGTATACAACAAATACAATATTTTAGAGGAGCCTAAATTGGAACCCTCAATAATTTTAGGAGGTATCATCAAATAAAATCAATTTGCACGTTTGCTAGGGTTGGGAATGCCTAGGGTTTATCTAATACGTCCATCTGGAATTTTCAATCAGCTATAAATTGTTGAGGAGATGGTTGCAAGGTTGTCTGCGATGCTGGTTCTAACTAATGAAATGGGAAATGGGTTTGGTGGCCATCACTGAATCTTTCTTCTACTTGGTGGGGAGGGTTTTGACCCGAAAGGCTGTTGATGATAAGGGACTTCCTGGAATGCTTGCTGTAGTTTGGGGGCTGAAGGATAGACTGTCAATCATCGCCCATGAAGATGGATGTTTTATGCTCAATTTCAAATGGAGGGAAGATTGCAACCGTATTCTTCACGGTGGACCTTGACATTATAATGATCGAATGGTGTTGCTAGGAGAGTACGATGGATTAGGGGAGATAGTGGCGATACCGCTACATTTCCTAACCTGGGTGGTGGTGAGGAGGTTGCTGCCAACGGTTGAAGACAGAGGGATCCTTAATGCTGTTGGGAGCCTCAAAGGTCACTATTTGAGAGCAGACCAGTTAGAATTACAAAGAGGACATGGTGAGTTGTGATTTCGAGTTGCAAAGGACATGTAGCGGCTGCTATGGGCCACACAATCCTTCTGTTTTGCCTCAGCGGTGACAGTGGGGGTTGAGTTTCATTATGAAAAGGTAAAATCATTATGCAAGACTTGTGGATGAACCATGACTGAGGGTTGTGACCAATTTTTGGTGAAGCAGGCTGCGGCATTGAAGTGTTCAGTGATTAATAGGACCCGGCCCTGATTTCATCTTGAAATTCAAGATGGCCTTGTGAGACCCACTTTAGGAATAACTCTATCGAAAATTCGACATAATTACTCATAAAATTGAATACCCAGAACCTATGGAATAACAAAATTTACACTTCTAAGAGTTCATGACCAACCACAACTCCAAGAGCCCACCTGGTCTCCATAGTGACAACCAACTCCACATCTAGAAACAAGGAAATAACTGAATCTTCTCAAACAATCAATATTATGCATGAGATTGGTAATCAGGGCAAATCTAATCCACAAAGTATACAAGTAAAAATAAGGCAATTATGCGGAAGCTACTATGATGACTATACCTCGACTCCAAGTACACCCAACCACAACTAATCGAGTCTGCAAACTGGGCATTTGAAACCAAAGGGCCCAGGAAAAGGTATTTGAAAATCATGTTAGCAGGAGTGGACAAAAAACAAACCTTTAAGTAAATAAAATCGAAAGAAAACTTTAATACTTTCTCACATTTTTTCCTTTAAAAGTCATCGATGCATGCAAACATTTATAAAACATTTCTTGAAGAAAACTCATAAAACCAAACCAACCCGGTTGGTTAAGTAGAAAGGTAGAACATAGGGAAGGAGGGGTCGCCGTACAATAAAGAGACTCCCAAGCTTGGGTTGGAGCCTCGATCCCAGGCTTTTATAATAGCCTCCCAAGCTAAATGCTTGATTACAACTCACAAGATATTGTGAGGAGGAGAAATGAGCTAGCTAGCAGTAAAATATTACAACCCAAGTATGGTTAAGTAAAACACCTTAAAAAAAAAAACTCGCATAAATAAATAATAATTAATCGCAAAGAGAGAGAGAAACATGAGTACAGTTCCCAATCTTACTTGAAAAATCTCCGAAAGATATTGTTTTTTTTTTTTGACTTTGTCAAGGGGAACTCAAAGACTTCCTAAGCCTAAGATAAACCCCTTCGACGCATGTAAAATGCTCCAACTATGCATTGCAGCACAGTGCCTGACCACTTTAACAGCTTCAGGATTCGAACCTAGGTTGGGGAGCACACCCAACTAGGAAAGAACCACTAGACCACTTGCAGTGGTTCCGAAAGATATTGTTCAATATTCACAATCAACTAATGCGATTTAACAATCCATAAAGGAAATCATAATCGAGAATAACTTGCGAGATTTAAAGAAAATTATAATTTCCAACAAAAATCCTATTTTCGTAAAAATCTTTCAGAAAGCTTCGCATTAGTCACGATCATAAATCATAAGCACAATTATATTCCGGAATGCTCCTCAAAACTAATTATTCAAGAACTATTGTGAAATTTTAATTAAAACTCGCAAGTGCACGAATTGTCATTAGTATATATAGTGTGCAAGTACGAGGTCATTCCAACTGAGGATTGATAATCAATTTAAATCCTAACTCAATTAATCTAAACACAAAATCACATAAACAATCAAGTTAAAGAAGATATCGTTTTTGAATTTTTCGAATAAACAAATAATGTGAAAATTAAAGAAAGAAACAAATAACCAAATTTATAAATTGCAAAAATAATAGAACCTAGGGTTTGGGAATTACCCACTAACAATCCTATTTATGTTTCGATGCAATTAACATATTCTTTTGTTTCTTTTGATGACAATTCCCGTATCTAAGTCTAGGTACGGCACTTAGACCGTAGTTTTCCTTAAAACCCAGTTTGGATGGCAGAAAATCGTGGTATGGAATGTGAATTAATTTTATTTTTCATTCAGATGTGCCCTTTGGTTGTAATTAGAGATTGGAAAGAAAATAAAAAATGAGATCTGACTGGAAATTGGCTCCCTCATAAAGCCTGAATACAATTACCTAGTCAGGGGTGGTATTCTATTTCTATTTCCATTTCCCACTGTCAAAGGTAAAATTACATTAATTATCCATCTAAAAAATTTATATTCCTCCACCAATATTCCTTATAAGTTAATGTCATATCTGTACTTTATTTAGTAAAAGGCGTTATTGAAAATTATAATTTTATATTTCATTCTTATGACTTACCAAACACTACATTAGGAATGGAAAATTAATTTCAGAATTTAATTTTTAGTAATGTTCCAAACACTCACATGGAAATAGCAAAACATATTCCATTCCATATCAATCTGGAAAGGAAAATAAATCATTTTCCTATTTTGACATTCCTGCTAACCAAACGGGGCCTAAGTGTATGATTCTCTCCAGGTACGGAAAATGTTGTATATCCTAGCATGTAGTCTATCAAGATGCGACATAAATTTAACACATAGGACTCATTACGTACTAGAAAACAAGGGAATCATGCAAACCATTACTTCAGGTACAACAATTATGTAATTCACAACTCTTAATCACAAGAATCTAATTTGAATTATATTGCAGGTACGCCTCAAATTCATCTTCTAATTATTAGATGCAAAGCCCTAAGGTGATCAATTAAAGAACTTAAATATAAAGCATAAATTCAAATAGTGATTAAGCATTCATCATATAGAAACTATAAATCCATCAATAAATCTTCAACTTACATAAACAATCATGATAGAGCATCATCCTAACCCTAGAAAAAGGTTTAGCAAAAGATAACTAAGTAAAACATAGCAAAAACATAAAAAGAATAGAAAGAGAAAAGAAGGAGAAGATGGATGAGTCATCTCTACTCCTTAGGTATCTTTAATGTGCTCCCGAGATGTCCTTCTATGTGAATTTCGTTCTCCTATTTATAGGGAAGATTCTTACTCATCTTTGACTTCAAGTTTCCTTGTCAGACTTGGGATCAGATTCCTTTCTTCATTTGGAATGGGAAAACCTGGAAATATCTTCAGTAAAAGTAGGAATAAGTTCATCATTGAATCCTTAACTGAATAAAATTCCTTGAAACATTAGGATTGACAGTCTTGTGCCACGAAACTTGTGTTCTCCATGAATGTTTGTAAATTCCTGAGCAACTTTCCTATCTGACCTATCTTCACTCAAACAATCATAATTTTCTCTAGAAGTATTGAAATCGAGATCCATAAATTCTACAGAAAGTAGACACCCGTAGCTTTCCAATGATACAAGGTCATTGTCTGATTCGATCTGGTAACTTCTCAGTAATTCAGAGAAGTTGAATGTTCTGCACAAGTAGATTCCCAGTCTTATATTGCACATTGCTTTTCAATCCCACTTAGCTCATTTTAGCTTATTTTCTTCTTTCTATGGAACAAACCTATACAAACACTAAAATAACGTAAATAAATCATAAATAAAGAGAACTAAACATAAATGTCAAGATTAAGAGGCATAGAAATATAGGAAAATATGAGCACAATAAGAACCTAAGTCGATCATGACCGCAATCAAAATCCAAATTATTTATCAGAAACCATATGTCATGACTAAATTCACAATTTCAAGTCGGAGGCTAATCTTGTTTTTAAAAGACCTTCTGAACTTCAGTAAAAGAGAAAAACCCTAGAGAGAGAAAAAGTGAGAGCTCCCGTCCCTGTCCGGCGGCGAGCCCTGCGCCGTCGTCGGACGGGCTTTGTCCATTCTGTGTGAGTTTGGTGTGTTCGAGGTGGCTTTTTGGAAGAGGAAGGCCGAGTTGGGAGTCAGATTTTGGTTCTGGACTTGCGGTACTTGTTGACGGCGTGGATCGGTGGGGGGTTGTTGGTTTGGATCGATGCGGAGTGGATTGGAACGAGTTGGATCGGCGCGATATCGGAGATTGACTGGCGGCCTCTAATCCGTGGCGGCGCTGGGTAGTTTCAGATCGGATCTGGTTCGTCATGGATCAGATCTGGGATGCGCGTTGGGTGATCTGTCGTTGGAGGCGGCCGTGATGAGGCTGGTGCGAGGTGGTGGAGGGGGTGGGGCTTGTATGCTATCAGGGATTGGCCGGCGATGCCTGGTTGATGGTAGTCGGGGTCTGATGGCGGGGGTGGGCACTGACAGAAACTCCTCCTCGCTTATGTCGGGTGTGGTGGTACGCCGGTGGAGGTGCTGCGGTCGTGATGGAACGATGGTAGGGACGAACGGGTAGAGCAGGTTTTGGCTAATGGGCTGGAGCAGTCCGTATGGGGTCTGGGCTTGGTCTTGGGCCTGGATTAAGGTATTGGGCTGCTTTTTGTTTGATTGGTTGGTAGGTGGAGATCGTGGTGGATGGGGCGCCGCTGGTGGTGGTGAGATGGTGGATCAGGTTTGCCATGGTGGCGGGCTTGGTTGTTACTAGTGTTTTCGGGTCTGGTTTTATTTTATTGTTGGTAATAAGACACTACTAAAGGTGTGGCAGAGACGATCTTCTCTGTCGCGGTCTCGGAGATCGTTCCTGTTCTGGAGTTGGGTCAGCAGCGGTGGCGAAACAGTCTAGCTAGACAATCATCCTTGGCCTTCTAGTGGGTCCTTCCTATCTGGGATCGGGTCGGAGGCGATGGTGTTTTGGAGCAGTGGTGGATGGATGGTGTCGACAATATGGTGGTGATGGTGTAGGGTTTTATTTAGTCCCAGGTCTGAAAGTCCGGCAATCCTTTTGGTTGAGTTTAGGTCACAATGAGTGTTGGCTTGGTCGATTAAAAGCTGGTCAGGAGAACTCTGGTGGGTGAGTTTAGTGTCGACACAAGTGAGTTGTCTAGTTTTAGAGTTCTTACTGGCTGGACGAGAGGTGAGATGTCAAGGGTTCACTGCTCCTGCGCTTTTGTCTTTGTCATACAGTTGTAGTGCAAGTTTAGAGTCAGTATATAGAGTTCCAGTGGGAAGTCTAGAGGCCATTTCTGCATAAGAGATGTCGCCTAAAACTCGTTGTAAGCAGTTCATTATTAATGAAGTTCTTATTTGATCAAAAAAAAAAATTCACAATTTCAACTCTGAGCATGGAAATTCACTAAAGTAATTTATAAAATCAAAATATCTTATCGAAAAAAACAAACCAAGGAATCAATCATAAACTAAATTTCAATATGCGCAAGGAAAATCAAATGATCGTTTAGAAAAGAATTGCATGCATAGTATTAAAAACAAAGGTCCACATATAGTATACGACTAAGTCTGTCGTTGAACCAAACTCTCCTCGTCTGGGGGCTACTTACATCTTGTACAAAACAATGCTCATGAACATAAATCCAAAGTTCGGAATTAGAATTACATATATAGAAAACCAAACTTAACGTCATCTCCCCCAAAAAATTAAATTCTCCAGTTCTCCTTGGATTCAATCCGAACTTCACCAACCTTATCGTTTCATCGATTCTAGCGTTCTAGAATGAAAACGAAGAAAATCTGAAGTTCGGATTTCCATAAATCAACACCCGGAACTCTGAAATTCTGAAATTTTCGATAGATATCAAACCTTTACTAATTTAACCAAAATCATATCCACAAGTTTCATATATTAAGCTCTACTTAGTGGGCTAAACCAGAAAGCCAGAAGAGGCGGTACGCTCCCCCACGTGCAGGAGGAAGGGGCGGCATGTCGGCCTGATGTGCCAGCAATCCGAACTATGATTTGGGCTGCGAAACCTACATCAAAATCTTCCTCTCAACAATCCCATCCATTCCTAGAACTACAACAAACATTGAATCAAAGCCAAATGGCTGGAATTTACCTCCATTTGAAAAAGGAGCCGAATTCTTTCAAAGCTCGATTTTCCTTCATTTTTTTGAATCGTATTAAGCCGTTTGGAGGGATTGATCAGTTTCAGGAGAGCTCCAAAACCCAGCTTGTCTTGTCGTCTTTGGTCACTGGAGGAGAAAGTTCCAGCCAGGTCGAGTGCACATCCTGCTGAAGCACCAATTACTTTGATTCTTTCTCTTTCTAGTGCAAATCGGAGCTAATGGTGGCCAAATGCTTGATCGTCGTAGAGAGGTGCGCTGAACGCAATGGTCTAATGGTCTGGGTTGGCTTAATGGTGAAGAAAACCTTAGGTCTCTAGGTCAGGTTGAGTTTGGAATTCAGGTCACACGAATAGAACTTGAGAATTAGGGTTTCGACTGAAATGGCAACTTAACAAAATGGAAAGGTGAAAATGCTATTTATAGTAGGTTTCCCGAAATGGTAACATGAGTTTTTTAGATCATAACTTTGTCGTACGAATTTCGATTTTAGTGTGTCGCGTGTCCACGAACTTGGATAAACATCCTCTACAACTTTCGTGAAGGAAGTTCTTTCAAGAAGAATGAAATAAAAATTCAACTTTTGGGTCCACTAAAAGTTTGAAACAAAGGTAAAAGTAACAATAGTTGTCGTTTACTGTTCAAATGACTAGTAAACCAGTAAATTAATGTATGAGACGTAACAGTGATGCTAGCATCGATGTTAAGTATGGGGAATCGGGTGGACCGTGTTGCTGATGAGACGAATGTAGTCTAGTCATGGGTGACATCTAGGGTTTCTAACCCCAGGGAGGTTTGGGCCGGCAGTGGTCCAAGGAGAGATGGTGGCAGAGTTGCTTTAGCAACCCAAATGAATTTGTTGCAGATGATGGGTTTTTTGACAACTAATCTGTAGGCTATTCCGAGTTTGGGTGCTGCGGCTAGACCAATGCTGGTAGAGGCGCTTCCATCTGCTCCGTCGTCTCAAATTCTTGGGATGTGTTGGGACTTTCCAGTGGAATTAGTTATGTTAAGGAAGAGACCTATGTTTGTGGAGGTTATGGTGATTGTTGCTCTATTGGATGTGGAGGAAGACTTTGTATTCCAAATACTAAAGGTGTGGTGCATCTGTCTCCTGGAAAGAAGAAGAAAGGTTGGTCTAAAGGTGAAGAACAAAGCTAAAGTTAATGAGAATGGGCCTAAACCGAAAAAAGAAGAGGTTTCCTTAGAAGCTTAAACTTAGTGGAGATGCACATGTGGTGGAGGCTATGGTGGAGGAAATGGCAATGGTTTAAACTCCATTGGAGGTAGCTGGGGAGGTAGGTGTGTGTCTTCTTTTGGACATGACACGTAGTTCTGCTCAAGATTGAGAATGTCGCCAACAACACCAGCATATCCAGTGCCTTTTGATTTTTTTTTTCTGCGGATTATGTATGATAGTTTTGGATGTGTTTTATTATTTATAAAAATATTGAATCGCTTAAGTAATAACTGTTTTGTCAATTTCATTGTGGTGGGTCATTATGTATAATATTTTTAAATGAATTGTTTTTTTTTTTTGAGGGGGAAGACGTCAATAGAACCACACACCCACCCTCATGCAGAGTATTCCAGTTTTGCCAGACTAATCACTGCACCGCAGACGCACGAACCCTCGTGTTAACAAACAAAGGTCCCTCAAATATGCTGGCCACGGGATGGAGTTGGGAATCAAACGCTAGACCTGGGGGTTCCAGACTAGGCCGCTCGACCAGCACACCACACCACGTGGTTTAAATGAATTGTTATCACGAGACGGTTAAACCATTATAATAATGAGAGAGACTCGCGTGGGGCAGTCGCACTACGTGGATATAGGGCGGACCAATCAACCCCCAACATGGGGGTATTTTGGGTTTGCACTTTTAAAAAGTAGGGACAGTTTCAGAACAAAGAAAAAAATTATGATGTCTGATTGGCTTGCCCTATATCCACGTGGTGAGAAAGCCCCTACCTAAGAATTTTTCTATAATGAGTAGGCGTCCCTCGTAAAGACTCCTTGGTCTCTAGATATTTAGCATTAGAAGGCAAAAACTAGGGAAGGTGTACCATGTTGGTTTGGACACCTCGAGTGCCCAACTGCCTATTATTTTGACCGTTTGCCCACAGAAGAGCAAAAAGGACAGAAAGCGAAAACTAAAAATCAAATAAAAGGGAAAGAAGATATACCAACCAAACACTTGGCTGAGGAGTTTAAAGAAAACAGTATATAGCAAGCAATAAGAATATGAATGGTCACTGATTCATATTCAGTAAGTAGTGCTCTGAGTCCAGCCAAGCCAACAATGGCTTCGCTTTGTCTCAACTCGTTGCCTCTGCCTCCACCTTCTCAGCCTCGCAAGCTCTTAGAGACTCCTCCTTCTTTTTCTTCTTCATCTCCTTCTTCACTGAACAGTTATGGCAAAACAGAGGCATCCAAGCCCATAGTCGTCAGTGGAAACCCACCCACTTTTGTTTCTGCTCCCGGTCGCCGAATTGTCGCCGGTTAGTGTTCTTTGAAATCTTTGCATTTTCTTTTTGTGTTTTTTGATACAAATATTTTTACGTTTCTCAAAGAAAGGTTAACATTTTATTCACCGGTGAAAGAAAGCTTTGATATTTTAATGATCAAATTTGCTTAAAGTGTAGAATGCATTTGAACTTTTAAAGCTGGATTCATGCCAATAATGAAGGGAGGTTTTGTCACTTTGCACATGATCAGTCCAGTATACTTAAATATTACTTCATTATTACAACTTACGTGGTGTATCATTCAACTCAAATATTGCTACGTATTAAATGTTCTATAAATATAAATCTAAAATTATTACATAGCTACTTCAAAGACAAAATCTTGTCATTACATGTTTTATTATTATAAGAGACAACATTTGAGTGCAAGGATAGTGTATTGGATATACAAATCAATTACTCCTTGTTTGCGCTGAAAACACCTTAGAAATGACTGTTACTTGGTATACTTGAATCGTCATTTGCTTATGCAAATGTAGCCAATCATTGAAAAGCTAAGAAGTTGTTAGAATTGAATATCTAAAATGGTGAAGACATCCAGGGTTGTATGAGTGATCAACATTGTCTCTAGTATATGTTCTTCTCAGCTCATGGTTTATAGAATATTTATCCCTTTCTGTGCTTGTATACATATAGTTGGGGATCTGCATGGAGACCTTGATCAAACAAGATGTGCACTTGAGATGGCTGGTGTGTTGAGTTCTGATGGTGAAGACTTGTGGACAGGCGGGGAAACGGTAAACTCAGAGCCTTTAATTTGTTTTTTTTTTTTATGTTATAAAGCCACCAAGTTTTGGAGAACATGAGGATAAATTTGTTTCCCTTGCAACTTAGGTATTAGTTCAGCTTGGAGATATACTTGATCGAGGTGAGGATGAAATTGCCATTTTGTCATTGCTGCGATCCTTGGATATCCAGGCAAAAGCTGAAGGTGGAGCAGTTTTTCAGGTTTGTACAGAAAAATTGGAACTTTTGCACTGCTGGAGTATTATTAGATGCTTGAAATGTTCTAGCAAAACACCAATTTCAAATTGTTCAGAGTACACTAATTTTAAGAATTCTCTTTTCAATGAAATTCAAGGATTGAATGGTGTTCTACTCCTTGTAATGGTTTAGGTCAATGGAAATCACGAAAGCATGAATGTGGAGGGGGATTTTCGATTTGTGGACGCTGGAGGATTTGATGAGTGTATTGATTTCTTGGAATACTTGGATGACTGTAGAGATGACTGGGAAGAAGCTTTTGTTGACTGGATTGGTGTCTCTCAAAAGTTGAAAGAAGATAGGAAAATGCCCCAAAGTTATTGGGATCCATGGAATCTAGTGAGGGTACTGAAGTCCTCTACTTCAACTTTTATCCTTATGCAGCTACTATTTTAATGTTGATTTTGATGAGGTTTTTAAATATTAGGACAGAGGCAAAAGGGTGTGATTGCCAGATCAATCCTTCTAAGACCAGGCGGTCCATTGGCGTGTGAGTTAGCGCGACATGCTGTTGTTCTTAAGGTCAATGATTGGCTCTTCTGTCATGGTGGTCTTGTTCCTCACCACGGTAAAAAATAGTACTACTGTTTGATCTAAATGTTATCTTTTGTTTCATAGAAGAAGTGTTATTTATTTCTTGTTTGGATATCTGCAGTTGCATATGGCATAGAGAGAATGAATAAGGAAGTATCTCATTGGATGAGAGGCCTCAGTGAGAGTGAGGACGATCCTAACATCCCTTTCATAGCCACAAGGGGATATGACAGTGTAGTTTGGAATCGTTTGTACTCGAGAGATAACTCAGATTTCGATGACTACCAGAGTAACCAGGCAAGTAAATAACAGTGCTTTAATTTCCTTCCCTTGGAAATGGGAGAATTAGGACTAGTTTCTGAATGAGTTTTTCAGCTATAGTGTTGGTTCTTTCATTGACTCGTATCTTTTATCTGACTCGGTTGGCTTTGAAATCAAATTTTCACTCAGATACACTCTATTCTTGAAAAGACACTACAAGCAGCTGGTGCTAAGGCAATGGTTGTAGGGCATACTCCTCAAACTGTAGGAGTAAACTGGTATTGGCCTATAGTCTGTACTTTCTGTAGCCATATCTCTTGTTTTGTGTCAAATAAAAGTGAAGTAGATGGGAAGGGGTTTTCTCATCTTTTGTAGACTCAATTCCTATGCTTATGCATTCTCCTTGCAGTAAATACAATTGTAGCATATGGCGGATTGACGTTGGGATGTCAAGTGGAGTTCTTAATTCAAGACCAGAGGTAAGCTATGTAGATGGAGGAGATATAGAAAGTGAGCATGCGTGATTCATAAGATCATATAGTAACATCCAGTGTGAATCTGTTTATATTCTCTTAGTATCTCGAACTGGCCAATGGATGGAATTAGATGAGATCTCACCTATATATTAACCAGTCTAAACCATAAGGCCTCTAGAGCTCAAGCTCAATTTCTCGTTGCCTTGTAGTTTGTGACATTACAGTTGAGTTTTGTGTGTATATTTTTGACTTTGTTTTCCAGGTTCTTTTAGTAAGCAGGGACAATAAATTCTCTTAGAGGATAATAAGTTTTAGTGGCTACTTTATTGAAAGATCTAATGGAATTAGACAAGATCTTTGACTTACAGTAACCAATCGAAAGGCTAGTATTTGATCTAGAATTTAAGGAAATTCATTTCTCATCGCCTTATAATACGAGGCATTGCAGTTGAGTTCTTTACTCTACACTTTGACCATTTGTTTTACAGGTTCTAGAAATAAGAGGCGATAAAGCAAGAGTTATCAGAAGTGAGAGGGATAGCTTCAGTGAACTCAATGTTGTTGATTATATATAGAAACAAACAAACAAGATGTTTCCATGCCTCAAATTGTTTATACAACAGAAGATTAACATTGATGACGATGAAGATTTAGCACCATTTTTGACAATCTTGAGAGCAGAAACAGAAGAGCAGAGAGGCAAAACCTGCTGTTGTATCATATCGTATATATATACCGGAAAGTACAAATTGTGTGCTTGTTTCAATGAAACTGACCAATTGGATTTTAGTGATTCAATTTGATTAGCTGTTATCTGGTCTTCATCATGGAGATGTATTAGTTGTTTTCATTGTTAATACGTACGTACCTTTACTTTCAGCCTTGCTTGAAGATCATGTAACTTGATTTATTATATACAAATATACACTATATAATCATTGATTATAGTTGTAAGTTATATTGCAATGACAGTTTGATGTCAATTTGAATTTTGGTAGCGCTTTAAGGTTTTGAAATATTAAAACAATGGTTTCTTCTGTAGTAGGTTACATAAACAACGAAACTGGAGATTGACATTCCTTTTTTATTTTATTTTTTGCCCATTGAAGAAATTTATTTCATTAAAAAAATAGCAGGAGGACATGAAACCAAAACCTCTTAGAAGAAATAACAAAACCAAAAAGCAACCAAAACATAAGTAAAATTAAGCAGAGTTGATTGAATCAAAGATCAAGATGCACAGCGGGCGTCCGATTGTGGGTAGGGTAAGGGTCAGTGGCGTAGCCAAAAGTTTAGTTAAGAGGGGTCAAATTTATATAGCTAGTCGATTAAGTTTTTTTTTTAAAAAAGTGGTTTTAAAATACTATATAATAATCACCTATGAAAGTCTTTTAGCCCCAAACTATTTTCCTAAGATGAACAACAAAAATATAAAAAAAATCTGTACATAAGGATAAGATAAACAAATCAAGGAGAGGAATATATATAAAAAAAGAAACACATTTATTTTTTAGAATAAGGTGTCATAAGCTAGCTAAAAGTAATTATTTTATTGTTTTAAAAGGGGCAAATTGAGTCAAGTAGCTCATATTTCTCTTACATAAACGCAAACACTCAAGACATGATGGAGTTTATCAAGATGGTGAGCAGGGTCAAGTGACCCTTCTGATGTCCATGTAGCTACGCCCTTGGTAAGGGTCACTTGAATCTCTTTTAGACTTCAATTTTTTATTTTGTGAGTTAACGAAAGACTTGAGAAGATTCTCGTCTTCGAGAGTTGCTTCACCTTCATCAAACCATGAAAACATAAGACTTATCTTGGCATGAGCATATGTATGATGACCAAGTGGTTCTTCATTTTCTAAATACCCCAACAGAACTTAGCTTGATGAACACTAAATTCAACCAAAGTAGATTCATATTATTAGTGCCAACAAAAGTGTCAATGCACTCTCCATCTGTCTCTCGCTCATCTGCAACAATGCTCTCACCTTGCTGCATTTGAGCAAGAATCTCAAAACTATTACAAGTGGAAATATTGATATTGGAGATTGACATTCTTACAGTACTCTAATAATTTTGAGAAGGTGTTGCCAAGTATGCAAGAAACACTTAAGTTTTAATGATATTTTAATTTACTTTCGATTTAGCAGTTAATTGAGTTCTCAGTTTTACACAGTCGTTAATTTTTTTTTTTTTAGCAAAATTTTTGACGTTTGCAGTGTTGTCTAGCATAAGTCTTGTCAGATCAGACTGATATTTTTAAAAATGAAATAAACAAGTGGGCGGATCGATAACCACGTAATTTAAAGACTTTTCACATACATATATTGTTTGCATGACGATATTTCAAATATTCTTGTGCATCTTCCCAAATTCTCATTCCAACATATTCGTCCTCAAACAAATGTTATTGCTCATAATTTAACGTACTAATACTAGTTCTAGATTTCTAATTATGGGATCCTCCTAATTTTTCATTTATTAGTACAATGCTTGTCTTAGAAAAAAAAAAATTAGGAACTATCAATTAGAGTGACCAAAGCATTTAAGCATAGACGCAAAATCTAAAAAAGCAGTTGGCCGTCTCCCTCCCACCTTTGTAAACTCCGCTAACCTGAACCCCCCTGCGTATTATATCTCCGTCCCTCCCCTCTCTTATATGCGCACCCTTCTTAGCCTGCACCACCACCCTCTTAGCCTGCGCACCTCACTCGCCGCCATGTCCGCCGCCTCGCTCGCCGTCTCCCCCATTTCTCTCAACTTTTCAGGGCTCCGAAATGGCACCGCCCGCCCCGTCCTCGGGGTCCGGAACCTCGGCCGATCTAGGGTTTCCATGAGCGTCTCCGTCGGATCATCGCCGGCTGTAATCGACGACGCCTTGTTCGCCGATTACAAGCCCACCAATGCTTTCCTCTTCCCCGGCCAAGTAAGCTCCTTGCTCTACAATGTCATTGCTTTAATGCTCTGAGAATAGTTCAATTCTGAATTGTTTCCTGAAAATCCCAGTTTGATATGGAAATGTCTAATTTGGGGTATAATTGAGTAGTGCAATTTTGCTTAGCCGAAATTAGTAACTACTGCTTCGTTGTGGATTGAGCTTTGTTGTGTTTGTGTTCTGGTTAATTTAGGGTGCACAAGCACTTGGAATGGGAAAGGAAGCTCAGAGTGTACCGGCAGCTGCAGAGTTGTACAAGAAAGCAAACGATATTTTAGGGTAGGATTCGAATAGTGTTTGTTGATTTTTCGGCAGCCAATGTGTAATATTTTCTTTTCGGTGTTTGGAAGATAGTTTTCGGTGTTGATTTTTTGTTTCTGTTTGTATGAAGGTTTGATCTTTTAGATGTTTGTATCAATGGACCGAAAGAGAAGCTTGATTCTACTGTTATAAGCCAGGTATGTGCTCAATTTATTATTTGCTTCATGGGTACTGCTACATAATAGAAGTTTATGTCAAATGTTGAAGGCTAAGATTTTGTTATGATAAACATTGATTAGTGTCTACTACTAATTTGCAGCCAGCTCTTTATGTCACAAGTCTAGCTGCTGTTGAGTTGCTTCGTGCACGTGATGGAGGTCAGCAGATCATTGATTCTGTTGATGTTACATGTGGTCTAAGTTTGGGAGAATATACTGCTCTGGCATTTGCTGGTTCATTTAGGTGAGTCATTGAATCGAGCAAGATATGCTATAGTGGGAACTGTATAGAAGGCTTCAGTAAACCAAAAATGTGTATCGAATTATGTATAAGAAACTTTTCTTTAGTTCATTAACTTAATAACCTCATTTGTGCGATTCTGCACAAGAGATTAGGCACGATTTCAGTTTCTTGGATGCTGCCTTTCCATATTTATTATATAGGGAAGATGCTACCTAGGGCCTCGTTTAGGGTAGGAGACTAATGCACTAGCTGTATATATATAGAGCAGATTTATCTGCATTTCTAAGGTCTTCTGTAGTTGTAATCTTCTCATATTAATGTTTCCTTTGTTGTTGGTTGTGTTCCCATTGTAAGCTTCGAGGATGGGCTCAAGCTGGTTAAACTGAGGGGAGAAGCTATGCAGGTAACTTTTTAGTTGTAAAATATGCGTGTATTAGTTTAGGCTGGTTTTGATTCAAAATCCTGAAAGGATAGATTTTTACTATGCTATCTTATTTAACTTGCTGCAGGAAGCTGCTGATGCTGCCAAAGGTGCCATGGTCAGTGTCATAGGGTTAGATTCAGACAAGGTTCAACAGTTGTGTGATGCAGCCAATGAAGAAGTTGATGACAAAGACAAAGTTCAAATTGCAAATTACCTATGTACTGTAAGGATTTTAAATCCTACTTAGTAAGCTTCACCAGGCAATTGCTTCTTCATTGATTTTAACAACAATCTTGGCCATGACACCGCATGATTCTACTGTGTTAGGGAAACTATGCTGTGTCTGGAGGTGTGAAAGGAGTGGAAGCACTAGAAGCCAAGGCAAAGTCATTCAAGGCCCGAATGACGGTATTTTTTTGTTATCTATTATTCAATTTAAACTCCAATGCAATTCTGTACTTACAATAATAGAAATGACAAAGCCCCCTGCCTACTTCCTGCTACACTCAGGTGCGTCTAGCTGTTGCTGGTGCTTTCCACACTAGATTTATGGACCCAGCTGTATCAAGATTGGAAGCAAAATTGGCTGCAACACAGATTAGAACTCCAAAAATACCAGTAATCTCCAACGTTGATGCACAGCCACATTCGGACCCTGAAGTGATTAAGAAAATATTGGCTCGCCAGGTAAGCTAGTTGGAACTTTCCTCTTTCCATCACTAAGGCTTCACGATAAAGAATATTAATTTGAACTCTCAACACCGACTTACAGGTGACTTCCCCTGTTCAATGGGAAACAACAGTCAAGACTCTCCTTTCCAAGGGGCTGAAGAAGAGTTATGAATTGGGACCTGGAAAGGTCAGAAACACTTGTACCAAAGACATCTACAATTTTAGCACACATTAAATATCTCTATTCTCAAGTTTATATTTGGGTCATGTATCAGGTCATTGCTGGCATTGTGAAGAGAATGGATAGAGGCGCCGAAATTGAGAACATTGGAGCTTGAAAAGGCGACCCAGATGCAGATTCTTCTCCACTTGGTATCGAATTACCATATGATAAGAGTTGCTAGTGGCTAAAGTTGAGAGTATGGGCAGAAGAAGTAGCTTGTTCAGCCAACCCAAAGTTAAAACATGATCTTGAGTTTTCCAGAAAGTTATATACCATTTAGAGTTTTGTTTGGGGTTTACAGATGCTATTATCACAATGTAATAAGAGCAGAGTTCTTCCTAAATTTGTGAGCTTTGTGATTCAGTGTAGAATAGTGAAATGCATTAAAGCTTTTGTTTGTCATTTAACACTTTGAATTGCTGAAAATCTGAAATGATATTACTTTCATTGATCAACATCAAGAATCTTACGTGCAAATGCAGCAATTATTAAAATTCTAATCCAATTCAAATTGAGAAAACAAGAACAAACAATGTCTTAACTCTGGGGTGACTGTCGGAGCCGGCGAAGCCGATCGATCCAGTTTTCTTCAGGGATCCGATCGGCCCAATCCGGAGCCACTCCGGCGAACGAAATCCCTCTCATCGCCTCCATAACCCTCGTCGCAGTCTCCGGCGTCAACGGCGCGTGCCGGCGACTCTCGTCTTCTCTGATCGCCCTCGTGATCGCCGAATCAGAACCCACTCCAATCACATCTTCTTCTTCTTCGCTGCTACTGCCATTATCACCCTCGACGTCGTCGTTTAATCTCAGCGACGACACTCCCCTCTGCGCCTGGTTCACAATCACGCCGTTGGGGAGCAGCTGCGAGTGGGAAACAACAACGGCGTCGTTTTGGAGATGGTGATTCTCCTCGTCGTCTTCGGAATCGACGGCGGAGACTGGCTGGTAGTACTCGTCGGCGGCATCGTCGTCGTCGTCGATGTTGGTGTCGGAATCGCTTCCGCTGTGATTCTCTACGGCTGCATAACACATGTCATCCAATCTAAATCAAAAATGAACACAGAAAGGAAATGGAGAAAACGAGAGAGAGTTTTGATGATTAAGAAGTGAGACCTTCCATGAAATCGTTAGGAGAGGTAGCGTTCATGGTTTGTCAGTCACTTTCAGAGAACCAAGTCTCGGTGTTTGGTGAAAACCGTGGAAGCATAGGTGGAAAGCTGAGAATTTGGGATCGATATAAATGGAGGAAGATAAAAAATAAAAAAATAAAAAAAAGTTGAAAAAAATTATGCACCAGCCGGGAATCGAACCCGGGTCTGTACCGTGGCAGGGTACTATTCTACCACTAGACCACTGGTGCTTCCTGTGGATAAAATGGAACAAGAATCAATTGGTACCAGTCCTTTTCGTGATATGTGTGTAATTTTTTTTTAAAAAGGGTATTTCTTATGTTATGAATAAAATAGAAATACTGTTATTAAGATTTATTATTAAGTGTACTTATTGTTGTTTCCACCAATTGAATGATAAAGCAGCTACTAAAAATATGTACATTTAGAGCAGCTGTATTCAAAATTTACTCATTTATGAGTCAATTAAAATTTTGTAAATTTCATAAACTGATGAGTTTCCTAATCAAATTTTAGAAATACAAGAGAGCCAATTTTTCTGAAGAGAGAAAAAAAGAAATTTTATTCAATCACGAAAAGCAGACATTTAGGGGAGGAGGGGAGAGGGGGCACATAGACCAAAACCCCAAAGAGAAGGTAGTTACATGTACCATAAGCCAATAGGAACCGCAATATGCTCATTTCCAAGGCTATTTATGCCAGATATACTAGAGATTCTTAGTAAAATCTCATAATCAATAACATCAGAGACAATGTCATCTTCTATACCATGTCTCAAAAATACTAAGACTACGTGCAAGGATCGCATGTCTACATGTTGACAACAAGAGTAAAACGAACATAAATCTAATCGTCCACGCAGATGACACCATAATCATGGCTCCACAACATGACCCAAATAGCACCGCACGAGTTTCACTTTTTTCTTTAATATTTTCCTTAATTCCAAAACTTTCAAATTATTAAAAGGGCCCTTGACCCAAAGCACTAAAATTGGCCAAAATTATCTCACTTACCCCAACAACATATTTTTGTTCCCACTAACCCAATTTAAGATAAAATGTCAAATTTTCCCTTAATCTAATTAACAAACTACATTTTCTGCCACTATCTCATCTCCCTCTCCCCCTCTCGCTCTCTTTCTCTTGCGTTATCAGCGTCGGCAGGTTCCTACAGATCCGGCACACGTCCTCTTCCATTTCCTCATCGTCGTGCTTCGCCGCCGCTGACAACGACGACGACGTTGACAGTTCGAGTCGTTGTTGTTCTCCGACGACGCTGTTTTGACTGTGCTTGGCGACGCGGTCTGAAGCTGTGGCTCCGCCGGGGCAGTCTCTATCAGTCGGGTCAAGGGGTCTGAATCCCGGCGGCTTTGGTGATCGATGATTCCTCAGTTTGCGTTCTCGAATTGGATTTGAGGGGATTGGATCAGAGAAGAAGGAGATGGGTGAGTGCGCGGCCTTCATGCTCTGGAGACGAGCTCAGGCCCTTCTTTTTTTTTTTTTTTTTTTTTTGAATGGAGGCAAAATGCCTATAAAGAAAGGAAAAAGAAAAAAAATGTTTTATTAGAACTTTAGAAGTGCCTGTAGCTGTGTTGGTAAGGTTGCTTCGCTCTGGATCAGAAGGCACCGCAGTAGTTGGTGCATTGAATGCTCTTCTGATACTGGAAAGTGATGAAATCAATTCTAGGTGCCCAAAACATTTTTTTGGTGTCCAAATTTTTTTTTTTTTGGTAAAATAGGGACAGAAAGAAAAAAGAGAAAGAAAAATATTTTATTGGGGAGCAATAGACGTTTTAAATTGATGTAATCTCCTCTCTCTATTTTTTTAATCAAAAGTTTTATTTGTCTAATTTTAGGAAGATTAATTCCCATTTTGGCGATCTGAAGTTCTATTGGAGGGCAATAGACGTCTATTGGGGGGCAATACATGACTGATAGTCGTCTATTGGGGGGCAATACACGTCTATTAGGGAGCAATAGATTATTGGGGAAATAGACGTCTATTGAGGGACAATAGATGTCTATTGGGGGCAAAAAAACCTTTCTGGTGAGATTTTCAGCAAATTCCGATAGGCGGCGGCCGGTGACTGGACTCCAGCGAAGTCTCCTATGGTTTCTCTCTCTCTCTCTCTAAATTTCAAAGGGGTGAGGGTAAAATGGTATTAAAAAAAATTAAAAAACAAAAAAAAAATGTTAATGGGGTATTAGGGATGACCTTCTTAGAGTGTTTTGAGTAAGAGAGAATTAAATAAACTTAATGGGGTAAGTGGAAAAAAAATCTCTCAAAAGGAGGTAAATGGACTTTTACCTCAGCAGTTTGAAATATAACCGCGATCTCGTTGCATCACATACTTTCTTATTGGACCCTTAGATTGAAGATTTCGCCTGGTAAAAATTTTCAAAAAATAATTTCGAGCATCTTGATAACTATCAAGATCATAAATTAAATCTCTAATATTTTTATTTATTCCTTAAATATTTTTGGGGCTCACAAAAAAAAATTATTCAAAAAATTTAGAAATAAAAGTAGAATATATAACTTGACGTTGCTTATGTTAGTTGGTGTAATCATATAAGTAACGAGGCTGAATGATGGATTTCTTATTTAATGACTATAGAATATAAGTAGAAGTCATAACTTGATACTGCATACGCTAGTTGTTGTAATTATACGAGCTAATTAAATAAAAAGAGTTGAAACCTATTCAAAAACTTCAAAAATATAAGTAGAAGCCATATAACTTGACGCTACGCTAGTTGGTGCAATTATACAAGCAACCAATGAGGAACCAAGTAACGAGACATAATTATGAGTTTCCTATTCAATAACTTAAAAAATTGAAATATAGATGAAAACCATATATAACTTGACGTTGCATACGCTAGTTGGTACAATTATACGAGCAATGAGCTTATCAAATAAAAAGAGTTGAAAACAACCTATTCAAAAACTTTAGAAATAGAAGTAGAATATAGAATTTGATGTTGCATACGTTAATTGGTGCGAATGACAAGCAACGAGGATGAATGATGGATTTCTTATTTAATGATTTTAGAAATATAAGTAGAAGCCATGACTTGATGCTGCATATGCTGGTTGATGCAATTATACGAGCTAATCAAATAAAAAGAGTTGAAAACAATCTATTCAATAACTTTAGAAATATAAGTAGAAGCTATATAGAAAAAATATACTTGACTCTACGCTAGTTGGTGCGATAGCCATATAACTTGGGTACCTGACTCTAGTTGGTACGATTATATAAATGCCTAATGAAATAGAGAGTTAAAAACAATTATAGAGGAGCTAGCTAAATTAAAAAATTAAAAATTAAAAATAAATGCACCAGCCGGGAATCGAACCCGGGTCTGTACCGTGGCAGGGTACTATTCTACCACTAGACCACTGGTGCTACTTGTCAGTGAAGCGCTACAACAAAATAATGAATCTCCAACTAAATACAGATTGTCAGGCTACTTTGAACCACTCATTTGGGCTGTGCGAGCTTGCCTAGAGCTGCTAGGCTGCTAGAGAGAGGGAGAGAAGGAGTGGAAGCGGGAAAAATGGCAGTTCCCATTTTCAGGGCGTCAGTTCCCAAGTCTCACCCACTCATTCACTCCCTTTTTTCTACTTCATTTACTGATGAAACTTTAAAGAAGAGAAGGATGTTAGTCTCTTGTGCTCCATCAGCAACCAAGCCAGTTCGGTGAGCCAATCTTCAATCCTCATTCCTCAAGCCCACGTCTTTGTTTCCATTCATTATATTATTGTCGTCAAAGTCTTGTAACTTAAACATTTGAGCTTGGAATTAGTAAAATTGTGTGGCGTATTTGCAGGGAAGAGCTGTCTTTCTGTGTTGGAACCCATCTTATTCCACACCCCAGCAAGGTAGTTCACAGTTGCAAAGCTTCATTCTTTATATGCCCACCATGTATATTTGTTCCTCATTTGTGTTGGGGGCTTGAGTTTTTTTGTTGTTAGAGTTTCTAGTCTTTATCAAGGCTTTTGTGTATTTACAAGAGTTGGTATTTGGAAAGGTTGAAAAAGGAGGAGAAGATGCCTTCTTTGTGAGCACCTACAATGGGGGAGTTATTGCTGTTGCTGATGGTGTCTCTGGGTATGAATTTAAGGTTCTCAATTCGAAAATGAATGATATGTACATTTTTGGTTGATGACTTGCAAGAAATGAAATGGAAATTGGGTTGGTCTATGAATTAGTAATAGAAGAATTATATGCATAATTCAGTGGTTAAGCTCCAAAGTTTGTGATTTATCCTTTTTTTGGGTTTGCTAGTTGGGCTGAACAGAAGGTGGATCCTTCATTGTTTCCTAAAGAATTGATGGCCTATGCTTCATCTTTTGTGGAAGATGTGGAGGTGAAAATTGGCATGTTTTTCTCAGTATATTCTTGAGTTTATGCATATATAGTGTTGTATATGGAACCCATGACATCTCGCCCATGTAGCAGGTGAACGATAATCCTCAGGTTCTGATAGGAAAAGCACATGCTGCTACCTCCTCTATAGGTTCTGCTACCGTGTAAGTTGATCACTCTGTGCAAGATATCCTCGCTGTAATAGTCAGTTCTGTGAAGCCTAAAACACATTTTTCCGGCACACGTATATTTATTTTCGCTTTACTTCATATGACCAGGATTGTTGCCATGCTCGAGAGGAATGGAATTCTGAAGATTGCCAATGTCGGGGATTGTGGACTTAGGGTTATTCGTGAAGGTAATAACACAATGGTTTTGATTTTTGTGCAAAGTTTTGAGCTCTTCCTTATCTTTTCTTCTAAATTCTTAAATGACGTCATCACTGAACTTGCAGGTAAAGTATATTTTTCTACATCACCACAGGAACATTATTTTGATTGTCCCTTCCAACTTAGTTCACAAGCTTTCGGCCAAACTTACCGTGATGCAGTGGTAATTACCCTTTATCTAGCACTATGTGATTGCTATCTAAATCCTAGTCAACTTCAGACAATTCATGCATAGACGTCTTTCATGCTTCATATCTCTTCTAACTACTTAAATCACTCTGAAGTGAAAACAAAAATAAAAAAATCCAAAACATTATGAGAGGTCTTCTAACAATTTATTATTGCTGTTTGAGAAAAACTTGCTATTATATAGTTATGTAGAACAGGGAAATGTCTTATATTTTTAGTTTATATAATCTGATGGTTTCTGGTGATATAATTCTGGATACTCCTTTCCAATTGCAGGTTAGCAGTGTTGAGTTGGTAGAAGGAGACACCATAGTAATGGGTTCGGATGGACTTTTTGATAATGTTTTCGACCATGAAATTGTTTCGAATCTGACAGGATACAAAGATGTTGCAGAGGCTGGTAGATATTTCTAAAATTAACAAATGTTATGAGGATAAGAAACTATAGCACATTATGTTCTACCTAACTGAAATTAATTTTAATGCTAGCAAAGGCATTAGCTAATTTGGCAAGCAATCATTCCCTGGATGCGAAGTTTGATTCTCCCTACATCATTGAGGCCAGAGCCAGAGTAATATAACTTACCTGACTTTTAGTAATCATAACGGTTAAAGAAACAAAATTATATATGACTTTGCTCTTTCATCTTTCAGGGTTTTGAAGCTCCTTTTTGGAAGAAAATACTTGGAATGAAGCTTACAGGTAATAAATGTTACGTGTGCAATATCATCACATTGCAGCCATTTTTCTAAAATTTCAAGTTCCATTTGGAAAAAGTAAAATTTTTTGGCCGAAAACAAAAAGTAACATTTCTTCTCATCTCAGCTCAAGTGTCTTGGCAAGATTAGTTTTTTCTTTGTAAGACCAAATTGCCATCACCAATGCCTCAACATGTACTTTGGACGGTACAAACTGTAATCAGGCCTTATGTCGATGTAACTACTGGCCTCAATTTTTGCAGGTGGAAAGCCAGATGATATCACTGTGGTGGTTGGTCAGGTTGTGAGCTTATGAAGCATTTTGGTCATCTCCCAAGGGATTCAAACTTAGGGTGGCTGCACTACACAGTTTTACTGCAGCTGTTTAAACAGTCTTGCAGCTTTGATAATTTTACAGCTGCCAGATAATTTTGGTCATAGAAGTATGACCTTGAAAAATGGTGGATACCTTAATGCATAAAGCAAAACATTGCTAAATACTTCAATATACAGTAGTGAAATGTACATTCATAATGATCCATTGTTTATGGAGCCTTGGAGGAAAGATGAAGCCTCATTTATATCAAAACAACCTTTTAGGAACAAAAGGGAATTTGTTAGGTATTTTTGTTTCCTTTAGACCTAACTTCAACCAACTGCTAGATATACTGGTATACAAAAAATTCAAAAATAGAAATTTCTTAGCGTTATTAGCAAATTTGCACATCTCACAGCATGTTCTAAGAGGATGGGAATATCAAACAATCCTATAACAATATAAATGCATCCAACGACTTAAAGCTACCAAGGACATCTCAAAATTCCTGAACCGGGGAAATAGCAGGACCATAATCATGAAGCAGCAAACATCCGTGAACAGTGTGTTTGTGTGAGCTAATACTCCAAAACTTAATGAATCAATAACAAAACATTATTTCTTTTTTCTTTGCCATAAAAAATAAACAGAAAAAATTTCTCTTAAATTTTTAGGACAAACATTGGGCAGGAGAAAAAATACTACTGAAACAGACAACAAATGGCTACGATACAAACAACTTAACCTGCACCGGTGAATTTGACTTGCTGCCTAATCCTGTGTACTAAATAGACTGCCAGTGAAGCCTGAAAATTTCCAATGGACTTGCCTACTCAAGCATCGTGTGAAGCAAACTCTGATTGTAAATCATACAGACATATCGGTAATGCAACGGCAAAATCTCCTTTGTCTTATTCAGGTTACAGTGCCACTGTTACTACCACCACCATTGAGTTCTTGGAAGAAGGTCTTCGAAGCCTCATATGTTGACCAGCAGATAGCAGCAGCAGGGGCATGGAACAGCATTCTCGGTGCCCATCCTCTCACAAGCCCTCTATATCCATCCTTTCTCAGTATTGTTCGAACAACATCTCCAATCGAACCACTTTTAAATCTGTCACACCCACAAATGCCCTGTACAGCCAACACATATATATCCAAAAAGTCATTGGCATAATTTAGCAATGCATATGTCTTAACTATCACTGGTTTCAATTCTCAATGTATTGTCCAAGCAAGCTTATCAAAATTGAGTAGAACATGCAAGGAAGTTTTCAGGAGAGCACAAGTAAATGACTAGACAAATAAGGAAAAGAACCAAATAACAGTGTCTGTATTACTCTGAAAAGTTAGGTAGAAACTTCAATCAAAACAATGTTTTCACGTGAATTGTCAGTTACATGAAACATCAAAGCAATAATCAAGGAAACAGACTTTATGCATGAAGCTTATGATCAACTTGTTTTCACTAGGATTCTATGGAACTTCTTTCCTCCACCATTATCAGTTACAATCTAAAACCTATGGCACTTGACAGATTATTTCTGTGTCTTCTCTTCCATACTTCTGTACCAAAACAAAAGAACAGCATATCATGTATAAATACTGCTACCCACATCCTTGAAAGAATAATGTTGGAGATAAGGGACATGAAGCATCAGTGAATCCAAAAGATAGCTAATTAGATCATCGATTTTGGTAATTAAAGGTTATCTATTGAATGAGTATAATATCTTATTTAGTTTTGTTAGGCTAAGCAATTTGCTTCAATTGAAGTTTGCTATGCACAGAGTGTGATTAAGAATCAACATTTCATCAGTAGATAAAATGCTGGAGCTATGGACATGACTAGTATCCAAAAGATGGCTATGTATTACACTAATTCTAGATTTTGCCATTAAAGGTTATCAATTGCATAAGCTAGTTTGCTATTTTATCCTCTGCTTTCAGTGACACTCAGTTTTAACTCAACACAAAAAGATTTGGGTCCAAATTGCATAATCCTTTGCAGGGTCAAATTTCAAACTAAGCTAACATCATTACACAAAGGCCTAAAACATTTCGGAAACAACATCTATAAAGCTGAACTGAACTTAAAAATGGACCATACCTGACACTGTAATTGAGTTTTGACCACATCAAGCGGCGTGGTGACCACTGAGGCCAATCCTCCAGCTGCAGCACCAGCAGTAGCATGAACAATCAGCCTCTCCTCATCCGCATGCTCCGGCGATATCTCCATCAACCCCTTCTTCACCGCCTCATACGTGGCGAAATGCACCGCCGTGAACGGCGCATTCATCAACACAGTAGTCCTATAACTAGCGTAAAAGGCTCTAATCCCATCTTCCCTAAACACCTTCTTCACACAATCCCACACACCCTTGTAGAGGGGGCTATTCCCCAGCTGCAGCCTCTGCTTCACCATATCCATCGGCGTCAAAACGGTGTCGCTCGCAACCGTCGCGAAGACTCCGGAGACGGCGTGGGCGGCGGAGTTGTTGGGATTCCCGCCGGAAAAATACTTCTTGGAGATTTCGTAGACCGAGAAGTAGACGGCGTGGGCCGGGCCGGCGCCGAGGCCCATGGCGGCAATGCCGCGGTAGAGCCCGGCGGGGCCCTCGATCTTCATAATGGAGCCGAGGGCCTGCCGGATTCCGACCGACTTGATCGGGCAGGACCCGAGAGCTTGCATATGGGTTTTGACGGTATCGACGGGGAACATAGCCATGTGCTCGACCATGCCGGCGATTGAACCGGCGATCATGAACTGCCAGAAGTGTAGGCCGTCGTGGGAGGAGGCAGCGGCGAGGTCCGGTGGGCCGTAGTCGGTGGGCTGCTGCGGAATCGGGCGGAAGTCCGGGTTTTGGAACTTGGGCTTTGCGTCTGTGGCCATTTGGGGACTGCGAAGTTGGGATTTAGGGTTGAATTTGGGGATTTTAGGGTTTGGGGTTTCTCCATAAACAGGTGCATCAGCAAGCAGAGGATTGGAGTTGCAGCATCTTTATTGTACTTGAGAGAGAGGGTTTATGTTTGACAAGTCAAACAAGACAGTTGCAGAAGAAAGAAGAAGAAGAAGAAGGATTGGATTTTTTTTTTTTGGGTTAAATTAGGGTTCCAAGATTTCCGGAATTAGGGTTTTTCATATGCTTTATTTGTTTTTCTGGAGAGACGTCTGAGAATAGCAACATTGTGAGGCCCAATGTAAATGACATATGGGCTGTTCTTCTGTCCTATCCCATCAGCTGTCTCCTCTCTTTGACTATTGGATTTCGCGTTTAGGTAAGAATCAAGATTTTAAATATCTGCGATATTTTCGATATTTTTTTCGATATATCTACGGGGGTAAATAAGATATTTTTTATTGTTTCGGTGAAATTTCTCCGACATCGTCAAATATCTTCGATATATTAGAAATTTGCAAATCCCTGATAAAGTGAAGAAATATCTATAAAATTTGAGATAAAAAAAAAAAAAAAAAAACTCAGTAATTCTCTAAATGAAAATATGTGTGAAGAGAGATCTCCTAAAGACAAATCTTAGTGAGGAGAAATCCCCTCAAGGTGAATCTAGGTGAGTAGAAAATCCCCTCAAGGCGAATCTAGGTGAGGAAAAAAAATCCCCTCAAGGCGAATGTAGGTGAGGAGAAATACCCTCAAGGCGATTTTGGGTGAGAAGTAATTCTCTAAAAGTCTAAATGCAAATATGTGTGAGGAGAGATTTGGTACTGTGTAGTCTGTGACTATGTCTGTAACTCTGTATGTAGTTTGTAACTCTGTAGTTGAATAATAGAAAGAAGATAAAGCCATAAATGTTCAATTATTCAAATGATGTCAAATGACATTGCAGAAGGAAGTCAAGGAACCATATATGGATGACATGATGAGAAGAGAGTGCAGAGTATGGAGTATTAAATTTTGGCTATGCATCTTGAAAAAATGAGGAATAACAAAGTTACTGTGTAGTCTGTGAGTGTATAGTCTGTAGTTGAATAGTATAAAGAAGCTAAATGTTCAAATGCTAAAGTAACTATCAAATGGAATAAGTGAATAACATGCATAAAGCGACTTAGAGCAGGCCGCTCAATTATTCAAAAGTGGCCAAGTTCAATTATTTGAAAAGAGACCAAGTTCAATTATTTCAAAAGAGGCTGACTGGCTAAGTGAGTTTGTAGAAGAAACAATATATTAATGAAAAACAGAGTGACTATGCATCTTGAAGAAGTGAGGAATCCATATAAGAGTTTATCATATACTTCAATTTACGCATCGAAGCAGTCTTGCAGTTGTTTTAAAGAAAAGAAGTTCTACATTTCTGGTATAAATAGTTCTTAATATTATACGTTATGTTTTAGATCTAATCTGCAAGTTACAATAAATATTTACTTGTTTTAGTACATTTTTATATGCTAGATTAAAAATGGCAAGCAGTGGTGGAGGTGGAAATGATCCAGCATCGAAGTACGCAACTCCCGTCGAAGGAAATCGATATGGTACAACATGTATATTTTGTTTTGCCACTTTCAAAAGTGGAGGAATTACAAGATTGAAGAGTGTGGGGGTGGTCAATTAATTTGACCATGCAATCAAGGAAATTAAAGAGAAGTAATGGCAGCAGTAAATGCAACAATTGATGTAGCTGTAAAGACGACGATAAATGCGACATTCAGTATGGCAATCATGGCCTCCAATAAGTGACGGTTATTGCAGGAGTGAATATGGCCTTAATGGTGGTGTGCCGCTCAAGTCACTGCGACTTGCTGTGCAAGTTTACTTGCAGCCCACGCCGAAGTACACCTATAAATAGGCTGCTCGACAGCGAGGTAAATCATCGAATTTCAACTCGTTGTACTCCACTACTAAGAAACATATTGACTTAGGCATCGAAGAGTTTTCTGCAGGTACCCCCCCTTCTCCTGGAGCCGACGGTCAACGCTCGAGGGAAGCTTCTCGATTGTTCCCGGTCAGCTTCCGCTCCAGTTCGCATTAATTGTTGGGTCAAACTCCTCTACGAAATTTTTCACCTCCAACAAAGAGTCATTTATCAGGTTATGATCCTCATAAGAGTGTAAAGAAATGTGATAAGGTGCCACCGAAGATCAAAACAGAGGTGATAGCATGGATAAAGAGAAAAGAATTTATTAAGCAAGAAAAGACAGATGATATTAGAGAAGAACTCCGCAATGATTATCTTGGCAATCAAACAAGTCTGTACAATGACGACGACGACAATGATGATGATGATGATGATGGATTTCAGTATCCACTAGACATGCATCCTGCAGAACAATAAGATTATCGTGCTGCAGTAAGACGATCAACAGTAGATCATGATAAGAACTCTCAGTTTAGTAGAAGTGCAAGATTTTAATTTTCAAAACAATCGAGAGGCGTTAGTAGCAGTCAACAACCGCAACAAGTTGATCGATCAAAAACCTATCAGTACTCATTTCCTGAGCCTCCAGTAGCAATGCCATCAAAAGATAGTCGATCAAAACAAAGCACAATTAAATCATTACCAAAAGGTGGTAGAGAACTATTGGCAACAATGGTGTCCAAATACCACATATATGATGCTGTCCCTTTTAACAAAGTTGATTCTCCACATTTTCAAAACATGTTGACTACAGCTGGAAATCTAGGTAAATTATATTGTATTGACATATTTCTTCATGGACAATTATGTTAAGTAGAATTTTATATAATAAACATTCCTATAAAATAAATCATTTTCTTATTTAGGTCCTGGTGTAAAGCTTCCTACCTCCTATGAAATTCAGACTCGTTACTTAGAGAACGAGTACACAGAAAGGAAAAGGTATGTGGATACTCACAGAGAAACCTGAAAAATATATGGATGCACTATCATGTGTGATGGATGGACTGGCCCAACCAAAATGGCTATTCTAAATTTCATGGTGTATTCAAAAGGTTCAACTGTGTTTTTGAAGTCTGCAGATGCTTCACATATGAAAAAAAATGCTCAGTACATAGAACTATTGTTAGATGAGATTATCTAAGATGTTGGACCAGAAAATGTTGTCCAGATTGTCACTGACAATGCATCAGCATTTAAAAAGGTCGGAAGGGAACTACATAAAAAATATCAGCTGTTCTGGATCCCGTGTGCTGCCCACTGCATCGATTTGATATTTGAAGATATCGGGAAGCAAGAGACTGTTTCCACTGTCGTCAAATAGGCTCAAAGTGTAACTAACTACATCTACAATCATAGTTGGGTACTGGCTGAAATGAGGAGCATCACGAAGGGAGATTTGATTCGACCGGGTAAAACTCGATTTGTGACAAATCACATTGCCATCAACAGTATCTTGAAGAAGAAATCTGATTTGAGAAAATTGTTTACAAGTAGCGCATGGAATGAGAATGCAGGAGCAGGACCAGAGATGGAGAAAGGATAGAAAAAAGAGTCCTCGATGGGACATTTTGGGATGGCATGGAAGCAGTCCATAAAATTTATAAGCCATTGTATGAGATTCTTCAAATTGTTGACACAGAAATTCAGCCAACCATGCCCATATTATATGATATGTTTGAAAGAGTGAAACAACAAATATCACAGATGAGAGGAAAGAAATGGGTGCTTAAAATCATCAATAATCGATGGGATAACACATTAAGTCAACCATTGCATGCAGCAGGTATTATTTCTCTATCTCGAAATACGTTTGTATCTTGATAATTACTTAGTTAGATGAAGATCTATATTATATAACTTTTTAGTTTCTTGTTTGTAGCACATTTCTTAAACCCAAATTTTCATTATCGACCTAATGTTGGTTATAGCACACGTTTCACAAACTCTCTGGCAACAGTTGTCGAACAATTTAACATAAATGGAGAAATTGCGAATACGTTTGTGGATGAGGTAACTTCTTATTGATGACAACCTTAAAAAAGTTTGGGATTATAAATGACCAATTTTCAAATGGTTAATGCAGATTGTATGCTTTAGAGATGCAAACGAATCATTTGGGTCAACCATAGCAAGAAGAAAAACAAGGGAAACCAGAAAAACAGGTTTGTGGTATATGTATACATTAAAACACACACACACACACACATAAAATTTCTTTAATAGAAAATGTTGATCTACTATAGCAGTAACTCATTGTAGTAGCTTTACAGCTGATTGGTGGGCACAATGTGGGCATTCTGTACCAAACATGCAGAAAATTGCAATGCGTATTTTGGCACAAATGGCTTCTTCTTCTGCGTGTGAGAGAAATTGGAGTACATTTGCCATTATTCATACCAAGCAAAGGAACCGTTTGGCATATCAGAAGTTGGAAAAGCTTGTATACTGCTACTACAACATGAAGCTATGGCTGCGAGAAAAACAGGCAAATAATAATGTGGTCAATGAAAACAACTATATAGATCTACTTCATGTTGCAAGCGAGCCACTTGATAATAGCATTGATCCACTTCATGATTGGATTATGCCTGCACACCTCAATGATGAAGCTGGAAGACCTCTTCCACAAGTTGTAGAAATTGCAACTAATGCTGGAATCAACGTAGAGAGAGTCTTATCTGAAGAAGTTGTCACTGTGCCAATGACCTCATCAGACGACAGACTTGGACCGTCGTCTAATATGCAAAAAATATGTCGTTTAGTAAGCTGATATCTGATTGACGTTCAGACGACGGGTAAAGCCCGACGTCAGAAGTTCACTAAGAAGACAGACACAAAAAAAAAAAAAAAACAAATCTGTCGTCTGAATGTGCTTAAATATGCACAAATTGTAAGTATATGTGGTTAGATATCAAATAGAACGACAGTTAAATGTTGTTGTTGTCAAACTCTAACAACAGACTTTACAAATAATCTATTGTCTGTTTTAATATGAGACGACAATAAAATGTCGTCTAAATGTGTAGAATTTCGCTGTTTCTCTGTCAAATCTGTTGTGTGGGCTTTATTAAAACAACATCCAATGTTAGTTATCTATTGTGTCTCTTGTTGTAAAAGGGTAGTTAAATGTCCTTTGAATGTGTAGATGCTTGAAGTGTCTTTGGTCTTTCTATTGTGTGTTCTTGTTTCAAACAATAGTTGTTGGTAACTTTCTATTGTTTAATATTATTAAAAAAGACATATATATATATATATATCCAAAGTATTATCATATATCCCAATGATGAAAAAATCATACTCAAACCATGAATATAGTCTATTAACAGCAGTATAAACTAATCTACTCCATTGATAAAAGTCAGCACAATTGGTCCAACCTCCACAAAAGGTCCTTCATGAAGGGTGTACTTGTTCCATGGGTAATCAACAGTGTATCTGTTGCCTTGGTCAAAGACTTCACAACTTGTTTTCTACTTGCCTTATGCAGACTGCGTATCATCTCTGCTTCCTGACCATTTCTGCCCTGATAGATCTCTGCTTCCTAAGTGAGGACCATTTTTCTATGACAACATCAACCAACATTATTTCAGTTACCATTAGAGTAAACACATGAAATACAAGTCAAAAAACTTTTAATACAAGTCAAACTTTTATAGTCGAATTTTATGGTCGCTTCATTCAATGACAGAACTTGAGTGAAGAAATCTGCTCCAATTGTTGATTCCTGTAGGCTGCAGCCTACACATGTTAGAAGCAATGAACTATACTATAATTCTGATGTGAAAGAACATGCAGGAATAATGAAACATTATACAATAACAAAGACTCTGATGGTCTGATGTTAAAAGTAACCTGGTACTCTAAAAATTTTCTTGTGACAAATCTCAATATCAAACTTATTTTTCCCAGCTCCCATGTCCCCAAGCACCTGAGAAATCCATAATATAGTGAATCAACCAGCATCTATTCCTCTTGTTGATGTTCAATACTAAATTTTTAAAGCACAAAATGTAACGATACATAGGGAAGTGCCTTTCCACAAGAAATTAACTTTTGGGCATAGACAAAATTCTGAATTCCTAAATAGTAATCAAGGAGGTAATTTGAGAACATAATTTGATTATGGATCCTCACACAACTCGAATGCTTTCCCTAAACGAACATATCATATATATATATATATATATATATATATATATATAAAACAATAATAGATTGCTAATCAGTATCAGGCCAATTCATGCTTACAAATGAATGAAAGAAGAAGAGAAAAGAAAAGAAAAGAAAAAGGAAGAGCTCAACATTGGCAAACAAGGAATGTTTCCATCACAGATATTGAGCCCATATGAAGCTGAAGTCTCCGGAACTCAAAGTGGAGGTAGATAATCCACAAAGTTAACAGTAGTGGAATCTCTATAATGACCGATATAACACAAGCAACCACAATTTCTAAACAAAATCAGTTATTCACATAAAATAGTTTAAATTCTTTTCCAAAGTAGTCTCTTAATTTCTACAAAACAAAGAAAGACAAGCTCACCAAAATCCCCTGTGGTACAGCTGAATGCTGAGTAACAACGAATTCCTAATCCGCTAACTGGCTTTGAGAAGGCAAATTCCCATACACCGCCGAAAAAAAAGGTAATACAAAAGAGAATAAATATCATCAGCGAAACCGAAACTGAATACATAACAAAGATAAGTGACATTAAGCAAACACATACACAATACATAGCTATAGTTCATCATTAATACTCATAGAAGGAAAATCTATAACAATTCAAAAAGAGAAGCCAACAGTTTCTCAGGTAGAAATAATCCAACATTGACATTATGAAATTGATAGGTAGCATCATAAGATAAAAGAAATAATATTACTAATTCTAGGTTGTAGCATCTGATACCTACTTCTTTCAATTATACAAAGAGAAACTTTAAACATCATATTTAGGGGTCCTACAGAAACTAGAAGAGAAAAATACACATTCAATAATGTTAAGCATGAGCATGAGGGTACTTGCGTTGCATCTCTATAAAACATCCTAGTAAGGAGGGTATCTAGTGTTCTGCCAGTTTTAGTCAAGATAGCTTGTGGAAAAGAAAGATGTGCAGCTACATTATTAACATGAACTGTAAAGCATTTGTTCCTTTCATTGTAACTTGGGCACTTGGGCATCTATCTCCAACATAAAGCCAAGACAATAGAACTATAGACACTACTTCTTAATTCCCTTAATGATCCCATCTCCATGTTAGTGTTGTTGAATTTATTAATCTCGGACCAATTATACCGTGGGAATATAAAATTTAGATTAGAGCCCACTTAACAAGTTTGACAGTTATAAAACAAGAAATGAAATTAAGGGTAATAGCAACTATTCAACAATAATTTATGAAACACCCATGCTTACTTTGTAAAGGTACGGTCAGCAGATCTAGAAATACTAGTTGCAAAACTTCCATTCATACATGAGTCTCCCTGTATAAATAAAACTTAATAAAAAGATATGAAAACAGGATACATATGTGTGCATATGCAATTTATAACTCTCTGCTTACACTTCCATAACCAAAGAACTATGTTCATGAAAGTGGTCTATGAAGGTCTAATTAATAGTAATACAAAGAAGGTTGAAAAAGAGGAAGAACAAGTGCAAATCTAATACTGCAAGTACAAAGTTGAGTTTATGCATATTTACTGATACTACACAAGCAATCCTAATTTCTAAACAGTTTAACACCAAATTCGACTTCAATAAAAAACCCTAACACTTATATCTACTTTGATAACCTTCCATCCCCAAATCGAATATAACCCAGAAAAGAAAAGAAAAAAAATCAAGATTCAAAGGAAATTTCCTATTAAAGCCCTAAATTCCCAATCCAACCAGCATAGGTAAAGAACTACTGATTGACACCCATGATATGAGTAATGAGGTTTGGATGATTTCGCGAAAAGGGGTATGAATCGGAGGGTTAGGTTTTGAAACAAAGTCTGGATCAGATGCAGAATGAGGTTCCCTTTCTTTCTCGAAGAGGGGTATGAATCAGAGGGTTAGGTTTTGACTCAGCTGGATTTTTGATTTGGGTGAGAACTCGATTTGGCGGCATGAAGTTTGGATTAAATTTGGGTAAGAGAAGGTAGTGTAGTGTAAGAAGAAGATGGGAAAGCTTTAGATCCGAGTTTGATAAATGTGTCGGGTAGAGAGAAATAGCTTTTAATCCCTTCATGTTGTGCCAAAAAAAAAAAACTGGTACGACATGAGCCGAAATCAAATTTATCTCCTTTGGTTAGACGACAGATAAATGTTGTGTCAAGATAAACCTAATTCTCAAAACTAACTTACCATGGTATGTTGCTATATTCAGACAACAGTTTTTTCACTGTCTGTCGTTAAAATATATCAGACGACAGAAACCAACATGTCTGTCGTCTGAGCTCTATCGTCTGATGAGATTATTGGCATAGTGTGTTAAAAACCCAAAAGATAATTCAGATAGTACGAGTTATTCAATCAGACGTCTGAACTAATTCAAAATATCGTAAATAACGATTCTTTTTATTTCTTTGTCAACTTATAAGAAAGAAAATATACTGTACTTGACCTTAATTGAGTAGCCGGAATTTAAAACATATCAATGTAGTGCTTCTATTGATTGCATACAACCATGCAAGGTTTTCTTGTCGATTAAAATTAAATAAGCAACTAACTAGTCACAGTTGAACCAAAAAGTTGAATTTTAGTCCAAGTTCATGGCCACTCTTGGCGGAATATATATATATATATATATATATATATATATATATATATAGTTTATCCTTATTCTCTCTATTTATTGATTGAGTTATTTTTGTTCGTTTGTTTTTATATAGTTTTTCTTCTGGTTGTTAGATGGAAAGCTAACGGGGGGCGTGAACAAGGAAGGAGTCAAATACTACAACAATCTCATCAACGAACTCTTACGCAATGGTCATTCAACTTGATCTTACATCTATCATACACTTTTAACTGTATATGATGTAAAACAACATCATTTAATTAATTAATATTTTTCTGTTACTCATAATTATAAGCTCATAACAATGCAGGTCTAAAGCCATTTGTAACCCTCTTCCACTGGGATCTTCCCCAGACTTTAGAAGATGAATATGGCGGTTTCTTAAGCCCTCTCATTGTGTAGGTTACTACTACTAAAACCCAAATGTATTGGATGATCAGCAAATATGCAATTGATTTTAGGATACAGGTATGATATGTTAACATTTCTCATACATCAACTATTTTTACCCCTCTAAGGACTCATGTTATCACTTTGAGGACTAATATTACTATTTTCAGGACTCATATGGTAAACTAAGAAAATTTACCACTTTAAGGACTTATGTTACCAGTTTGAGGATTAATATTACTATTTTGATGACTCATGTGGTAACTAAGAAAATTTACCACTTTAAGGACTCATGTTACTACTTTGAGGACTAATATTACTATTTTGAGGACTCATTTTACCATTTTTAAGGCAATTGTATGCATGTCATACGTTAACACATTGTATAATTTTTCTTGATTTTAATCGTCAAAACAATTTATATATACAGCAATCATTTTCGGGACTATGCAGAGCTTTGTTACAAGGAATTTGGTGATAGGGTAAAGCACTGGATCACTTTTAATGAGCCATATAGTTATAGTGCTGGTGGTTATGCAGTGGCAATTTTGGCACCAGGACGCTGTTCTGATCGGCAGGAACTAAATTGCACCGGTGGGAATTCGGGTACTGAACCATACTTGGTGGCACACAACCAGCTCCTTGCTCATACAGCTGCAATAACATTATACAAGCAACAATATCAGGTCCCAGCTAGTTCTCCTTGTTTTTTTTTTTTAATCTCTTGTTTTTTTTTTCCAGGTGGAATTGGTGGTTCTAATTAACCAAATTAATCAATGTTGAAAATGTGCAGTCATCTCAAAAGGGATTGATAGGGATTACTCTAGTGTCAAACTGGTTTGAGCCGGTTTCTGAGGCAGAGCACCATAAAAATGCTACACTAAGAGCTCTAGATTATATGTTTGGATGCTCATGATCAGTAAACTTACATCAACTGAACTCTGTTATATACTCTTTAACTCGATTAGCAGAATCATGACTTCATGAGTATAATATACTTATATACTTGATGGCCTTTATATATGTATCCTTGAGTTCGTATATGGAATTTCCATGTTTTGTAGGTTTATGGACCCCTTGACAAATGGTGATTATCCACATAGCATGAGATCTCTTGTTGGAAACCGATTACCCAAATTCACAAAGGAGCAATCCAAGTTGCTAATTGGATCATTTGATTTTCTGGGATTGAATTACTACACAGCTAATTATGCAGCCGATGCACCTCACTATAATTCTGTCAATGCAAGCTACTTGACAGACACTTATGCTACTCTTTCCTGTAAGTACTGCAAGTTCAAAAATTTCATTTCTTCTACAGTTATTTAAGTTTCATAGAGAACTTAATTAGACTTTGATCTTAATGGAACTATATGTCTATATCTTCTGGTAGATGTGCTTAATGGAATTCCCATTGGACCAAAGGAATGCATCAAGTTTCATTAATTGTTTTTCATTAAGTAGTTGAAATCTGGGTCCAGTATTAATGTAAATTAAGCATCTCCAACATAGTAGTTAGAACAGACTTCCCAGGAGAGCGAGTAACAGTCCTAATTGTATTCTACGATTGTATTAAAGTCGGAAATCCTCATTTCTCTTATATTTTGTACACTGGTTCAAATGTTTCCTCACACATAAATATTGTATCATATCCTATATTAATACACCATAGTCTTCAAATGGTACTGGTGCAGGCTGCTTCGGATTGGCTATACGTTTATCCCAGAGGAATTCGAGATCTTTTGCTCTACACGAAGACAAAGTATAATGATCCACTCATATACGTTACTGAGAATGGTAACTATATTTGAGGCTTAAGTGCTTAACTGCATCATCAATGTTCCACATAGTTTTGTAACGCAGTTACTACATATATAATTGATATCAATGTAACATATTATGTGAATAATGTAGGTATTGATGAGTCCAATGATCCCAAATTAACACTCGAAGTATCCCTTAACGACACCCAGAGAGTTGACTACTACTATCGCCACCTCTATTGCCTTCAAAGAGCAATCAAGTGAGTGGTTAACAGATCAAGGTTACAAATGAGTTGATCATCTCACTTACAACACTTCTTTATTGTAGGGATGGTGTGAATGTTAAGGGATACTTTGCATGGTCATTGCTAGACAAACTTTGAATGGAATTCTGGTTACACTGTCCGATTTGGTATCAACTATGTAGATTACAAAAATGGGCAGAATAGGCACCCAAAACTTTCTGCACACTGGTTCAAATGTTTCCTCAAAAAAAGGTAAAGAAATTTTGGAGATGGATATGTTGTAAAACTTGTAATTTTCAATGTAGATCACTTCCCTCTCTCTTTCTATTTGTCCCTTGATCAACAAGGTAACTTACTATTTTATGTGTATAGAGGAAAATATAAACTTCTGTTGAGTAATCAAATTTCTTACGAATATTACTTCATATAAAAGGGCTGCAATTAGTGATCTTATATATGTCACAAATAATAATGAAAAATTCATTTGCTCTGCAGAACTCTCTTCCTTTATATCATTACTCTGTTTCAGAGTTCTGTTTCATTTTGTACACATTCACTATTCCCTATTCTCTAGTGCAACTAAAACTGGAAAGGATCACAATAAATTAGAGAGAATCATAAAGTTAGAATGAATTATTTGGTCCATTTTTTCCCACTGCAAGGGTTGGGGTGGCGTTGAGGGATGATGGAAACTCCTTTGGATCGACCCTCATCTCCTACATGTACTAATAACTAATTTGTGGCCGCTAGATTTGGATTGTAGCAAATTTAAATAGGATTGTACCAATTTTCTGTAGATAGCATTTTATCCTTTGATCAAAAAATTGTCTCCAAACTTGATAAGATCTATGACTTACAACAAAAATGATCGACATCCCATCCCCGAGGCATTGACAAAGCACGAATTCCATTATACATTCACCAAACTCGAAACAACAAATCACTAATGCACCGTTTAGGTATACCTAATTTTTAATTTAGCTAATTTGTAGTTGTTGTCTTACCCATCGAAAAATTGAAGAGACAAACCTCTTTAAGAATAACTAAAGAACTACAAACTAGCTAAATTAAAAATTAGGAATACCTAAACAGTCTCTCGAGCACAAAAAGAAACACTATAAGAGAAATGGTCTTTTTTGACCACGTCTTTTCGACAGATCCTACTTTTGGTTGGAAATATCATTTTTTCCGACCAAAAAAAATTGTCCGTCGGAAATACACTTTTTTGATGGCCATTATTTCCGACGACCACCAATCTCTAAAAAAAAGTATAGATTTTGGTTGGAAATAATTATTATTTAGCGGGAAAACTTCCCGCTAATTACTTTTCCGACCACACTGAATATCGTCGGAAAATAATAGATCATTTTCCGACGAGACCTTTTTGTCGTCAGAAAATATATATAATATTTCCGACGAAAACACTCACCGTTGAAAATAGTGAGATTAGTTAATGATATAGCATACGCCCAGTATTTCAAATGAATTCCTTAATAAATTGTAAAACTCATCAAGACGTTAACATAATATAAATAAGCAAATAAAAAAAAAATTTAGGCATCACTAGCATGGAAGCAAATGTAGGTATACAAAAACTACCCAGTTTTACAAAGAATTATTACTATATGACAAGAAATAAAATAGAATATGCCCTTATTATAAAATAGCAACAACTTTCTTAATTTTCGTCAGATGAATCAGATGAGTCATCAATAACAATGGTTGATTTTGGACAAGATGGGTTGACCTTAGGTTTTTCAATCTTTATTTGAGTATGTAAAACACGAGGCTTTACTTTAGAATCATCAGCGGTGAGATCAATAGGGTAACAAGGGTCTTTTCCGGGATAACACCAAGCTGATAAAACTCGGCCTCTCGGACAAGTAATGCCTGAATGTTGAGGTTCCACCTCTATAGCCGGTAATGGAGGTGTAACAGGTTGAACACCATTGATATACTCCAGTCCAAGTGATGGATTAACTGGATGCACTTTTACATCAGCATCTTTTTTGGAGTTATAAAAATAATCATCATCTGGAGGAGATGTAGAGCGAATACGAGCTGGTCAATGATAACGTCGAGTCTTACTTGGATGCCTAGCAGACATTGACAAAATTATCAGAAATATTGCAGCAAACAGGGAAGCAAATGAAGATGAAAAGGAACTAGTATTAATAAGGTTAAATGTTTTTTGATGGGTATATAGGTTTCTGGTACAAAATGTAGTCTTGTATATGTTTCCTGTTCATTGTAAGTTCTCTTTACTTTGTTCTGTACTATCAAGAGTTTTTATCTTTTAATAGGTTTTGCACACGATCTATATTTTATTGGTGTATGTAACATATCAGTCTCTAGTGCAATCAAGTATGATGTACCATGATATAGGTATGATTTCATCAAGTATGATGTACTAAACCTCCATTGCTTCTATAGATGTACTTAGGTTAATGCGTCATGGAAATCAGGTTGTTTGCAAATATGGACTGATTGTTATTTGTTGATTTACACTTTGTTTATTTTACTCCAACAGATTGATAGGACTGGAGTTGAGCCTAGTCCCATTGAATGCTTCAAAAGGTTTCATGTCTCTAAGGCCAAGAATGAAGAGGGGGAACATTGGATTAGTGAGAAAGCTAAAGATCTTTATGTATGTATTCAAATCTTGGTTTACTTAGTGTTTGCTTGTCATGAGATTGTGCCTTTAATTATGTTTGCTTATTTTTTGTTTAAGGAAACTATTCATACCCAAAAGAGGCTCGAAGAGGCATTTGGTGAAGAAAGTGAAGCAGTAGATGAATGGGGCATTGGGGCATATATAAAGCTGTGATTGGAGGGCCAAGTCACGGCAGAATTCGTGGCTTAGGTGATGGCATGATACCACCTGAAGATGAAGATGTGGACTCTTCTAGCCACACTTGCAATAAGCATCCATGCATGGCGCGTGAGAAAGAATTCAAACAAGTGAACGAGAAAGTTACAACTCTTACCAACCAGCTAGAAGATTTGAAGCAAGTGGTTATGACTTTTCTATCGAAGAACTCAACTCATTCTGAATGCGCAACAGAAGCACCATCTACGGTAAGTTTCTTTTCATTTGCACTCCAAATTCTAACCTCTTAGCTTAATGACATAAGTTAATTAACCTTGCTGTTGAGCACTACTGGTCATTATTATATTTACTTCTTGGGTTGTTTGTAGAGTTGCTGGTCATTTTATGATGCTTATAACTATATGCTTAGGTTCTTTTGGATTTCAATTTATGTTTGTCTTAGTGAATAATGTTTTAAACCATTTGCCTAGTCCATTTTGCCTTGGTTTCTGGGTGGGATACAATGAGAAGTTGTGCCTCTTTGCGATGAGGCAACATCTCATCTGCAACAACTAGCATTCTAGTTAGCTTTAAACTTTGAGTTTGAGCAAGGTTTTCTTGGTTACAGTCATTATTCTAACACATTACAAATGCATGTAGAAAGAAAAAAAAAATGGAAAAGAAGAATCATTTTGATCCCACTGTCGTGGCTAAAAGTGTGTTGAACGTGTTGGAAGCTTGATCGATGTCAAGTTCAATCAAAGCTTTATGTTGCTGCATTATGATAAACAGGTGGGCCTCTAAAGAGCTGGCACGTCATATAAATGGAACTGACATTACAGCTAATACAACTGTTTAACAATACCTATTGCCCTTTAGGGATCTTTATTAGATTAAGTAACTGATTAAGTTCATTCTCCTTTCTGTTTTGTTTTTGTTTTAACAAAACCATATTGTATTTGGTTGGTCACTGATTGGTATAGACTAGAATTTGCGCCTGTGCGTTGCTGCGGGTTAGGGAATGCTCAATAATGGGGGTTGTTCTCCTAAATTCGTAACAGACCAAGTACTTTGATAAGATCTCCCTAGGTACTTTCATCTCGACGACTTCTGCAACCATGTTAGCAATTTCAATCTTTCATGGAAGACCAATTCAAGCATAAAATTCCACTGTTTATCCTGGAATATGTTTGCCAAAAAAAAAAAAAACAGTAATCATACATATGCAAGTAATGTTTGTAAATGTTCTGTATCTGCGCTATACAATCAAAAAGCAGTCATGTTTTCTCATTCTACAGCTAACAGAGACCAAAGGCTTTCTCTCCTATGCAGCTGAAGCAGAAGATGAAAAAAATGTCACCAACATTGGAGAAATCATTGATGTTAATTCCCGGCAAAGAACAGAAGCTGCTATGAAAATTGCAGCAGGAAACTTCAACAACCAATCAGACACTCATGAGCTAATCCATCATTTTCAAGATTCTAGCCGTGACCCTTTTCTTGCTGCTTATGCTGGTATAGTTTAACATACATGCTTCATGAACATGACAAAGCATTTTGAAAGCCAACTAAGCTCAATAAGTGTGGAGAGGAAAGGTTTTACCTTTTTTGGGAGTTGGGTATTATGCAAGAACTGTAGTACATGCGTTCTAAACTTTCACATACCCTAAACAGTAAACCCTAAACTGTAGTTGCTGGACTTTCTTCAAAAACCAAGTGAAACGTCAAAGCTCCATACAGTTCAGAGTAACCAAACCCGAACTCTTTTCTTTATTTTGTCAACTTCTTCCATATGCAGAACCTCCAAATTCACATCAAATCCAGCCAAAAACCTAAAGCATAAACTATACAAAAATCAGATCCCACATCTCAGAATTTGAGACGCCAAACACCCAGGGAAATAGATCTGTAAGTGTTTTGAGACGCACGATTTGTGTCATAGATTTCCACACCTGTATCCAGTTAACTCGAATTTGTAGCACTTAATTGAAACAAACATGAAACCGGTAACGATTTACATGGAAGAAGAGAGAAAAATATCCAGAAACTCATCCACACAACAGAGCAAGTTAATTACCATTTTGAAGCAACATTCACAATCAGAAGAACCTTGCCACTGTGCTCACTTAGGTTTACATCATTTTCCATGAATATCCTACAATCAAGTCTATCGGTATACAAATTAATTCAGTTCAATCACAAACTACATTGCAAAACATGTGTAGAAGTATTTCGCAGTGCACAGTTAAGATGTCATGAACCAAAAGTGAAACCCAAAAAATTGAGACAAAAAAGTCAAATTCTTTCTACACCCAAAAGCCTGCTCGCCCAAAATCACCACCACTAAAGAAATAGTGAAGGAACTATTTATAAACCCTGTTCTTTTTCCTTTTTTTGGTTGTAAATTCAAGCACTCAATAATCCCAAAAAAAAACAAAACCCAAAAGTAAAAAACAACAACAGAATCAGAACAGTAGTTACCTTTAGAAGTGCTAAAAATCTCCAAATTTGCTTCAAATCAAGCCAAAAACCTGAATCACAAACTATACAAAAATTAGATCCCACCTATCAACAATATAATCAAATAAGATTCAAGTAAAAAAAAAAAATAAACAGAAACCAACAATTCCATTAGTAACAGAGAGGAAAAAAGCAATTACCAATACATCAATTCCATTCCTAAGCATAGGACCTAGAAGAATATAGGAAAGCAGGACCATTAATATTTTTGCTTTTTCTGCATGATCCCACAGTACTACCCAGTTATGCACCCAACTAAGGTAAGAGTTTTGGTTTACAACTAAAAGCAACACATGAACTCTAGAGCTAAATCTAGATAGAGGTAGCCTAACACATTCTGGGGTATGTGTTTTCTAAAAAATTTCAGTGAAGCCCTATAGCGAATCGAACCATCATCTAATATATGTGCGGTACTTGCATTCCCATCTCAACTTGAGCCTCACGGTATGGAAAATAAGGAGATGCACTTGATAGGCTTCCTATTTGTTTGTAGGTAATGCTCTATTTCCCGAATAGATGGCAACAAAATTAATATAGTAGTCAAGAATAGCATTTCCAGGTACATTGCAGTCACCTATAAGAGAAAAATACATACATTAGTGTCTCAATAGTTATCATGATAACCGATGGCGCATGAACTCATTTTCTCCTCTCTCTCTGGTGAAAAATTTTAAAGTTCTATATTGTAAGCAAGCATGCCAATAAATCATTACGATCCCATCAAGTTTACATCGACGTAAGGATTGATTGAACTTGATCAGTTGATCAAGTCAAGTTCATAACAATGACATTTTGATGGAAAGAGCTGATGGTAGGGTTCTAATTGTCCTGATTAGTATCTTTGAACATCTTTTAGGGCCTTCGCACTTTAATTAAGATAATTTGGTAGATGACAATAGTTTAAGATACCATGGCTCCATGACCAAAAAACTAAAGAACCAATGGAGTTTCACAGATTTTAGAACTTCACCTGCAAAGCATCCGACAGGTTCTGGCCCATATGATAAATTTGAAGGAATTTGAAGCTTCCGTTTCCCCCCTGTGCAATATTTGTTGGGTGAGAACTTGTTTTTTTTTTCTTTTTATGCAAATGAGAATTAAAAATAAACAAATAAACAGATAATCAACTGACAACCTTACCTACTTGCATTGGAGGCACACGTTCACCCCCAAAAATTCCTTGATCCAATCCCAAAATGACCTGGACTCCATAACATATATGAGAAATGGGGAGAACTCTTTTGATTAGCAAGTGCTTATGATTCTTTTATGAATAGATACAAAATCCCATATAGATAACTCTACAAAATCCACACTTAATTTAATTAAAATACTTGAAAGGTAAAGATTGATTTGGGATATCATCATACATGGAGAAATCAAACCCATAGAGCAATCTAACCAAAACCCTGTTTCATATACCATCTTTCAAGCATAAGAAGAGTTCCTCAACAGCATATAATCTCACACCAGCAGACCAGCTCATATCAATTTTCCATTCTATAGCATAAGAAGAGTTCCTCAACAGCATATAATCTCACACCAGCAGACCAACTCATATCAATTTTCCATTCTACTCTCGGGCTATGGCTTTAAATTGTACTAAAAAGTTCAAAGGTTACAACTTCAAAGAAATTCATCCTCTAGAGATCTCAGGAAAAAAAACCTTATCAAAAAATTTCTAAAAATTTAAAGTTGAGCATGATTTCAAAAATTGCTTAACATGTATTCTCTTCCATTTACCTTGATTTACAGATTCAACCTTCTCCTTCTCTTCAGACCTTGCAGACCAATTTCTTACAACAGTAGCATGTGAAACCTGCATGCAAAACCAATCACAGTTTAACATTAAATAGGAAAAATTTACAATTACAATAGACAAAATTGAGAGAGGAGAATTAAGGAACCTTGAACGTAGAAGCAATCTAGGTCTCCAAGCATGAACAATAACTCTAGAATTGGATGTTTGAAGCCACACCTCAAACACCAGAAACAGCAGCTCTCCTACCTTTCTCAACAGACCTCCACCTCAAGGTTAAGCCAAACCCAGGTTAATTGAAAACTACTTAAACTGGTTCTTGAACAGGAAAAACTCAAAACGGTGATGTATAATGATGGAAAAACTGAGAGACCAACAAAAAAGTAAATCAAACAAATTCGAACCCATCGTAGAATTCCTGGGATGATCAGTTCACTCAATTTCTGTTCTAATAGACCATCAACTTCTTCCCGTCTCCCTCTTCTTCAGTCTCAAACTCTCTCTCTATCCCTAGATAGATAGAACGCAGCCTGGAGCTCTCTCTCTCTCTCTCTCGTGCTATTTCTCTCTCAAACTGAAGCATAGACACGATTGCTGAGCAGCACCCCAGGTGTCAAAGCAAGAGAAACACACACTGTGCGAAGCGAAGAACAAAGACACGAAAGCTTTGAAACGATAAATAGGTGTCGGGCAAGAGAGATGAAGCAGGGACAACATCGTCTTTTCAGCCATAACCGGCTCGGCTCGAGCTGGCACTGTTCATAAGCCGATGAATAGTGCGTTGAGAATTAGTATATAGGAAATATGCAATACTAGTAAGTAAAGACACTTGGATCTTTTAGTTGCTGCTGTCCAGTACTTTTTTCTTTTTTTTTTCAATTACTTTGTAAGTTATTTAACCATTAATTTATATTGTCTCTGTTTGTTTTTTTTTTTTTTTGGTAGGAAAATACCACAGGTACCTCAGGTGCAAATCATGAAGCCAAATGATGAATACAAGAAATACTACTTTCTTGTTATTTGCTAATATTAAATAAGCACTGTATGCTCATGTTCCCTACTAGTTTTACGCTTATTGTTAAGACTTTTCCTATTTTGTAAGACTTGATGATGAATGTCTTGTTTCAAATAAAATGTAGCTTAATCTTCTTTATTTTGTACTCTTTAAATATTTCTCTTTTTAATATATATTTTTATTCAAGAAGAAAGCTTCCAAAAATTATTTTTGGTAGTTGGACGTAAAAATATAAAAAAATAAAAATAAATCCGACAACCAAGAGTGGTCAGAAACTCATTTCCAACTAGTGGGAATTTTTTTTTTTTGGTTAAAATATTAATTATATCTTGTATGGCAAAAATGATTACTTTTGACGAACGTTTTTGTCAATAATGATAAAATATTTTAGTCAGAAATAATTATTCTGACGAAGTAAGTTGTCAGAAACATGATGTCGTCGTTTACATAATGTATTTTTGACGGTATTAAAATATTTTTGACGGAATATTTCGACGGAAAAAATAATCTTTCTGACCACCAACGACGACAAAATGTGGTTGAAAATGCTTGTTATTCCGACGACTGGTCAGTAGTAGAGCATTTCTGACGAGAATATTCCCAACCACCACCGACGGAACTTTTTGGTCGGAAATATGTATTTCTAACCAAAAAATGCATTTTCCGACCGAATTTAGTCGTCAGAAAAAATGCTTCCTGTTGTAGTGAAATTGCAAAATGTGATATCGAATCCCACCAAATCATATCAAACAATGAAGCACCAAAATTAGCTAAAGCATCAACAACTTAGTTACACTCTCTATAAATATGTGAAGAAAGAAAGTGCATTTGAGAAATCCAATGAAGACAATTACCCCACTCCACTCGAAGTTGCCAAGGCACCATATATATGAGGAGAGTGAAGTAAGGTGAGAACAAAAGATGAATCAACTTCTAAGTTCTAACCATACATGCTTCCAATCCTGAATCCAAACCAACTTTTGAGCTTGGGATATCTAAATTGGCGGAGAAAGCACCAAGAATCTCACCCTTATAGTCTCGAAAAAACTCCACTATAGTATAACCTGCACTCAATGAACTCATTTTCCATGCGCTATCCGTATTAATTTTAACCCAACCAATTAAAGGAGGATATTTACCCGTTAGTTGGTTAATTAGTTACTTAATTAGTCTGTTTGCATGCTAGTTACTCTAGTGCCCTACAGCTGTTAAACATGTGGCATTTGAAAGCTTTGCAGGAAGAATAGAGAATTTAGAGAGAGAGGATTTCTATTGATGAAAAATGAGGCTCTAATACAATGGTCGAAAACTGAGGTAGCTACTAGCTTTATATCCTAACCACTTATGCTGCACATTGCTTACATGTGGACTACAGTTGTGCGCCACTGGCTAATTAACCATACAGATAAGTAAACAGCAGACTAACTAATTAGTAGCTAGAGTAGCTAACATTATTATACATAGAGAAAACTTCTGCATGATCAAATGATGTAATTGAGCCGAATAGAATCATAGTGCTAAAAGCATTAATCTGCTCTCTTTGCTCATTATATAAGGACTGTAGCTTGCTCATTTTTGTTGATGTATCATAGCCTCATTTTCATTTTCATTAATAGAAATCCTCTTTCTCTCTAAATTCTCTGTTCTTCATACAAATCTCTCACCCAATGGCATAAGTTGTCCATGACTTTTCTTTATTTCTCGGATAGAATCCCAAATATCACGGGTAATACAACCATTGAATTTGACCACATATATCTACGTACTGCATGAATATACACCAGCTAGGACAACCATAGAAATTAATTAGACACGTTTTCTGTGAAAAGTTGCTGCACAAAATGAATCCATATGAATGGCTCCAAGTCTCCATCTGCATCAAATACAGAAACTCAGAGCATCTCCAACAGTATGAATTATTTTATAGTTAAATATAGCTAAAATTGTGAAATATAGCTATTAATTTAACAATGTTGCTCCAGCAGTAGTAGCTATTTATAAATAATATACTATATTTTATCAAATCATAAACTGACATGAGGACAAAAGAGGAGAGAGGAATATAACTTTTGCTTTAGTTATGCATGATTCTCTAGCTAAATATAGCTAAAACTAAATTTAACTTAGCAATAGCTAGTCTGTTGGAGTTGAATTTTGCTTTAATAATAGTTATATATAGATAAAATTTAAATTTAGCTAGTCTGTTAGAAATCCCCTCAGAAAATAAACATGGACTTGATGACTTTTCGTTTTGGTTTATCCAAAAGTTGGCAATGCTCACCACAAGTTTATAAAGGTCGTCTGAGAACTCGTACACTTAAATACTTAAGGAACTCTCCCTTTGCCCGGCCCCGGTTTTCAAATTATTAGATAAGGTAGATCGGTTTTCATTTTTTCAATCCTAATTAATTGTATATGTTGAAAGCTAGCTTGATAGGGAAAGCTTGATAATATTGAGAGAGAATAGAGATTGTATATTTAGCAATGCTCTGATACAAACGAAAATGATCGAATTCGATGGTAACAGGCTATACTTGAGGTGCAGATATAGCGGACACGTGAACTACAGCTGTAGGCTACTAGCTAATTTGATAAGCAATTAGCAACCTCACGAATTAACCTAACTAATGAGGTACGAGTAACACATCATATAAGCGGCTAATTAGGATTATATCGCTAACATATATAGTCCGATTGTTAGTTGAACTTAATTGGTCGATCAAGTTCGCGATCATGCTAAATTGCCAAGTCCTAGTCATGTTTATTATCCATCATGATCAGACCGACCCACGTTCCCAGGTAGCTTTCAATATTTGGTACGTCCATTTGGACCAAAGTGATAAGATAAATTCTTGTGTGGGGCTGCCACGTGGTGAGGCCGTGCGGCCCTTCAATCAAAAATCTCAAACTTTTCTCTCTTTTTCAAAACTGTTCCTAATTTTTAATATGCAATACTCTAAATACCTCTCTGTTTGGGCACTGATTGGTCCACCCCACTGCCACGTGGTGTAGGCCGTACGTAAGACTCTCTCAAGTGATAATTAAGCCGTATCCAACGTCACCACCAAACAGTCTGCGTATCACTGCATTCATGCATTTCTTAGTACGTACAATCCATTGTGGTTTTTAACAACGTGGATGGATCTCGATCTTTCAAGAAGCGATCTACTTACATGAGGTAGAGCTTCTAAGCCAACCTTTTCCGTTCACATTACAAAAATATTATGAAATTAACTGATTACGCGGCATACTGTTAAGAAAATCTAATTAAGCTAATTAATATATGCATGGTTATTGTATACATTAATTACCCACAGTTTACTTGTACTTGTTTCAAATTCAAAATACTTGACCTCATGGCATATGTAAAGAGTTTATCTTGAACGTACATTGCCTTTCAAATGAAAAATGTGACTGTGAAAGTCTTGGACCATGTCTTACGTGTTTATCTCTAATGTCACGTTTCCCCTCTATATAAAGGGGGGCCAAGTATAGAGCCAGAAAACATAGTCGATCAGTTATGGCACTTCAAGGCACTCTCATCTCTGCAATCATACTTGTTTTTAGCTGTGCAGTGGCAACTAGTATAGCTACCGCCCCAAGCCATTACGACGTTGCTTCCATCAACCGGAGCACCTTTCCGGCAGGTTTCATATTTGGGACAGCTTCTTCAGCTTACCAGGTACCTCTAGCTAGGCTTTAACTAGTTCTTTGAAGGTTCTGAATCGTACGAAAGATGTCACTTGAGCGTGATCAATTTAATTTTATATTTGCTTATTTATATTCATTAATTGGTGCTTGAATTTCAGTTCGAAGGTGCTGCAAAAGAAGATGGAAGAGGACCAAGCATATGGGATACATACACTCACAAAATTCCAGGTCTCTTCCATTCTTCCTGTCCTTTTCACATGTGATTCGTCTTGCGTGTCGGTTAATATATGGATACGTGTTTTAGAGAGCACGAACATGCTTCATATCGATAACAATAAGAACTTTGTGTTACAAATGAGAACATGTGATATGCAAAGCAACAATTAATTAACGTGAAGTGAGAATATCAGAGAACTAAAATGAAATAAGTTCATAGTAATTGTTATTACGAATTTCTGTTTGAAATTTCTGTTTAGTGAGAATAACACGGCTGTGAAAATATACAAATTGAAGCTGGGAGGCATTTTGGTCGACCTTTGGACAGCACGTAATTGCTTAATTGTCAATGTCAATTTTTGAGAAGGGAATACTAGGATACCTGCAAAGATCGAGACTCACACCTTCACATGTACATTAGTTTTCACATATATTATCTAGTACGATGAACCTTGAATAATTACACTAACAACATAAATAAAAATACCTCTGAATTTGTATATCTATCTTTTTTTAATATATTAATTTTTTTTTCTTATCAATATTGATGATTGAGTATGTGTTAATGGAAAATACCAGATAAGATAAAAGACGGTAGCAATGGAGATGTTGCTATTGATGCATATCACCGCTACAAGGTACATATATTAAATTTAGAACAAGATATTAAGAATAGAAACGTTCACATGGTCATCTGGTGACTAAAACAATATATATATATATATATATAATTTTTCTCAGGTGCGGACATCCGTATCGAAAATTTTTCTCAGCCAATTTGGTGATCGTTAAGGCATCCAAAACTGCATTTTACACGAACGGACCGAATCTGTCAAACCGGAACCGTTCGTATTTATAATGGTAAATTGCAGTTTTGGATGCCTTAACGATCACCAAATTGGCTGAAATTTTGCAGAGGTGATCTATACACTAGGACCTAAAATCTGAACGGTTACGATGTAAAAATGTGGCCGGAAAGTGGTCGAAAACAGGAAATCCGTACCGTCCGCTCGGTACGGACGTCCGCACCTGAGACGGACTGTGTGTATGTATATATATATATATATATATATATATATATATATATATATTAAGGGCCCTTCCACTAAAGATCTATTTTTTAATCATTTTAAGGGATCCCTTGTGGGACCCACTTTTCGATCCAATTTCGGCATCTTGATCGTTCAGTTTTTAAGTCTTAATGTATAGATCACTTTTGTAAATTTTCAGCTAAATTAATTATCGTTAAGGTATTGAACAAGTTTAAATCAATGGACAAATTGAATCTGTCCAACCTGAACCATTCATATTTATAATTGTAAATTGCAGTTATGAATGTCTTAACAATTATCAATTTGGCTGTAAATTTGCAGAGGTGATCTACTCATATAGACCTAAAAACTTAACGGTTGATATGTGAATATGTGATCGAAAAGTGAATCTAATAAGCTATCCCTTAATTGCAAAAAAAAATTGATCCCTTACTAAAAGAGCACTAGTTGAACAGTAGTACAAGAACAAATGAATTTTTTTTTTTTTTTTTCTGGACATAATTTGTTTTGGTTTGTCTGATTGTATTTTGTTTTATAGGAGGATGTTGGCATCATGAAAAATATGGGTTTTGATGCTTACAGATTTTCCATCTCGTGGTCTAGATTGTTACCAAGTAAGACGATCAAATCGATTACATCACTACCCTGTTTTTCGTAATACCAATCGAGTGTCACTTTTGGTTATTCCATTGAATTGATTGAATGGTTTTCCTTGACTATAATGAAATGAACATTCTTGTCTTCTTTCATAAATTTGGTCAGATGGAACGCTAAGAGGGGGTGTGAATAAGGAAGGAATCAAATATTACAACAACCTCATAAACGAGCTTCTAGCCAATGGTAGTAGTTATAATCTGATCAATATATTCACTAAGAATTTCTCATCAACTGATTAATTAACGTGATTTGCAATTTTTGAATATTAATTGTTGATTAATGCAGGTCTAAAGCCCTTTGTCACACTCTTCCACTGGGATCTTCCCCAAGCTTTAGAAGATGAATACGGTGGTTTCTTAAGCCCTCAAATTGTGTAAGTGACAATGATCTTATATCCTTGATCTACTTCAAAATAAATTATGTTTAACAAAGTAACAAAGAAAAGAGTATAACTAGCTTATAGGTCTGATAAAGTTATTTGGAGTTTATATCAAAAACCAATTAGCAATGGACGGAGTGGCCTCAACCCTTATAAACTCATAGGCAAGGTCTTATTTTTCCCATGTGGGATGTGAGAATAAACACACCCCCGCACGTGTGGCGAATTTTCAAATCATACATGTGGACAATTTTGGATAACATGGAACCTGTGTGGCCTTTAGGCATGCACACTTGGAATAACCTGCTCTGATACCATGATAATTGGCTATGGATGAAGTGACTCAAACCCTTATAAACTCATAGGCAATGTCCTATTTGACAGGATCTGCCCCGAATTTCACCATGCTGAAATCCTAGGTGGCCTTGTGGGGCCCACCTTAAGAATAATTTTACCAAAAATTCGGCATAGCCACCCTAAAATTGACTACCCAAAACCTGTAAAAACACATTCACACTTCTAAACAACCTTCCAAAAACTCCTGGAGCCGCCTTGCTCCCAAAACTGAACTAATCTACAACATCTTCCAATTCACATTACACAAATCTCAACTTAATAACATTAATCCCACAGGTTATCAGAGCAATTCTAATATCAAAGGTAAACCAAAAAAACATGGATAAAAAATGAATACGCGGAAGCTGTGCTGTTGGCTATGCCTCAACTCCATGTATGCCCGACCTCAACTAATCTAGCCTGCAAATTGGGAATTTGAAACAAAAGGGCCCAGGGGAAAAGTACTAAAAAATATGTTAAAGTGAGTGGACAAAAATAAATACTCAAAATAATATAAATGAAGCAAACTTGAATACTTTCCCATATTTATTCATTTGGAAGTCCAACGCATGCAACATTTATAAAACATAATTCTTTACACTCTGAAATCTCATGAAAACATACCAGCCCCGCTGGTTAAGAGAAAACGGACTAGCCCCGCTAGTCAAAATAAATATAAAATATGAGAAAGGCATTATCACCATATGATAAGAAGGGAGCCTCCCAGGCTCGGGTCGGAGTGTCCCACACTCTTGAGCATCTCATGCTTTGCTCAACTCACCCACAAACACAAAGTAAGCAGGGAGGAGTACTAATAGGCTAGCTAGAAATAAAATATATCGACTCAGCTATGGTGGGTTAAAACCACGAAAATCAAAAATAAAAAAGGCTTCCCCAATATCTCCCAAGAAAAGAAATATATTCCAATGACGTGGCCCCGCACGCCAAAACATTCTTGAAAACATAAACAAATATGCGATAAATAATAAATATAACAATCATTCCCAAAACCTCAAGTCTAATAATATAGCAGAAATCTCGAAATCTACAAATAAAATATATAATGTTAGATTCCGGATATCATTTTGGAAAATAATTAGTCGAAACTCATATAAATCATAATTTCAAATAATAATCAAATATCGGAGATAAACATCGAAAGCTCAAAATCCAAAAATAATATCATGAATCCATTTCCCAAATCATAATTAATCTCCGAAAAATCAATTCATAATCCCGAAAATAATTCATAAGTCCAAACCCAAGTATATTAAATTCAATTCCGAAACTCATATGGAAAAACGATGCCAAAAGTATAGTCCAAAGCCAAATATTATGCTTAGTAAATAAAACGATAAATAATTAAATAAATCAATCATCATTTCAGGAAAATAATTGCATGCATCATTATTTAAAACAAAAGTCCACTCACAATACTATATAGGCGACCACGCATACGGGCTTCTTCGTTCAGCAGTAACTCGGTATAGCGCCCTGTACACAATTATATTTCATGAATAACAATTTGGTAATTAAATACGATTCCCAAAATCAATCCTCTTAAGCCAACATCTCTATTTCCTTCTCCGATCCAACACAAACTTTACCACTCTAACACCATTCCTTTAATTACAAGTTCTATGACAGATTCGAGAGAAATCTGACGATCGAATTCTCGTAAATCGATAATTAAAATTCTAAATCTTCGAAAATTAGAAATCGATTCAAAACTTCTCTAATCTTCACCAAATTCACATATATAAGCTCTAGATCAAAAATAGGATTTAAATAGCTAAAAATTGAAGCCAGAAACATGCTTTACGCGCCACCCACAGTGGCGGCACGTGGGCCCCACGCGCCGCAGCCCACCACCTCCAATGACCACCAAATTTTAGCAGCAATACCTACTCAACAAGCCTAACAACTTTCTCAACTGTGACAAAGTCAGAAAATACCTCGAAGTGGTCGAACAATTAAGCAACCCGATTATACAGTAAAATCTTCCAATTATGCTTTCTTCCTCCACGATGCAAATCGTTGCAAGAGGTTTCGAGAGCACGGATAGTGGCCCAATATGCTTCTAATGGGAGTCGGTTTATGTCCGGATGTGGCCGGAATCGAGAGAAACAGGCGTTGACCACTTATGCTACAGTAACCGCATGCTTCTCGGTGTTGGTTCTTCATTTTTCGGCCATGCTGCAGTGAAATACCACCGTAGGCGTCAAGAGGAGGAGGAGACGAAGCCAACGATGCCTGTTGCACGCCGTTAGGTGGCTTGGAGGCGGAGCAAGAGAGAGTTGCAGGAGAGAGAGAGCTGCAGAAGAGAAAGAGCACGAGGGGAAGGAGAGAGGAAAGAAAAAAAAGGGAAATTTACCTGCTCACAGTAAAAATTCAAATATATACTATCTATCATAAATAGTAATTTTGGTATTTCACTTATAATTTTCGTATACGAACTCCAATTTTTACGTAGCACATATGCACACGCTCGGTCTAACGTCCTCTACAACTTTCATGAAGAAAATTTTCTCAAATTTTAACAAGAACAAAAAGTCAACATTTAAGGCCACTAAAATTATTGAAACAAGCAAAAAGTGAAAGTAGTTATCGTTTACCGTTCAAATGACTAGTAAATCGGTAAATTCAGGTTCGGGACGTTACACTATTTTTCTTATGTAAGATGTATATATTCTCAACAAAGTCTATAACTAGCTAGTATTCAAATTACACAAATTTTTTATCAGTTCTCTTTCTTCTTTTGTAGAAACCATTTCCAAGACTACGCAGAGTTATGCTTCAAGGAATTTGGTGATAGAGTTAAGGACTGGATCACATTAAACGAGCCCTGGAGCTACGCCATTGGTGGTTATGTAATTGGGACGTTTGCACCATGCCGATGTTCTGAATGGCAAAACCTAAATTGCACTGGTGGAAATTCAGGAACAGAGCCATATTTGGTCTCACACTACCAGCTTCTAGCTCACGCAGCAGCCGTAAAGTTATACAAGGAGAAGTATCAGGTCTCTGCACGTACCAATTCTTTATAAACACATTTGTAAGATCTTTATTTTTTTCACATGGAGTTTATTTATAATTTTATTAAAACCTACTCAATATGCCTATGCAGGTTGATCAGATGGGTGTGATAGGGATAACAATACTGTCACACTGGTTTGTGCCTTTTTCTGATGCCAAGCACCATGAAGAAGCTGCGTGTTATCCGTCACACTGGTTTGTGCCCTTTTCTGATGCCAAGCACCATGAAGAAGCTGCTCTACGAGCATTGGATTTTATGTTTGGATGGTATGTAACAAATTTAAAATACCAATTAATTAAAGTGGAAAGTACTTGGCTAATTTGAACTTCCATTATTATTAGGTTTATAGCATTTGGAATCTTGAATTTTAACTGTTAATGTATGTAGGTATATGGATCCCTTAACAAACGGTGAATATCCGCACAGCATGAGATCTCTTGTCGGAGATCGATTACCCAAGTTCACTAAAGAGCAATCCGAGATGTTAAAAGGTTCATTTGATTTTCTGGGATTGAATTACTACACCGCTAACTATGCTACTTATGCACCTCATCTCAATAATGCTGCAAACCCTAGCTACTTTACAGATGCTGTCGCTACTGTTTCCAGTGAGTTGAACATTATACTAATCCAAAAGTGTAATTAGGATCGCAAACACGACTTGATTTATAACAAGCTTTTGATCATGTATGTTGTTGCAGCCGAGCGTAATGGTATTCCTATTGGTCAAAAGGTGTGATTTAGTTATTAATATAGTCATTGGGTTAATTGAGTTTCTTTAGAACACTTAATTAAAATGACAATACCTGTTTCACTTGTTTAAATGGTTTTCCCAGGCTGCTTCAGATTGGCTGTATGTTTATCCAGAAGGATTTCGAGAACTATTGCTTTACACGAAGGAAAAGTACAATAATCCACTTATTTACATCACTGAAAATGGTAATTAGTATCATGTGATTTTCACTCCATGTGTTAACTATAGTACTAGAATTAATAGCTAACTAATTAAACATGTATCACATATCGTATTGTAGGAAGGGATGAGCACAATGATCCCAAATTATCACTTGAGGAAGCCCTAGCCGATACTCACCGAATCGACTTTTACTATCGACATCTTTATTATCTTCATGAAGCGATCAAGTAAGTTCTAATTAACAACGTACCCAATAAAAATTCATTGTCCTAATTTACTGCCACTAACTGGTGTATATTTTTGATTGATCAGGGATGGCGTTAACGTGAAGGGATATTTTGCTTGGTCTTTGTTTGACAACTTCGAATGGAATATGGGTCACAGTGTTAGGTTTGGCATCAACTATGTGGATTACAATGATGGGCTCAAAAGATATCCTAAACTCTCAGCACACTGGTTCAAGAATTTTCTTGAAAATTAGTGAAGACATTTGGATCTGTCACATCATACGCAATAATGGATTAATAAACAAACAATCTTTATATATGTACCTATATGTTCCTTTCAATAAAAAAAAAAAGTGCATAGTTTACGTACTTTTTTCCCTTGCCTGTATGTGTGTGTAAAGTTCATATTTGTTTCTCGAATTAATGCAAATAATTTAAATATATGAGCAAAAAATTTTTGATCAGCCTATGTGTTGAGAATCTGTAAAAATATAATTCTCACACTAAAAAAATATAAGCTTGCCCAAGGGCTTATAAAGATTTGGGACACTCAATCCATTACTAATTAGTTTTGGATTTGAGCTCCAAATTACTTTATCTTAATATCAGAGCGGCTTACCCACATGTGCATGGTTTCAATGATGATCACATGTGCTCACGGTCATCCAATATTACTTGTCCACGTATATGACTTAAAAAATCATCACATGTGTGGAGTCGTGTTAAGAATGTGTAAATATATAACTCTGACATTGAAAAAATATAACCTTGCCTGTGAGCTTATAAAGGTTTCAGGCACTCCAATTTGTTTTGGATGTGAACCTCATATTACTTTAACACTATGTACGTACTTTGATGATAAGTTTTCTCAGTTTTCCTTCATACTCAATTAGATAATTACCCAACAAAAAATAAAAATAAACTATCATCCCTAAATTGTCGAGTTTTGAAACCGAATTCATTCTAAATTTACATGACGAATAATATGTTACGTGTCTTGAAACACCATTTTTTATTTTTTCTTCTCCTTATCCGAATTATGATTTAGTGATGTGGATCAACAAATCGAGGAATTAATAGCTACAAAAAACAAAAATAAATTATCATTCCTAAATTGTCGAGTTTTGAAACCGAATTCATTCTAAATGAATAATATATAGTGTCTTGAAACACCCTCTTTTTTTTTTTCCTCATCTGAATTATGATTTAGTGACCTGAATCAACAAATTGAGGAATTAATGACCGTTTTCGTTGTACGTTCAAAGTACCATTGATCCTGTTCAACGAATCAACAACGATTTCGAAACTAAAAATCTCACCATTGACCGCTTCTTGTTTTAAAGACAAGAGGCTAGGGATGGAAGGTACCCTAAATATAGATAGACGGAGGACTACTTAAATTCCCGAAGTTGACATATACAGATTTCAAATTGCTCTGGAAGAAAATTTCAAAAAACAAAGAAACAGTATAATTGTCAAAAGAAAAAGAAAAAAAATGTATTTACCCGATAAATAACGAAACAATAGTAAAACGACATTTAGAGTGACTGAGGAGACACAGGCTTGTAGTTAAGGCACCGACTCTCCGAGTGAGTAAACCCTTTGAGTTTTGGCGAAGCTCAACGGTTCAAAGCAACTAATTTCAGTTGTGAAAATTGAGGATACGCAGACTTGAAGTTGAAGATTTGATCTTTATCTTTTGTGAATATGATGCTCAAAATGTCTTCTTCTTGTTCTTCTAGTTGCAGAAGCAGCAGCACAAGAGGTAACCCATTTCTGCACTTTACCACTCTTGTTGTTCCCATCAACAATTACATGAGCACAAGAAGAAGAGGCTTTCATTCTCAACCCTCAATCCCAGCTAAATCTAGAGAAACCCATCGAGGGAAGCTTGTCAGAGACAACCCCCAACCCTCTGTGCCCAAAGTCAGAAGTCTTGAACATGCCTTGAAGGTGTTCGATGAAATGCTTCAAAGGCGTCCTCTGCCTTCGATTGTCCGTTTCACTCAAATCTTGACTCAAGTTTCCAAATTGAGTCAATATTCGGCAGTCATTTCTATGAATAAACAGATGGTTCACTGCGGAATTGGTCCTAATCACTATACTCTATCTATTATCATGAATTGCTTTTGCCATTTAAATCAAATGGGGTTTAGCTTATCTGTCTTGGCACAATTCTTCAAATTGGGTCTTCAACCAACTGTCACCACTTACACTACTCTAATCAACGGCTTTGTTCTCAAGAATGGAATAGCAAAGGCAGCAGGGATTTTCAGCAAAATGCTGCAGGCAGGTCATTGTGTGCCTGATGTGGTGACTTTCAACACACTAATAAAGGGACTTTGCATGAGGGGTGACAACACTGCAGCTATTCAGTTGCTCAGGAAGATGGAAGAAAGAGGTTGTAAGCCTAACGTAGTCGTCTACAGCACGATCATTGACAGTCTTTGCAAGGATACACTAGTTGTTGATGCTGCGAAGCTCTTCTCAGAAATGATTAGTAGGGGCATTGCTCCAAACGTTGTTACTTACACCTCTTTGATTCAAGGAGTTTGCAACATAGGTCAGTGGAAAGAAGCTACAAGGTTGTTGAATGAAATGGCGAGTAGAAATATCTTTCCGGATGTAGTCACCTTCAATGTCTTGGTTGATGGACTTTGTAAGGAGGGGATGGTTGTGGAAGCCAAAAGTGTAGTTGAAATGATGATCCAAAGAGATATTGAGCCTAATGTAATTACCTACAATTCACTAATGGATGGTTACTGTTTGCGAGGTGAAATGGATGAAGCAAGAAAAGTCTTCGATCTAATGCTTAGCAAGGCCTGCATGGTTAATGTTCGTAGTTGTAGTATATTGATAAATGGATACTGCAAACATAAAAAGATGGATGAGGCCAACAAGGTTTTTCAGGAAATGCTTTGTATGGAACTTGTTCCCAATACCATTACTTACAATACTCTTATTGACGGTTTTTGTAAAGCGGGAAGAATACAGGTAGCAGAGAAGTTGTTCTCTCAGATGCAAGGTAGTGGCCAACTTCCAGATGTTCAAACTTACACCATTCTAATGGATGGCCTATGTGGAAACAAGCAACTTTGTACGGCAATGGAACTGCTTAGAGAGGTGGAAGACAAGAAGTTGGAACTAGATATTGTAATTTACACTGTTATAATTGAAGGTTTGTTCAAAGCTGGAAAACTTGAATCTGCTGCAGATGTTTTCTCTAGTTTGTCTGCAAAAAGAGTTCAGCCTAATGTGAGGACATATACTGTGATGATTAATGGACTCTGTAATGGACGCCTATGGGTTGAAGCAGAAAAGTTGTTTAGAGAAATGGGAGAGAAAGGCTGTTCTCCAAATGAGTGTACATATAACACCATCATCCGAGGGTTTATCAATAACAATGAGATATCAAGAGCTGTGGGACTAATTCAAGAAATGGTGGATATGGGGTTCTCTGCAGATGCATCAACTACAGAATTGATAATTGATTTGTTGTCTAAAGATGAAGTAGATCCAGCTTTGTTGTCATATTTAAAAAGTTCATTATGAAGAAAAACTTGTGGATTTGGTAGTCATCTTGAAATTTAGAATGGTAAGAATATGTGTTAATTTTCTTTTTCTCTCTATCTCATGAATTTAATGTACATATTTTCTCTGGCTATGACTTTATACATGGATATGTACAGTATAGTTTGCAGTTTGATATACTAGTCAGTCAATGTCATGTGCATTAGCCATGGCTGTTCACATAATCAAAGATTAACATACTTATGCTCAGAATGATTAGTTTCATATCAGTTGAGGAACTATAACATTTGATACCTTGGCTACATAGGCTATCAAGGAAATTTATCTTTCAATACCTGGTATGGTGCCATTTTTATCTCAGAACGCATTGTATGTTTACTATTTTGTCATATGCTGGTCTCGTTGATTTCAGCACTTTGGAATAAGGGTTTCTTAAAATTTACTCTGCCTTGCTGATTGCCCTTGCAGATAACACAAAAAAATGCATACTTTCACTTCATAGTCAAGAAGTATATGAGAAGCAATACTTCTTTGAATTGCTCAGAAAAACACAAACGAGCAGTGTAATTATTCTTCCTTTCTAGTCCTATATTTCTGATGTCCTGAGGGAAATAGTTGCTTCAACTAGTGTGAATTCTGAGCTAATTCAGTTCTATTGACAGCCCTTGTTGCCAAGGTGCACCGTCTAGTGCTTCGATGTTATATAATGTATTATTCAGAGCATGATAAGAAATCAGTGTCTTTATATCAGAGCAGCTTGTGCATTAGGTTATGTTGATGCTAGATTATGATTCAGTGGGATTTTATTCACACTATAGCCGATCTCTTCGTTTAGGCTTTTACTTAATAATCAATCCTGCTGGAATTTAGTGAAACAAACCGCAGCAATGAAAGCTGCATATGTTAAAGTGCCTAGTATGAACAAGAAAAGCACTTCTGCTCATGGTTCTTGCCTATTCCTTTATTTCTTGAAAAAGTGGGATTGTAAGATCAAAGTTATCAGTATGAGGAGTCACTCTGATGTAAATCTTTTGTTAGATTTTCACTTTGTGCTTGCTTTGGCTGAACTGTTTACTGAAACCTCGGTTAAAACTATCGAGGGACAAAGCCCCTCCCAATCTTCTAAGTTGTCACACAAGCATTCCTGACCAAGCCACCAAGGAAGTATAGTATAGTTCCACGATGTGCATTGACTTGTTTAGCTCTCTGTTGTAACTAGTAATTCCATCACTTCTTGTGATTGAATTATTGTTTTGATTTGTTGGTAAATTTGAAGGTCATTTAAAGAATCTTTTGCCTGAGTTTAGCATATGGAAAGTTTAAGGTCTACTCTCCTTAAGTGGTGGACCTGAGGTATTTTGTTTGTTCAAGCCTTCAAGTGAAGGACCTCATTCAAAACCGTATTCTTTCTCCAGTTCTCTTACACACGATGAGAGAATGATATTTTTTGTCTTCTGTATCTGTAAGATTTTCTGTGACTAAATGCATCATAAATATCGAGGTGGTTGAGGAGAAGAGGGTTGCCGCCGGTGTTGGGTCATGAGGTGGGTCCTGAGATGTTGAGCTTTGTTAGAAATGGAAAATGAGACTTCTCATTTTTGCAAGGCAGCACTTTTCCCGCTCTGCATCGGAACTTCCATAACATGTTGAAGTTAAAATCATAGCTACCGCTTTAATTGATCATCATTGTTCATTTACATTCAATAGACTAATAGAGAATGTTTCTCAACTTCTCTCTCTAATTGGGGAAGACAGCAATCTGCATAGGTTCTGTGGGGTTGTGGAATCCAAAGCTCTGTGTCATTAACTGCAAATATTTGGGAAAGCCAGGCCACAGGAGCAAACCATGACTTATTTGATCCCTTGATGTTGAATTTCAAGTACATCAAAAGACATCTAATACCCGTTTTCTTCGTTCAGTGGTGCAATTTTACGTGATCGACTATGACCTAAAAATGAATCATTAATTAAACTTGTTCTGGTTTTGATGTTTATAGTTGATGCAATGATGCATGTTGATGAATGTATTTGCTGAAAGCATCTGATTCTTTTATCTTTTATGTTTTCACAGTGAAGGTGAATGTATATCAGTCATTGGGGATTTGTCCAAGCTCCTCACATCCTTGCAGAAATATTAGCGACACAGAAACAGAACAGAAGACAATTTTAGACTCCAACTCATAGTCAGAGATACAAGATTTAGAGAATGAATTTTCTGATAATTTATTACACCCATTCTGCGGTGTATATAAACAGATTACAATCGTACTACAACGTACTACACAACATATACAAGGTAAGTAATTACAACAATATATTCCCATGAAGTCTATTCCTAATAGGGAACGACGACTCACACTAACACTCCCCTCAAGTTGGCGCATATACATCAACCATGCCCAACTTGCTAAGTGAGTCATAAAACGCCTTCCTGGAAACTCCTTTGGTAAGTACATCTGCAAGTTGCTCTTCAGTTGGAACAAAAGGAAAGCTAATAATTTTGGCATCTAGCTTCTCCTTTATAAAGTGACGATCAACCTCCACATGTTTAGTACGATCATGCTGTACTGGATTCTGTGATATGTCAATAGCTGCCTTGTTATCACAATACAACTGCATGGAATTTTTGAGCTTGAAACCCAGATCACGTAACAGATTTCTCAGCCACAACAATTCACACACTCCGTGAGCCATACCTCTATACTCGGCTTCAGCACTAGAACGTGCCACAACTTTCTGTTTCTTACTCTTCTATGTAACCAGATTACCTCCCACAAAGGTAAAGTAACCTGATGTCGACCTCCTGTCTGTGATATTTCCAGCCCAATCTGCATCTGTGAAGCCACAAACTTCAAGAATGTTATTGTGTTTAGAAAACAGTACTCCCCTTCCTGGAGCTGACTTCAAGTACTTCAGAATCCGCATAACCGCATCCATGTGACTCTCACTCGGATTATGCATGAACTGACTCACCACACTCATTGCATATGCAACATCTGGTCTAGTATGAGCCAAATAAATCAAGCGCTAAACTAACCTCTGATAGCGAGCTCGATCAGTAGGTACCTGATCTGGATACTCAGCTAAACAATGGTTCTGCTCAATAGGAGTGTCAATAGGTCTGCAATCCAACAAACCTGTCTCTGTCAGCAAGTCAAGAACATACTTCCTCTGGCACAGATAGATTCCTTCTCTCCCCCTGGCTACCTCAATTCCTAAGAAGTACTTAAGCTCACCCAAGGCCTTCATCTCAAACTCAGAGGCTAGCTGTATCTGCAGTCTATCCATCTCAATAGTATCATTACCAGTGATTACCATATCATCCACATAAATAATTAGAGCTGTTACCTTCCCTTGTTGATGCTTAAGAAACAAGGTATGGTCTGAGTTGCTCTGCCTGTAACCAACTTTCCTCATAAACTGTGAAAATCTTCCAAACCAAGCACGTGGTGACTGTTTGAGACCATACAGAGATTTTCTCAATCTACAGACAAAATCACCAGGAGAAGCAACTACATACCCAGGTGGAAGGCTCATGTACACTTCCTCGGCTAACTCACCATGAAGAAATGCATTCTTGACATCAAACTGTCGGAGTGGCCAGTCTAAACTAGCAGCAAATGAGAGCAGAACCCGAATAGTGTTCATCTTGGCAACAGGGGCAAATGTTTCATCATAGTCTATACCATATGTCTGAGTAAACCCCTTTGCTACAAGGCGTGCTTTGTACCTATTCACTGATCCATCTGCATTATGCTTCACAGTAAACACCCAACGACAACCTACAGCCTTCTTGCCTTGTGGTGGAGGTACAAGTTGCCAAGTATTGTTCTTCTGCAACGCCTCCATCTCTTCCTCCATTGCCTTCCTCCACTTTGGATCCCCCAACGCATCCTGCACTTTGTTAGGTACTGATACAGCAGATATTTGATTCACAAATGATTCATATGACTTAGACAATCTCCTAGTAGACATATAATTAGCTACTGGGTATTTTGATTTGGCAGTAAGAGTAGGTTCATATCTTTTGGCTGACTGACCCCGAGTGGTCCTATTTGGTAACACATATTGCTCAATACTAGACTCACTACTACTAGTACTAGTGGGTGGACATACCTCAAATGAGTGATCTTCCGTACCAGGAAGCTGTGGGTCAGGGGTAGAATTGATGGCAGGAGGGGCAGCTGTGTCTTCAACTTCATTTTCAGCCATAGAATCTGGTGCCTGGATGCTTGGAGCTACTGCTTCAAGAGATGGCGAGCTGATGGTCTCAACTGGATCCGTCAAAATACCTCCTGCCTGTGTGACTTTTTCCTCTCCTCCTTCTGTTTCCTCCCCCTCTCCATGATACAGCTCTTCAAAATATGAATTCTCCCCCTGAAGAGCAGTATCTGAAGAGGAAAAATAACTCATGTCCTCAAAGAAGGTAACGTCCATAGTGACATAGTACTTCCTGGTAGGTGGATGATAGCACTTGTATCCCTTCTGATGTCCTCCATAGCCAACAAAGACACACTTAAGTGCCCGGGCATCCAACTTAGACCTCTGGTTTTTAGGAACATGAACAAAGGCAACACAACCGAAGACACGAGCTGGAAGATTATGAAAGGAAGGTAAGGAGACATGAGATGCAAGAACCTCAAATGGAATTTTTCCCTGAAGAACGCTGGATGGGAGACGATTGATAAGATGGGAGGAAGCATGTACAGCATCGCCCCAAAGATACTTAGGCATATGAGCACTAAAGAGGAGGGCGCGAGCCATATCAAGTAAATGACGGTTTTTTCTTTCAGACACGCCATTTTGTTCTGGTGTTTGTGGACATGTAGTTTGGTGAACAATCCCATGGGTTTTGAAAAACTCTTGGAAAGCATGATTAACATATTCTCCCCCATTGTCAGAACGAAGGACTTTAATGGTGCTATGGTATTGTGTTTGAACAAGAGTGCGAAAGGTTTGAAAAGCTGGAAATACTTCATCTTTGGTTTTAAGAAGAGCAACCCACGACAATCTCGTACAATCATCAATAAACAACACAAAGTATCTCAAACCCGATAAAGTGGATTCTCTAGAAGGGCCCCAAACATCAGAATGAATCAACTCAAAAGGAGTAACACTTTTATTAGAAATACTAGGAGAATAACTAGCACGATGACTCTTTGCCAAAACACATGTTTCACAATGTAAAATAGACTCATCCACACCAATAAACAAAGTAGGCATGGTTTTTCTCATAAGACTAAAAGAGGGATGCCCTAAACGGCGATGCCACAACCAAATTTCAATTAGCTTATCAGAACTCGAAGTCAAAGCGGCGCGGGACTGGACTCCTGGTTTCTCCCCTGCGTATGTCTGATCCAGATGAAACAACCTGCCCCTCAGATACCCCCGACCGATTATCTCCCTGGTGAGAAGATCCTGAAAAATCACATACATAGGATAAAAAGTTACGGAGCATTTAGACTCAGTATTCAACTGGGGAATAGATATCAAATGGTGAGACAAATCAGACACATATAACACATTATGAAGTTCTAAGGTGGGAGTAATACGAACTGATCCTGACCCTAACACAGGAAAGGCCTCACCATTGGCATTGGTTACATAGGACACTGGTGGGGAAGACAATTCAGTAAAGTATGATTTGTCATAAGTCATATGATCGGAGGCACCAGAATCAATAATCCATGTATCAGAACCAACAAAGTTAGAAACCTTTAAAGCCATACCAATTTTACCTCGACTAGCTATAGAGGCTGTAGGAGTAGCTCCACCTGCTGTATGATGATCTTGGCCAGTCACTCCATAGAAATCTTGTTCTTGGACCAACTGAACCGCAGCCGCTTTCCCTTTAGGACGATAACCTTGCTTCTTAGGTTTAAGGTGCGGGTTCAACTTCCAACAAGTCTCCCGAACATGCCTAAGGTCGTTGCAATAAGTACATTGAGGACGGGGGCGGTTGGTGAAGCCTTGTGGGAAACCTTGCTGATGAAGTGGGGCTGAACTCTGCTGCTGAAGGAAAGGTGCCGGTGACTTGGCCTGAATGGCTAGGCTAGATACTTCAACCTGTGCATGCTTGACACTTTCCTGCTGAGACTCATCCTTGCGGATGTATGTAAAAGCTGTGGTCAAACTAGGAGGGTCTGTCATTCTGAGCAATTCTCCCTTGGCACTGCTATGCTTCTCATCAAGCCCTCTCAGGAATACATGAACCCGTTCTAGCTCCTTCTCCTTCTGGTACCACACAAGATCTTCCTGATTCTTGATCTTGCAAGGACGCTTCTGATCAATCTCCGCCCATACATTCTTCAGCTTGGTGAAATACACAGCTACTGGTTGCCCATTATGTTGCATACTAGCAGCTTTACACATCAATTCATGAACCTGTATAAAATCAGACTCATTAGTATACAGATCTCCCAATGTCTTCCATATTGTTTCAGCAGTCTCACACTCTTCCACCAACTGTAAAACATCTTCAGTCATAGCTTTGAACAGAAGAGCCATCACAGATCCATCATCATCCTCCCACTTAGCATAGGCTTCCACATCTGCCTCACTAGGAGCTTTGGTTGTTCCATTCACATGCCCCATCCTGTGTATGCCACGAAGATGGACAGACATAATCTTCTTCCATGTTCGAAAATTGGTACCATTGAGTTTCGGACCACCAAAAGAACCACCATCTGAACTTCGAACAGAAACCTCAATCTTTTGGACCTCATTGACTTTAGAGCTCGGTCCTTCACTATCAGCACCACCCATTGCAACAATATAGTAGTAAAATCACACAATATGCAGCGGAATGAAAGAGACAGAAGTACGATTTATCAAAAAGAGAGAACCTTTTTTTTTTTTTTTTTCTTTTTTTTTTTTTTGAAACCTGTTGCAGGTTGACCAGTTGCACGGGTTGACTTGTTGCTTGGGCGATCTGGTAATCAGTCTTGAACAGAGGAAGCTGACGTGAGTCTGGTATGAGAGGTCTGGTACGGGTCTGGGATGAGATCAAGGGAAGACCGGTCTGGTATGGATCTAATACGGGTCTGGTATGAATCTGATACGGGTCTGGACGAGAATGACGCCGGGAACAAGAACCGGGGCTGGAGACTGGAGGATCGATCGGATTGAAGGGAGGCCGGACTGGGTTGTTCTGATCGGACTGAAGGGAGGATCGATCGGACTGGAAGAACAACCGGACTCGGACGCGCGTCGGACAGAAGCAGGCACGGCGTCGATCTGGGCAGCGACGGCGTTCCAGACGCGAAGTCGATCTGGGCAGCAGGGTAGGAGGAGAGCGACGCGGCCTGGGCCCGTCCTTGGTTTGACTTGAAGGTCGATCTCTAAAAAGAGACGAAGACCAGTCTTTGAAGTAAAGGTTGAGAACGACAAACAACAACCCTAACAAAGGGGTTTGGTTTGGTACCAATTCCTCGGACTTGAGGGAAAAAATTGGACAACTAAGGAGACAAAGTCCTCTCGGATCTTTGCTCTGATACCAAGTCAGAGATACAAGATTTAGAGAATGAATTTTCTGATAATTTATTACACCAATTCTGCAGTGTATATAAACAGATTACAATCGTACTACAACGTACTACACAACATATACAAGGTAAGTAATTACAACAATATATTCCCATGAAGTCTATTCCTAATAGGGAACGACGACTCACACTAACACTCATTGTGGCAGTGAGAGCTACAGTGGAAAATACATTGTAGTGCAAGCACGCAAAACCATTTCTCAGAAGGTAAAAGATGGCCTTAGTCAAGTTGAAGATATTAATGAATGTCTCGTTGCACAGGTACTACAAACTAACTGTACCGAGTTTCCCTATCCTGATCTACTAATTAGAACCAGCGGTGAGCTCAGAGACTCATCACCTTCTATTACTTCGTCCCAGCTCCCTGGCCTGATTTTGGGAAAGCCAAGTCTGCAGATGCCTTGTTTTCATTTCAGCAAAGAAGAGTTGCTGATGGACATGATTAGAAAAAAAGAAAAAATGGTAGTTGTCTCTCTATTAACGGTATAATGTTGTTGGTGGTTTTTTTGGATCTTTTTTCAAAACAATTGTTGGTGGTTGCTTTACTCATTTCAAGAAAAATTGTCGATAAATGTAGGTGGCTCATAATTTGTCTACCGAAAATTATAAAAAATAGTAAATTGCAGTTTTGAAGCCCCAAACTATCCCGAAAGCCCGGAAAAGCCCACACATCGTAACAAAGCTACGGGTACTGTTTCTAGCTTCATTCCATTTCTGAAAAGCTATAGTAATTACAATTCTGACACCGAATGTTAAATTTGCAGCAAACCGAATTTTTCCATGACACAATCAAGCTATTCTTCGATTCTTGTTGCTATCCGTTCTACATCAATTATCCATAAATGTCCATTATACTATCTATTTACATCAAATATATTTCAATTTTATAATAAACAAATTAATAAAAATTTCAATGAACAGTAACTGATCGATCAAGAACCATAACTGGTGGAAACACATGTCTAGTGGCAGTGAATAGTGACCCAATGACTTTGACATTCTCACAAGAGCATCTCCAACACGTTGGTCAAAAAACTTGTGTCAAATTCGAATTTGAATGATGACGTGTCATGGTCATTTTTGACAAATTTTTAGTCCAATGGATTAGTTATATTTAAATATTATTTTATTATTTTTCGAAATATTTTAGAACAAAAAGAAAACTATTTTTCTCTTTCTTCAGATCGATCAGATCGATCTCGCTTGGAATCAAACCAGATCAAATAGAATTCTGATCCCAGCCACACCCCAACGATCCCATCTCCAAGCAGCCATCTAACATCTCGATTTGCATCGCTGCATAACGGTGAAATCTGATCTCCCTCAGTGTCCATCTCAGGGTGTTGTTGAAATCTCTATCTTCTTCTCCTTCTTGATTTTGCTTTGGTCTGGATAGTAGATACTGGGTATGAAGAAGAGAATGAACGAGAGAGATGAGAGAAGAGAGAAGATAGAAGTATAGATGCGGGGATCGCTTATCTTGCCCGCGAGGCCGCGACCCTTATTCCTGATCGGACGAACCCCATTGTGGTACGTCCGCAACTCATCACCATGTTTAGCTATCCCATACCCAGAATCAGTCCTCCATTTTTGCGATTGAGTTGATGTTTACCCAGCATCAGGTCTAAACACTCTGGTGTACTTGAAGACTGAGTCCGTGGTGTTCTTGAATCTTGATATTTCCTCCATCTCGATTCAGTTTCAGGTCTAATAGATCAAAGGACTCAGTCGCTAGGCAAATGAGCCGTGAGCGATCTCAGCTCCATTGGATAGAAGACAGAAGAAGAGAGGAGAGAAGAGAGAAGAGAGAATAAAAAAAAAAAAGACAGTTTGCGTTTGGGCCGTCAAACCCAATCTGTTTTTTGCCATATCAGACAACGTGAGAAATGACATATGAATTGGAGTAAACCTAATATGTCAAAAATAGTTGTTGGAGTTTACATGTGGCAAATAACATAACCATTGGAGATCGTCTAATATGTGAACTTGCTGTAAAGCCCTAAAATCTAACCCTTCCATTATCTAGAAAATTAAGTGGCATTATGGTCATTTCATGGATGGGCGGAAGTATATAGGCCATTTTTTTTTTCGGTCTGATGAGGTATACAAAATAAGGCCCCAACTGCACGTTCGTTCTCTATTAAATCTCTATCCGATTTCATCAAACAATTCCGACATGGATTCCGGCCGCAAAGAACCAACCACCGTCTGCCACGTAGTGGCCATACCCTATCCCGGCCGGGGCCACGTCAACCCCATGATGAACCTCTGCAAGTTACTAGCTTCACAAAACAGCAACGTTCTCATCACCTTCGTCGTCACAGAAGAGTGGCTCGGCTTCATCGGTTCGGAACCAAAGCCGGACAACGTTGTCTTCGCCACAATCCCCAACGTTATCCCATCGGAGCTGGTCCGCGCAGCCCACATGGTTGCCTTCTTCGAAGCTCTCATGACCAAAATGGAAGCTCCGTTTGATCTGCTCGTGGATCGGCTGGAGCCGCCGCCGAGTTTGATACTGGGTGACACTTACCTGCCTTGGGCAGTTCGTGTCGGCAACCGGAGGAGGATCCCGGCGGCGTCGTTTTGGCCGATGTCGGCGTCCGTTTTCTCGGTGTTCCAACATTTTCATCTTCTAAAGGAAAATGGTCATTTCCCTATTGACTTGTCGGGTCAGTGCTCAACTGCTCACCTTCCACTCGTTTTTGTTTCCTTTTTAATTTTTTTTATTTTGAAACGTATTTTTTAATGACCATGGAATTTGGCACCTCTTGTTTGTTTTCTTTGGCACCCTTCAGGTATAGCCGTATAGGTATTATAGGTATTATGCGTGAACATAAGTTTCGATATTCGTATGTTCATGAGAATGATTCAGAACAATTGGATTGCATTAAATATATTTTTTGTTTATTAAAATTAAGTTGAGTATAAATATCAAAAGTTGAAATCATCTTACAAGTATTAGATCACTTGCACTATCGGTATCTAGAAAAATTTCTAAAATTCACTAGCTCTATGTAATAATAGTAGTAAACTAGCTTTCTATAGTAAACAAATTACATAGTAGTAAACTAGCTTTCTATTGTAAACAATGCCATCAGGCCGGCCTTGGGCCTAGGCAGCCTAAGGCCTCCAATTTAAGGGGCCTTATATTGTTAAAATCTTAAATATAATATTTTCGTGTCAATGCTTGTAAATTTGATGGTTCTATCGTAGTGGTAAGTGGCTGGTGTGGCTTTATAAATACCTAGTTTCAATTCCCTGACTTTGGAAATACCTGGTAGAGTAAAGATGCATTGAAGACTGTTCCTTAAGGGTTTCAGTTTATTCTTAGAGCAAATAATACTGCTTTATTTGCCGAGAGTTTTAATCATGAGATTAAAAAGGCAGCAATTTATAAATGATCATGGTTTGTAACCTTGTATTGAAGTAAAATGTTACTTTCCGATACTTGAGAGTTGAAATTAAGACTTTCAAGAACCGGAGAATGAAAGACCTTGTGCTTGGAGCAAGCAACATGTGATTAGCATTTCCTGTTCACTCATGGTTTCTTTGTCGTAGTTAGTTAAAGTTAAAGTTTGCCACCTTGTTAACAGAGAAGGGCAATGACCGTGTCGATTACATCCCTGGAGTTTCTTCTACACCAATCCAAGACTTTCCCCCTTTGATGCATGGAAAAACCCCAACTATACTCCGTGTCGTTCTTGAAGCATTTTCCTGGGTACCTAAAGCACAATACCTCTTATTCTCATCCATCTATGAGCTTGAAACCGAAGTCATTGACGTTTTAAGATCAGAATTCTCACTACCAATTTACACAGTTGGCCCATTAATACCTTACTTCAAAGCTAATGACCACCTGAGTAATGTTGACCATTCACAATGGCTAGATTCTCAACCTTGTAGCTCGGTCTTGTACATCTCCATGGGAAGCTTTTTGTCAGTTTCTAGTGCCCAAATGGATGAGATTGCAGCTGGTTTTCACAAAAGCGGTGTCCGGTTCTTCTGGGTAGCTCGTGGTGATACCGGTAGGTTACAAGAGGTTTGTGGTGATAAGGGGTTAGTAGTGCCGTGGTGTGACCAATTGAGTTTGTTGAACCATTCTTGCATAGGGGGTTTCTTGACACATTGTGGGTGGAACTCAGTTAAAGAAGGTGTTTCCGCCGGTATTCCTTTTCTTACCTTTCCATTAAATATAGATCAAGGTATGAATGGGAAGGCGATTGTGGAGGATTGGAAGATTGGGTGGAGGGTGAAGAGTACTGAGGCTAAAATAGATCATTTGGTGACGAGCGAGGAAATTGCAGGGTTGGTGAAGAAATTTATGGATTTGGAGGACGGGGAAGGGAAAGACATGAGGAGAAGAGCCAGAGAGTTTCAGCAGATATGTCATGGTGCAATTGCAGAGGGTGGATCATCTGAAAGTAACATTAGCACCTTCATTAGTGACATTTGTTAAGGCCATGAGCATTAATAAAACTACTTTCCTGTTTAATGTAATAAGAGTAAAAGCTTGAATTTCACTGTTGTCTAAGCTCAATAAAAAAATCATAACCAAAAAAAAAAAAAAAGCTCAAGAAAAACACAATATTGCAATTTGCTTAGTATTGGAAACTATGGAAGTATAATGCTCTCCCATACGTTTTATACAGTGTTTCCACGAGTTGCACGTAAACATGGCTTCACTACAAACCAAAATGGAGAGAACTTGGTCAGTATATTATTTTTTAACCGGGGCTTATTATCGATTCTTTTACAACTTTACTTTAGTACACCATTAACAACATCGATAACTCTACAGTGCACCTCATGTATTGATACTTTATGTTATATGACACCATTTTAGTTTTAGTGTCATTTACTTTGTTAGTTACGCTTTAATTAGTAATTTATAATGTTAAAAACAAAACTGCTTTTTATTTTCAAGTTAAAACAATTAAAACTAAAACTATAGACTAACACTAGACCCCATAACTCTCTGTTGGATGAGTTTTGGAGTATACACCTGATATTACTCGGGGCATTCTTGTTGAGGAGGTTGTAATGTAACACTAGCTTTAGGCTCTCTGTCCCTCTCGTTGTACTCACAAATATTATCGGTAGAGGGCTCAATGCTTCTACTTAATTGGAGCCTTTGCCTATCTTAACACACACACGCGTGCGTGTGTGTGTGTGTGATCTATCCAAAACTGTGGACATAACACACAATTTGGCCAAAAATTGCATCTTAGTATTTTCTCACCAAAATTTTTCCACCCTCAAATGATTTTTTTTGAACACCTATGAAACTAATGAAACTCAAAAATCATAGCGCATTTATTTTCTACTATTTTTCAAGGTAAAACAAACAATAAAATTCATTAAAAAAAATTCATTAGAGGTTTCGGTGTTTCGTCAAATGGAACACATTCTAAAGATAATGTTTTAAGAATGACTAGCTAATGGTATAGGAGAATTTTAAGGAAAAAAACAGTGTTAATAAAGTTTAATATCTTTCAGTATGCCATAAGTGCCCACATGATATCTCCCAACATTTAAAACCATGCAAAAGCCCCGTTTTATTCAAATTGTCAATTTCTTTAACTCTTTATTGGTAAAGCATGATCTTTACAATGTGTTTCAATTGATAAGAATACCGAAATCTCTAACAAGATATTTTATGATTTCTGAAAGGGTAAAAACTCCAAATGGTACCTGAACTATTGCTGGTACATACGAATTTTTTTTTACCCCAAATGGTACCTAAAGTATTACCAAATATAGTATCTCCGTTAACTTTTCTGTTAAAGTTGCCTACATGGATGTATTTTTTAAATAAAAACTTCAAATGGTACTCGAACTATTGCAAAATGTAGTTTTTGTGGATAAATTTTTTAGCTAAAAATAAATAGTTAATTTGATGAAATATTAGATTTTTTTATATCGAAACTTGTATTGTTTCAGCCTATTTGTAACACTTCTTCCGATAAATGAATTTCATATTATGATGAAAAAAAAAGTAAAGGCACAATACTTGAGGTACCATTTGGGGTTAAAAAAAATTTACAAGTACCATAAAATACATTTTACAATAGTTTGAGTATCATTTGGAGTTTTTATCTAAAAAAGTACATGCCACGTAGACGATTTTAATGGAAAAGTTAACGGATGTACTATATTTGGTAACGGCGCAATATTTCAGGTACCATTTAGAGAAAAAAAAATCGTAAGTATCAAAAAGTACCTTTCACAATAATTTATGTATCATTTGGAATTTTTACTCTTTTTAAAATAAAAAAAGTAAGAAAATTTTTACACAAAAAAAAAACGTTCTATATTCAAGCATATAGATTTTTATTTTGATTAAACAATCATTAATTACAGGTCATAATCTAAATATGTAATGTATATTGTATTATTATTTAACCATGTACTTGTTTATCCATTATTATTTAATTTACTTTTAAATTAAAGTTAAGGGTACATGTGCAAGATACCATAAAATTTAATGCATGGATGCACCTGAAACACTAAGGCCTTGTTTGATTTGTAGAAAGGAAAGTAGTTCCTTCATCTTTCCCATGGAAAGAAAAATGAAATTTCCGAAAAACTTTCCATTCCGATATTCGGTAAAATAAGGAAAGTTATCCGGAAAGTTATCCGGAAAGTTATTAAAAAGTTTGTAATTAATCTAATAAAATAATGTGTTGTGAGTAATAAATGAAAGGAAATAAGGGGGAAAAGTGATTCCTTTGAAGTATGGAAAATCCATTTTCCCCTCTATTTTCCTCTGCTTCAGGAAAGAATTTCCTTTCATTATTCATTCCAAACGCTGGAACTTTCCTTTCTTGATGCTTACTTTCCGCGAACCAAACGAGGCTTAAAGTCATTCTCCAACATGGCTTCATTAGAAAGAAAATTGCATACATTTTATTTACGTACTTCAGAAATTCAACCAAAACAGGTGAAGAATCATCGCTGAAAATGTAGGGTTTAAACTCCTTACCACAACATCTAACAATTAGAGATACTGATTCAGTTTGCTTGATGTGCATGGCATTGCAAGAAATCTCTGATGAAGGCACTGAAGTTGGATTTAAAGGATCCACCTTCTTCAATGGCACCCTTCCATGTATGCTGTAATTCTCTTACTCTACTCCTCGTCTCTTTCCCTTCACCATCCTCCAAATCCATGAATTTCTTCACCAACCCTGCAATTTTCGCCTGGTCGATTTTCGCCTCAGGTCTCTTCACCTTCCATCCAATCTTCCAATCCTCCACAACCATCTTACTGTTCAGGCCTTGATCGAAAATCATGGGGAAAGTAAGAAAAGGAACACCAGAGAAAACACCTTCGCTAACTGAGTTCCTGATGCGGCTGAAATAGCCTCACAATTTAACCCTGCAAAATGTAGTTGTCAGTATAGGATAAGCAGGGATCGTTCAGTCCGGGGATTGTAGGGTACACCTACACAAAAAGGTCAATTAACAAATAAAAGAATAAAATGGGGGTTTTGAAATTTGGTTTCTAATCTACATAAAATAAAAACAAAACAAATAAAACTATATACAATGATCGACTTCCCTAACCTAGACCAATACCACTCGGAAATTACTAAGTGTAAAAATAGAAAATCCATTTCAACATGCTACAAAAATGTTCCCATCTTAAATGTCTAGATAAGAGCCCAAATGAAAAGCCTTAGCGGATCAATCCATTTATCTAATTCGTTCTAATGTAGGCTTGAATCGGAAAAGTCCTTACCAAGCCTAATACTACTAATGTTCGAAAACACTTAGCGTAATTCTCTTAACTAGTAGTATTATCTAACCCTCGAATCAACTCACACGTGCAAATTAACCATTAGACATAGAATTTAACACGTAATTTCCAGAATCGTTTAATCATTAAAGCATGATTTTTACCACTTTTTATAACTAATTGCTACTTGTTTAACTTAGCGCCTTAACAAATTACAATTACTCTTGGCAAATGAAGCAAACACACAAGAACTCTCACCTTTATTCTAGCGTGCAAACTTATCAATCTAACTCTTAAAATTACCTAAACACATAAAAGGGCACAAGATTGTAATATGCATCATCAAAGAATTCTCAAAATTAACTTAATAATAAACTGAAAATCTCAAAAATATTAATAAAAATATTCTGAAAATCTCATGTCTCCAATTACACAACTCACAAATCCAAACAAACAAAACCGAAACAAAAATTGTAAGTAGAGTCATAGTTACACTTTGAAGCTTTCCTTAGCGGCTTGGCAACAAGGTGATGAACTCGTCTCCGCTATGGTGGTGGATCGTCCTTGACTTAGCGCCTAAGAACTTCTTGGATTGATGGAAGGATGGTGGTCACGATCTTGTAGGTGATGGAGGTTTGAGAAGTGAATTGGGAAGAGCTATGGAATAATTTTTAACTAGGAACTGATCTTGGTCAGGAAGTGATGATTTTGGAGTAGAGAATGGCTGCTATTTATAGTGGAATTCTCATCTCTTGTGATCCAATCATGGCCAATCATCTTGAGGTGATTTCTCCTCCAAATTTGCTTGATTTTCTCTTGACAAAGTCATGAATTTTCTGATTTCTTTTCCCCTTAATGGCTCATTGTATATGCCTTGAATAGCGACCAGATACATCCCTTATTTTTCTCCTTTAATTTGCACTAATTTCTTCCAAGAATTGTGCACACAATAAACTCCTACAATCAAGAAAAATCAGAATTTAATTAGAGTTTATAATCAATAAGAAATCAGATAATTAGGAATAAATATTGATTAAAAACAATCCATTTTATCTCCTCGAATTCTTCCTCATTAATCCTTCAATTTTTCTTGATTTCATCACTCAAGAGTTTTTAATGGGATGGACTCTCATTAAAATAGGAAAATCAGAAATAGAAAAGTTCCAATGAAGAAAGTTTCCTAAAACAAAATAGGAAATATTTCCTAGGGGAAATTACTGGTCACTCCCTGTACTTTTAGGGCGTCGACAGTTCAGTCCTTGCTATCCTAATTTCGACAAGTTACTCCTCAGACTTTCAAATCTCACACAATTTGGTCCAAAATGACTATTTTGCCCCTCCCTTCCTCTTTTTGTTTTTTATTTTTCTCTCCTCTCCCCTCCTTTCTTCTAAAATTCATAATTAATTCATACGAACTCCGATATTTGCGTTCCATATATGTACGAGATCGTATCGATAAGCTCCACAACTTTTATGAAGAAAGTTTTTCCAAATTTTGTATGTATAAAAAGTCAATTTTCACGAGCGCTCCAAATAACATTCGTTTCGAAAATCCACTTTCTTCTAAAATTCATAATTAATTCATACAAACTCTGATTTTTGCGTTCCATATATGCAAAAGATTGTATCAACGAGCTCTACAACTTTCATGAAGAAAGTTGTTCCAAATTTTGTACGTATAAAAAGTCATTTTCACTACCCCCCCTAAATAACGTTCGTTTCGAAAATCTCCTTTCTTCTAAAATTCATAATTAATTCATACGAACTCCGATATTTGCGTTCCATATATGTACGAGATCGTATCGAGGATCTCTATAATTTTTATGAAGAAAGTTTTTCCAAATTTTGTATGTATAAAAAGTCAATTTTTACGACCCCCCCTAAATAACGTTCATTTCAAAAATCTCCTTTCTTCTAAAATTCATAATTAATTCATACGAACTCCGATATTTGCGTTCCATATATGTACGAGATCGTATCGATGATCTCTACAATTTTTATGAAGAAAGTTTTTCCAAATTTTGTATGTATAAAAAGTCAATTTTCACGACCCCCCCCCTAAATAACGTTCATTTCGAAACTAAAATTGATACAAAACCGAATTTCTCGTACAACTACTTATGAAATAGTCTCAATATTCATAATTCAAATATTTGATATTTCTTGGGTTGAAATGTGCATAATGAGAGAGAGTGTGTGTGTGTGTGTTATTTTGTGGTTGGGGGGGGGGGGGGGGGGGGGGTCGTGAAAATTGACTGTTTATACATACAAAATTTGAAAAAACTTCCTTTATAAAATTTGTAGAGCTCATCGATACGATCTCGTACATATATGGAACGCAAAAATCGGAGTTTGTATGAATTAATTATGAATTTTAGAAGAAAGGAGATTTTCCAAACGAACGTTATTTAGGGGGGTAGTGAAAATGACTTTTTATACGTACAAAATTTGGAACAACTTTCTTCATGAAAGTTGTAGAGCTCGTTGATACAATCTTGTGCATATATGGAACGCAAAAATTAGAGTTTGTATGAATTAATTATGAATTTTAGAAGAAAGTGGATTTTCGAAACGAATGTTATTTGGAGCGGTTGTGAAAATTGACTTTTTATACATACAAAATTTGGAAAAACTTTCTTCATAAAAGTTGTGGAGCTCATCGATACGATCTCGTACATATATGGAACGCAAATATCGGAGTTCGTATGAATTAATTATGAATTTTAGAAGAAAGGAGGGGAGAGGAGAGAAAAATAAAAAACAAAAAGAGGAAGGGAGGGGCAAAATAGTCATTTTGGACCAAATTGTGTGAGATTTGAAAGTCTGAGGAGTAACTTGTCGAAATTAGGATAGCAGGGACTGAACTGTCGACTCCCTAAAAGTACAGGGAGTGACCAGTAATTTCCCCTTCCCCCTATTTCCTAAAATGAAAGAGGAAAGTTTCTAAAATGACTTGTCCTTAATTTATGCTCATTTATGCCCTTTTTTACCTATTTTCACCATTTCCGACCTTGAAGTAACTAAAAACATAAATTTTATTATAATTATTAATTTTAAGAGAATAACTTAGCCAAATGAGGGAAAATACATATTAAAAATGTCACACTTTGTGCTCTTATCAGTTCCACCCACAAGGAGTCAAAAACCCCCCAATACGAGGATGTCATAACACTCACAATTGGTCACACCAGGGCACTACTAACCCCTTATCACCACAAACCTCTCGTAACCTACCGGTTTCACCACGAGCTACCCAAAAGAATCGAACACTGCTCTTGCACAAACCGGCTGCAATCTCATCCATTTGGGCACAAGAGACTGAAAGAAAGCTTCCCATTGAGATGTACAAGACACAGCAAAAAGTTTGAGAATTTAGCCATTCTAGATAGTCTAGACCACTACTAGGAGGGTCATTAGCTTTGAAGTGAGGTATCAATGGACCAATTGTATAAACAGGCAGTGAAAATTCTAATCTTAAAATGTCAATGACTGTAGTTTCAAGCTCATAGATAGAAGCAAGCAAGAGATATTGTACTTTGGGGACCCAAGAAAAATCTTCAATGATGTTTCCCAGCATATATGGTTTGCTTCCATCGATGAAATTAGTAAGGTCTGCCAATCTTGTACAAGAAACTCCTGGGATGTAGTCCACACATTCATTGCCCTCATCTATTCACCAAAGCTAGAATTAAATAGCGAAAAAGAAACCTAAATGAAAAGAAAAATGAAAAGAAGCTGGTGACTTACCTATCAAGTCAACTGGGAAGTGCCCATTTTGGGCAAAAAGATGAAAATATTGGAACACAGAGAAAATGGATGCGGACATCGGCCAAAACGATGCTACTTGGATATTTCTTCGATTTCCAACACTGACTGCCCAAGGCAGGAAAGTGTCAGCCACTATCAAAGTAGGCAGTGGCTTGAGCTGATCCAAGAGCTGATCAAATGGGATTTCCATTCTGGATAAGGCAGCTTCAATGAAGGCATTCATGTCGGCAGCATGGACCAGCTCTGATGGGAGAACATTGGGAATTGTGGCAAACCGAATGTTGTCCAGCTTGTCTTCAGAGCCTATGAAGCCTAAACACTCTTCCGTGAGGACTAAGGTGATGAGAATGTCAGTTTCTTGTGAAGCTAGTAACTTGCAGAGGTACATCATGGTGTTTATGTGACCCCGACCTGGATAGGGCATGGCCACCACGTGACAGATACTGGCCAGTTGTCCACTGATGAAGTCCATGTCCGAATTCTATGATGATCAGATAGCAGGTTGGCCGGCCACAGCATATGCAGGGGATTATGAAGTAGAAGAATCCCCTAAAGTGACCCTATTGGCTTTTGGTGTTTAGGAATAAATTGATTTATTATGCCAGAAAGAAAGCTTCAAAGGTAATATAATATGTAATAGAACAGATGAAATGAGAGACGCTTGTATAGGGAAGTAGGGAGTTTTTATGCTTTAAAATTACTGAAATCGGATACTAACAAATGCTAAAACATAAGTAGCCAAATTTGTATTCTCCAGCAACAAGAAAAGAACTCAATTATTATTATTTACTGTACCAGAGCAATTGACAAATATATAGAAAGTACTGTGATGCTTCATGATAGCCAAAAAGGAAATAAGATATGCAAAGTTTTACTATTATCATTAAGCAGTTATTTAGATTTCAAAACATATACTGAACCTATAAGACCATGTACACCATTGTTATCATGTTTATGGTATCCACCTACACCTATTCAGACATAAAGGCTAATTTGAATATATAGAAGTATTGAACCTACAAGGCCATGCACATACCATTGTCCTCATGCTATGGGTAAGAGGTTTTATCAGATAGCTGCAGCTTTGGTTATGTCCATGATAAAATCATCAAGGTTCTTATCAGATGAACCACCTTTTGCAGTTGCTCCGTGACACAAAGTGCTGAGTTCCTTCACTCTTTTTCTCATCTCCTTTCCATCACTGCTTTCAAGATCCATGAAACTCTGCACAATGTCAGCAATATCTTCCCTTGTCATCGAGTCTTGATCAGCTTCTACCTCTCTCTTAACTGCCTGGCGGCCAATCTTCCACTCTTCAACAATTCGCCAACTGTTAGGAAATTGATCAAAAGCCAAAGGGGAAGTAAGCATTGGAACACCAGCAAACACAGCTTCTAGAGTCGAGTTCCACCCACAATGAGTCCAAAAACCACCAACAGAAGTATGACATAACACCTTCAATTGGTCACACCATGGCACCACTAACCCCATATCACCAGACCTCTCTTTCAACCTAGCACTCTCTCCCCTAGCAACCCATAAGAACCGAATCCCACTCTTTCGAAGCCCAGCAGCAAATTCGTCCATTTGGGTGCTCGAAACCAAAAGATAACTCCCCAACGAGATGTACAAGACAGAGTCTTTAGGTTGGGAATCTAGCCATTTCAGATAGTCAAGGCCATTGTCACATTCAAGCTCTAAATAAGGTATTGCCGGACCAATTGGGTACACAGGGAAAGTGCATTCTGTTCGTAAAGTGTCTACAACTTTGGATTCAAGCTCATACACTGAACTCAATAGTAGGTAATTCGCTTTCGAAACCATTGCAATGCACTCCATAGCGAGCTTGATTACTCTTGGGTCCTCTAGCTCTCCCAGCTCACCTGTTTGGTCCAATTTCAGCTCTCCATCTTCTATCACAAAAAACCAAACAAACTCAGTTGCCTAATAAATTTAAACTCTTTCTTTCTTTCTTTCTACAAAACATTCATAGACAATGTACTTGCACCAAAGATTAAAACTTCATCACATACCTAACAAATCCATCTTCAACTCTTCACATTTGGTTGCAAAGACTGACGCCGACGCTGTCCAGAGCGATGCCACCGGAATATTCCTCCTGCGGCCGGCGGGAATGGCCCAAAGAAGTTCGGTGTCTGCTATAATCACCGTCACCGGAGGCTGAATTCGACCCATTAACTCTTCAAATGGAGCTTCCATTTTTGTCATCACTGCATCGTAAAATTCAGGGTAGTTTTTACTGCGAACTAGCTCAGATGGAAGAACGTTTGGGATGCTAGCGAAGCTGATTTGGTGAGGCTTGGGATCAGAGGCTATGAAGCCAAGCCACTCCTCTGTGACGACAATGGTGATTCGAATGTGGTCTTTCTTTGAAGCTAGTAGTTTGCAGAGGTTGATCATGGGGTTGACGTGGCCTCTGCCGGGATATGGCACTGCCACCACGTGGCAGACGGTGGGGGTTGTATTCATGCGTCTCCGATAAAGAGATGGGAAGCTGGGGGTTTCTGAGGTGACGGTTTTGTTAGTATGGAAAATGCGCACCCTATTTGTGAAAGAGAGATTATTCAGAGCACCGCCGTGCACTTGCACCAACATAAATGAATGGTTAGATTGCATTAAATACACTTTTTATTTATTAAAAATAAAGTTGATAATAAATATCAAGGATTGAGATTATTTTATGAGGGTTGGGTCACTTACACTGTCGGTGCATAGAATAATTTCCATTTGTGAAAATTGAAGAGATTGGTGTCTGGGGGTATTATAGGGAGGTATTTTTTATTTTTTTTGGTCACTCTCACTCTCTTCTTGTACAGTTGTGCCTATCAAAAAAATGTTGAATGTAAGTATTTAAGATTTTGTTAATCCGGATTAAGATTTAAGATTGAAATAAAACTTTTTAAGAAAATTAATAATAATAACATGGAAGTTTGGGGGTAAACTTGCCTGATGAATGTTGAATGTTGAAGCTCAAGTATATTACCCCATAATCATAAATCACATAAATTGGAGATCGAAAAACGCAAAACTCAACCATAAAATCTTAGATTATAAAGAGAAACACAAGTCTAGTAGAACAAATCGAGGGATTAGCGATTGAAGGATAGAAAATTGTGAGAAATCAAGGTCATCCATGTCGTGTTGTTGTGCCTTTTGAGATTTCAAAGTTATGCCTCTTTAGGTAGAACTCAGAAATGAATTTTTCTTAATAAATGTGTCACATATCCAGACACTGCCTAAAGTTCAACACCTCTAGATTAAAAACACCTCAAGGGTTGACATTGGATTTGAGATTTTAAAATCTCATCCAAGTGTAATCTCCCACCCCAAAATCCCTTACCCAAACATTACCTAAATTTCAACACCTCTAGATTGAAAACATCTCAATGGTTGACATTGGATTTGGATACGAGGAGCACAGACAGTAAAAAAGTAAGATGTGAAAGAAGTAGTAACTGTAAAGGAGGTATGCCGATGACGGCTACGGTGGAAAAAATTGAGAGAGGGAGAGCCCTGTCGACTTTAACATAACACTGAACATCTATGTGATAAAAAATAATATAAAACAGTAAAACACATCCATAATTAAACTGGATGGGGTAAACATGTCACTACACATTTTTAACTAAACAAAATCAAATGCAACTAATCATGTTCTCTTTAGTCATACTCATACATTATGACGAGTATCCAGTGAAGGAAATCCATGGTCTAGACAATCTTAGTGAAACATCGGTCCAACAAGAAGATTCAGTTCTGCTTAACCCTCAAGGCTCTGTGAAATGTCTCTAATGAACGCATTGATGTCAGTTTTAGTTGAACCGCCTTCTGCAATGGCACCTTTCCATATCTGTTGGAGTTGACTTGTTCTCCTTCTCAATTCTTTCCCTTCATCATCCTCCAAATCCATAAATTTTTTCACTAACACTGCAATTTCCTCACTTGTCACCAAATGGTCGATTTTCACCTCAGTACTCTTCACCCTCCACCCAATTTTCCAATCCTCCACAACCACCTTACTATTTGTGCCTTGATCGAAAGTTATGGGAAAGGTAAGAAAAGGAACACCTCCAAAAACACATTCTCTAACTGAGTTCCATCCACAATGTGACCAATACCCACCAACAGAAGAATGGCACAACACTCTAAACTGGTCACACCAGGGAACAACTAACCCCATATCACCACAAACCTCTTGTAACCTATTCGTTTCAGTGCGAGCAACCCAAAAGAATCGAACACCACTCTTTCGCAAACCAACTGCGATCTCATCCATTTGGGCACTTGAAACTGAAAGAAAGCTTCCCATAGAGATATATAAAACAGAGCTACAAGGTTGAGAATCCAACCATTGTAGATGGTTAGTACCAGTGGGACTGATAGCTTTGAAGGAAGGTAGTAATGGGCCTATTGTGTAAACTGGTTGTGAGAGTTCTGATCTTATAGCATCAATCACTTGGGTTTCAAGCTCATAGATAGAGGTGACAAAGAGATATTGTGCTTTGGGCACCCAAGAAAAAGCCTTGAGTATATTGTCCAGAATTTTTGATTGGCTTCCATCAATGAAATTAGTAGTGTCCGCTAACCGTATGGAAGAAACTCCTGGGATGTAATCAACACGTTCATTGCCCTTCTCTGTCAAACAATAATTATGCTAAATGTGATTTAAATCGCATCTCGTTCTCCAAGAAATCACAATTTTATATGCAAAATAATAAGCTTATTCAATTGTCAAATTTTTTGAATTTCGTTAACAAATGTATAAAAAGTAATATTTTGCAAATATGTTGATGTTTTATCTAGATTAACTTATTTCTCTCAAGTTCTCAACGCAAAAAAATTATATCCTATCACATTTCATATCCCAAATTTCAAAAGTGAATAGTATTTTTTTGGTTAAACCAAGGTATCCCTCACCCGTAGGCAAGGACTAATCCATCTCGAGCCGGGTCGGACCCTATTTAGGGGGAAAGCTCTCTCAATGCTGGCTGCTCCATTCACAAGGTTCGAACTCGAGACCTTGCTTAAGGGGAACAGGCTCCTTACCACTTGAACCACCAAGCATTGGTAAAAGTGAATAGTACTTTGATACCCTAAATTCAAATTATTATTATTATTATTATTATTATTATTTTTAAAGAGTTGTTCATAGTGTAAACTAAAAAATACGCAAAAGAGAGATCGACTGACAGATACTCACCTAACAAATCAATTGGGAAGTGTCCATTTTGCTGGAAGAGATGAAAATGCTGGAACACGGAGAAATGGGACCCTGTCATTGGCCAAAACGATGCCGAAGAAATGTTCCTCCGGTTGCCGACGGCGACTGCCCAAGGCAGGAAAGTGTCAGCCACAATGGCACTAGGTGGTGGCTCGAGAACCTCCAGGAGTTGCTCAAACGGAACTTCCATTTTGGTCATGACGGCTTCAAAGAACGCAACCATATCGGCGGCACGTTCCTTCTCCGATGGGACCACATTAGGGATTGTGGCAAAGCGAATGTTGTCTGGCTTGGCTTGAGACCCAATTAAGCCGAGCCACTCTTCTGTGAGGACGAAGGTTATTAGAATATCACTCTTTTGGGAAACTAGCAAGTTGCAGAGGTTCATCATAGGGTTTATGTGACCCCGGCCGGGATGGGGCATGGCCACTATGTGGCAGACGCCGTTTGGTTGTCTTATGGTGGCGGAATCCATGTCGGAATTCTATGATGATCAGGTTTGCTATGAAGTTTTGTAACAGAGAATGAATGACCAGAAGTAGTATGAAGAAGAACAAGAGGAGAAGAAGATAATTAATTGAGTTAAAGAGTCTTGGGTGGACTAAGGTGCATACTAAAATTTTCGTTGATCGAAATGAATGACCAGACGTGCTATTCCTACCTTCAACCACGAACAGTAATCAACTATTACATGTGGACTATTTCGGTTCGGACATCGGTGGTCTGGTCACTGTGCATGTACAGATCCTGTGTGTTATGTGTCGTTGTCTACGTTTTCATTTGAAAGACAGAGCACATGGTCTTGTCTTTGCTTTTTTTTTGTCTGAGTTCAGGTCTTGTCAATCACATGCCAATTGAAAAACTCTTCAACTTATATAATTATTGGGACAAAGAGAGGGAGGCGGCTAGAATACACAGGCTGTAACTTGCAGCTGCTGACAAAAGGAGACGTGGCTCTCTTTACGCCACAAAATGGCTGAAAGTAGGGGCATCAGGTAATTTCGTAATTGACGGTCGTTATGAGTAAATTGGTGGCCGTCAAAGTAGAAAATGAGGGGATTAATTAATCAATTCTCACATGAGGACATTATAGCCTAGTGTTTTCTTGAAGCCACGAGACATCACCCTTCTCTTCTTCATCTCAGCGATGAAAGAAAGCTCTGGTTAATGAACAAAGCAGGGGATTTTTCTCTTCACAGAGCACATCCATAGTGAAGGGAAGTGGTCGGTCAAATATAAACGGCTGTGTACGTGAAGATCATTCTGAAGGATGGTGTAGGCGAAGATGATGAAGACTTTTCAACTTTCAGACGATGAAGTCGATTAGGAAACTTTCAGATCTTAGAAAACTAGGGTGGAATAGCGAAATAGCGAAATATGAAGATATATGTCATCCCATCTCACAAATATTGGTCAAGATATATAGTGATTAACTACCCAGATCCTTCTAGAACTCATGTAATATATGTCTCATCTGCATTTATCAGAAAGAATTTGAAGATGGATCATAGGAGTAGTTCCCAGCCAGTTTCCCAACATAGAGTTGGGCTTCATGGTCCTTATTATCTCTTTGATTAAGTAATAATATGACTCAGAAGTTTGATGAGGAGCTATCAAAAATCTAATCTGGGTCTGATAATTAATAAGTTCTGCAGAACATCAACAAAAAAATCCGGTGCAGTAGATCTCGACAGCCTAGACGGATTTTTCCTTTGATGGAATACGCCGTGATAACATACTACTGAAAACAACAAATTGGGTTCAACAAATCGATGCCAAACAAATCCAAATCTTTGCGGACACGGATCCTAATCCCTAATCAGTTTTCATATGGTTGCAGAATGTGCTTTCTGGCCGACGAGGAGAAGGAGGAAGAAGAAGAAGAAGACGAACAAAATTGGATTGTGGCGGCTGATGCGCTAACGAGGAGGACTGTAAAAGATATTTTACCCTGATTAATACAGTAAGTGAAATTGTCAATTAAGCTCCTATGTCTTAACAGACGTTGGCTGTAGGGGTGGGTTCGGTTCCAAGCTTAAACCGAAAACCGAACCGAAATGACATTCGGTGAGGTTTTTACGTTTTGGAAAGTTGGCACCGAAAACCGAACCGAACCGAACGGTTCGGGTCGGTTCGGCCAGTTTCGGTTTTTTTTTTTTTTTTTGAAAAACAGATTTTTACCTAATATACTCCTTTGGTATTGTAACTCGAGAAGTTTTTGTTTCTACAAACCTGTAATTATAATCTATAACAAGAAGTTTACAAGTTTACTAATGCATGTTTTGTACTTCACTAGACAATAATCTCTAATTCGATACTCCATAGTCCATATAATTCAATTCATATAGTCCATCAAATTCTAACATCAATATATGAAATTGTCAAAAAATATAGAGTCCAAAGTTTATAAAAGTCCATCATTACATGAATGAGGGCAATAGCATAATCTCAAGCTCGGAAAGATGAAGTCTTCGACTTTGAAGGCTTCGACTTTGGAGGTAACATTCCGCTTCGACTACTCCCCACTGCAGCTCCACATGACATCTTAAGCATCTCTACATTAGTATAAGAGAATAATAAAAATAACATTAGAAAATAAATACATACAATCATATATAACATAAATATTACAACTTCATTAACCCAAAAAACTATAACTAAGAAAATAGAAACTAAATTACCTCTTTCCGCTTCTTCACACAACTCCATCTCCTCAACAGTAGGCATATGATGTAGATACACATTTTCACTCCTAAGCCAATTTTGTGTACATATCAAAGCCTCCACTATTCTAGGACTTAGGGAGCTACGGTATGGATCAATAATCCTCCCACTCGTGCTAAAGGAAGATTCCGAAGCTATGGTTGACACCGGAATAGTTAGAACATCCCTTGCAATGCGGGCCAATATAGGATATTTACAAACTCCATTCACCCTCCACCAATTCAACAAATCAAAGTCTTCACCATCTCCTTCAATAGGATCTCCAAGATACCTATCCACATCATTGTTTACGATCCCGGCTTTCATTGCTCTTCTCCTTTGCTCCTTCTCTTTCAATCTCTTTTCTAACTCCGTTAGACCCTTACTTGAACTAGATGTCCCCTCACTTGATACTTGAGAACCCACAATCTCACCAACACCACTTTCCCTTCCCTCTTCCTCATACACCTTGTAAAGGTCATACAAGAGATCCTTCACAGTCTTTGTGTTAGCTTCCACATTTTCATTCATATCCCCATCATCAAGAATCTCAAAATAGTCAACAACTTTCTCAAGTTTATGACGCGGATCAAGAACAATAGCAATGAATAGATAGTGATTCAACTTATCAAAGCTACCCCAATACTTGACAAACTTGTCTTGCATAGGTGATGCAATCTCAGACAAACATGGGTTCTTTTGTTCTTGCAAGAGACCATAAATAGATAGTATATCACCAAAAGTACTATGAACGGTAGGAGAATTAGAACAACATACCTTCAAAGTGATTTCATAAAATGGTCTCAAGAAATCCATAAATTGCTCCCCATATTGCCAATCAACACTTGCCGGTGGCCCTTCTTTTGGCTTTTCACCCTTGGCACCTTCAAGCCATGCACAAAAATTGCACGCATCTTCTTCCACCATTCTATCAAAAGCTTTTTGGAATTTCAAAGCTCGTTCCAACATCAAGAATGTGGAATTCCACCTAGTAAGGACATCTAAAATCACAAGCCCTTTGCACTCTAGTTTTACCCTTTCAACACATTCCTTAAAAAAATCAAGCCTTTGTGGGGAGGATCTAACATACCTCACCGCATTCCGAATGGCACCAATGAATATCTTCATCACACTCAACCCATCATTGACAATCAAGTTCAGAATATGGGCTACACACCTCATTTGCAAATTCTTCCCTTCATGCAAAACTGCATTAGGGACACCCCAATCACCCATCCTCCTACTCAACTCCTTCAATGCAACATCATTTGACGAAGCATTATCAACGGTGACCGTGAGAATCTTCTCTATACCCCATTCCAACAAACAATCCTCCAATAGCTTAGCTATAGCCTCTCCCTTATGACTAGGAATCACATAAAAATTAAAAATTCTCTTATGCAACACCCAATTATCATCAATAAAATGTGCAGTGAGGACCATATAATTAATGTTTTGAATAGAAGTCCAAGTATCGGTTGTAAGAGACAACCTATATCTACTCAATTGATCCATTAATTTTTCCTTTTCCCCCAAATAAAGCTGAAGGACATCCTTTGCTATTGTCTTACGGGAAGGAATTCTCCAATAAGGAAGAGCTCTACCCATAAAACGCCTAAACCCCTCTCCCTCAACATGAGAAAATGGTAGCTCATCTAATATAATGTACTCCACACATAACATAGATAGCTCTTCTTGAGTGCATTCTACAGTACACAACTCAGTAATTGGTTTTTTAAAAGAGAAAATCTTTTGCCTTTTAGCTTTCATCATCTCAATATTAGGGGGATACTTTGGACACCTGTCCATATGATTATTAAGGGAGGTTGTACCATTCTTCCTAGGATCGGCATAGTAAATTTTTCCACAATAATTACATTTACCCTTAATTCTACCCTCCACCATATCCCTCTCAAAATGATTCCAAATATCTGACCTTTCTTTCCGTTTCAACGCCTCAAGGATGCTTTCCACACTTCCATCATCTTCAAGCTCGGTTGCTTGAGTTCCTTGAACTTCCGGAGTTGCAGTAGAAGTTCCTTCATGGGGAGTTATTGGTGTTGTAGATTCACCAACACTAGTGTTGATCTGCAAAACAGAACAGAAACTACAATAAGAAACAAAACAGAACAGAAATTGCAATAAGAAACAAAACAGAACAGAAAAACAGAGAGCAGAAAACAAAAAAGAAAGCAGAAAACAAAACAGAAACTGCACAAATAGAAACTGCACAAACATCAGCAGAAAACAAAAGGCAGAAAACAAAATGCAGAAACTGCAATAATGCCAGCACAAAACAAAAAAACAAACTACAGAGTGCAAACAGAAAAATAGTATTACTTTATGAGTTTAACAGCTATGGATCATGCACAGATCAAAGTCAATGATTAGATGAAGGTCAAATTAACTCAATGTCGGGTATGCATCATGCAGAAACACATATTAACATCAGTTTTTTACTTCAACACACAAGCCAACACACATATTAAAACCTTTTAAGAGTTGAGCTAGAACCCAAAGGCCACAGTGAATAAAGACAACAAAACCCAGGAATCTCAATACCTGATTTCTAACAGTAACCAAAAACCAATTCACCAAATACCCATTTCCCATAATCAAAAGCAATGAATCAGAGATAGACAGAAGAATCATGGTATACACTTACAAAAAGAAAAATCTTTTTTTAATTTTTTAATCTCACAACCCAAGAGATTTTCAATTAAAAGTTCAAGTTCCAGGCCAAAGAGAAAAGGTGCACACAAAAATTCATAAAATACAAATGAGTAGCATTGCGATCTGTGTTTGTAAAAACAATCAGCAGGTTGTGAATGGAGAATGCTATTCAAATAGAACTCATGCAACTAAAATTGAGACTCTAGAGCTGTTCAAATAGATTAATATACTTGAATTTTGGACCATGAAACAGCAACAGAGAAGTCATGTTTGGTAAGCAGTTATTTTAAGTATAAACATAAACAGAATAAGAGGAACTGGTCACAGGTTCAAGAAAACGCAAAAGGGTCATGGTTATTTGTTATTGGAGTTGTCATAGATTCGAAGTACCATTGCAAATCAAAGTACCTGAAACCAAGACCGCACCCAATAGCTTTGTGCAGAGCTCTGCTATTCATATATATATATAGATACACACACATATGTATATATAACATAGTAGTTGCAACTGTGCACATGCAAAAGGGGAAAAAAATAGAAGAGAGGTTCTGTTCAAAAGTGAAATTAAAAGAGTGGAAGATAAACATAGTTGATAGTTACAGAAAAACAAACTGCAGAGATTTAGATTGGTACCTGAGATGAAGAAGTTGATTTCGGATTAGCACCGGAACTAGTAGCAGCAGATTTTGATTGCCTCTTCATAATGTTTGCTACTGATCACTCCTATTCAAATTCAAGGAGTTGCAAACTGCAATTAGCTTACTGCATATATAAACAGTAATATATAGTCTAGTATAAAAATTGCAAAATCACATCAGAACATCATTACACAATATTTAGCAACTCATTAACAAAACCTGACAATGCTTTTAATACCAAACCTATATCCCAACCTCTACAAGCAAACAGATCGTAATAAAAGATAATACATTTGAGTTCAGTAGCAACTCATTAACAAAACCTGACTGAGAGAGAGACATTTTGGAATCCCCTAGTACTGAAAACCCTAATAAATACTCCAAATCATCGATTCTATACACAAATGAGCAAAAATGAATCACACCCATCGATTCAAGATTATGCAATCCAACCCTTACCGGCGTAAAGATTCGAATGAGTGTACTGAGGTGGAGGTGGCTTGCTCGCTTGCTGCTGTGGAGGAGAACGAGCCCAGAACTCCAGACCAAACGAGCCCAGAACTGCTATGGAGGACTTGAGGAGGCGAGATGGTGACTTGGTAAGGAGAGAAACTAGGGGCTGTGAGATGAGATAGAGACTCAATCAGATCGATGAGAGAAACGCAGAAACTAGCCCTAAATATCAGATCGATGAGAGATACACAGTGCTTACCGGCGAGATCGATGAGAGATTCGATTTTCGGAACGTGATCGGCAGAGAAGTCGGTCTGAGAGAGAGGTCGTTAGTCGCCGAGTCGGGAGAGCTTCGATTTCCTGAAGGTGATCGAGAGAGAGGTTGGTCTAAGAGAGAGAGGTCGCCGGTCTGAGAGAGTTAGAGGCTTAGAGGAGGCAATCTGAGAGAGTTAGGCTTAGAGAATAGAGAGTTAGAGGAGGCTGAGGAGCGAGAGGGTGGGTTCGACAGAGATCGCTGAGGAGACTGAAAGTGCGAGGCTGAGGAGCGAGAGGGTGGGTTAGAGGAGACTGAGAGTGCGAGACTGCGAGGGTTAGGCGAGAGTGCGAGACAGCGAGACCGAGTGAATTAGGTCATTAGGGTAAGTTAAACCCTATTCAAAAACGACGTCGTTTTGCGGTGCGGTTTTGCGGTTCGGTTCGGTTTCTGCCCTGCTGAAACCGAAAACCGAACCAAACAGATTCGGTGCGGTGCGGTTTTTTCCAGTTCGGTGCGGTTTTTTTCGGCTGCGGTTCGGGTATCGGTGCGGTTTTTTTCGGTTTTCGGTTTCGCGAGCCCACCCCTAGTTGGCTGCGTAACTTACAGCCTGTGTATCCTAGACTTTTACCAAAGAGAGATCTAATTTTTCATCACTGGGACAAATATACACTTCAATTTATATAATTATTTACGATCATTTGACAGTTAATTAACAATAGTGAATGGAGGAGTGTGACACAGTGCTAAATGTGAGTGACTTATCAGAGTGATAAATGGGTCAAAATTCAATACATGTTTAATTTTATATATTAATTTGGAAGATTAAAAAAGAAATTAAAAGGAATGGTTTAGTGAAAAAAAACAGTTTCGATAAATGAAGGAGGCACTTCTTTCCAAAAACTTTGTCCTGAAGTTCTGAAGTTCGAAGTTAGGGAATGAAATATCGACCAAAAGCATAACTATATATGCTTTGAAAACATCTTAGCTTCTGGAGATTTAGAACTTAAAAATTAGCATTTAAGCATTAACTTGGATTCCAAAGCAAGGAAAGCTAGATACTACAACATCAAAGACAAACTCATTGAACTAGTTGTAAGAAGCATGCCGACACTACATATGCATTACCTAACGAAATCAATTGCAAAAGGCATAACTCTTCAGTCCCTATAAATTTGTAATTATAATGAAGAATTCCCCTCGAAGAAAATCTCTATTTGAAACAATCTTATCAGAACTTCCAGAGAAAAATTCACCAACGGTGTCTAGACAATTTGGTGACTTTCACAATGATACCTGAACTTTGAATGTTATCAATGTGATACCTAGACTTTACTTTTCATATTATGGTCGTACCTCTGGCGAACTTCCGTCACGTCTCCGTCAACTGTGAGCACGTGTGACTCACGTGAGCCCAAAAATGAAGGCAAAAAAGACATTTTGCCCTCAGTTTGTTTTAGGAAAAAATTCACCAACGATGTCTGGACATTTAGGGGACTTTCAGAATGATACCTGAACTTACAAAGTTATCAATGTGATACCTGGACTCAATTTTTTCATATCAACGTCGTACATAAGACCAATTTCCGTCACGGAGCCGTTAAATTTTGCACGTGAGTAACTTAATGAAGACAAAAATGACCGATGTACCCTCAAAAGTTTTTTTTTCTTTTTCTTTTCTTTCTTTCTTTCTTTCTTTCTTTCTTTCTTTCTTTCTTTCTTTCTTCTTCTTTTTTGGTTTCTTCTTCCCCTGATTTGAATCATCAAGATTCAAATAATCTTGCCTGTCTGATTCCTACTGCCGATTGCCGATCAAACACCGCCGTTGCGTCTCAATCCACCTTCATGCACCGCATATGTTTTTGGTTCCCCCCACTTCAAATCCTACAGCAAATTGAAATTGTGCATTGAGGCTTCGCCGCTCACTCCGAGTTCATCCCCGCCGCCGCCGCCGCCGACTTAGCCACCACCACTCTCATTCTCTCCTTCGACCCCCTTTTATACACCATTGATCAGAAACTCAGACCCCGCCAGCCCTCCACTCTCAAATCACAGCTCCAATCCCACCCCGCCATCCTCTCCGTCGTTCCCAACATGCAACATCATCCTCACCTGTAACTTCATCGGTCTAGCCGACAACTTCGGCCTCTAGCCCAACTTCTATAAGAGGCAATTGTAGGCAGACAAAGATTAACAACTTCGGCCTCCACACCATCCTCACTTGCAGAAAATTCGAGTTGTTCTGATTCACCAGCTCCGCCACTCTGCTGCTACCCATCATTGCGCCTCGCCGATTAGCAGACAAAGAACTCGGAGCCTCCACCATCGAGAAATGGAGGCTCGCGTTCAGCGTGTCCTGCGCGGCGGATATCGGCACCGTCGGAGAAGATGTTGTCTGAACAGAAATTGAGTTCGGGTTCCACGGCGGCAGCTCGTCGAGCTAGTCGATTGCGGCCTTGGCTTTCTTGATGAGCCAATCGACGGCCTTGCTGGGCCGGTCGTATCCGAGCCGGTCTTGCACGTCGTAGAATTGAATGGCGGTGTAGGCGGCGAGCCGGACTCGATGGTCCCTAGGGCCTTGGGTGGTGCAGACCTTGCTGTGGCGGTCCTTCCGGCCGGTGGCCCTTAGAATATGGCCTCGAGCCTCCATGATTTCGCTGGAGGTGGAGGAAGAAGCAATCTTTATCCCCAAACCAAATCGAGAAGCAGCGGAGGACGACGTCATTGCGAAGTGGTGGAGGTTGTTGTGGCTCTCCCCCATTTTTCTTCCTGAATATTTGATGGTGGGTTCTCCGAAAGCGGTGGTGTTGGCAAGGAGAGAAGGAGAGAATAAAGAAACAGAAAAAGAAGAAGAAGAAGAATAAAGAAAGAAAGAAAGAAAAGAAAAGGAAAAAAAAAAAACTTTTGAGGGTAAAACGGTCTTTTTGTCTTCATTAAGTGACTCACGTGCAAAATTTAATGACTCCGTGACTGAAATTGGTCATAGGTACGACGTTGATATGAAAAAATAAGTCCAGGTATCACATTGATAACTTTGTAAGTTCAGGTATCATTCTGAATGTCCCCTATGTGTCCAGACACCGTTGGTGAATTTTTCCAGGGTAAATCGGTCTTTTTGTCTTCATTAAGTGACTCACGTGCATTGCACGTGTAAAATTTAATAGCTTCGTGACGGAAATTGGTCGTAGGTATGACGTTGATATGAAAAAATGAGTCTAGGTATCACATTGATAACATTCAGAGTTCAGGTATCATTGTGAAAGTCACCAAAGTGTCCAGACACTGTTGGTGAATTTTTCCCGAACTTCCAAGAAGATAATTAATTTGCTATTGGGCAATAAAAATATGCAATTTGCTTAATCACTAGCTACTAGCAAAATGGGCAACTCACACAGATTTAAATCTGTGTAAAATACTACTATTTCACACGGATATCAATATGTAAAAGGTTGTACCTACAGTGCAAGCACGGAATGTTTTTCGGTTGCCTTCGGAGGAGGCTCTAATGCTCTATTCACACGGTTTTAGGAGTCTATGTGAAATTTCACGTGGGTCCCACTTGTCTTCCAGCATGCATAGTTAAATTTTCTGTAATCCGTGTGAGATGAAAATAATATTTTAATATCTTAATCAGTGTGAAATACATTCTTGATGCACACAGATATCTGTGTGAAATAGCTTTTTAAAGCACTTAACGCACACAGATATCTGTGTGAAGTATGTTTTTTACCCCCACAAATGTTTGTGTAAATTGATTAATGTGCTCACACAGATTTCTGGGTGAAATAAATTTCAGCAAAACTTATTATGAAATTGACTCATATTGAAATTAGTTTGAAAATATAAATAGCATTAAAAAAAAATTGGTTGTTAATTAACAGATACAAAAATATATCAGTTGGGACATGGCTATAGCAGTTTGTCATGAATAATAGAAGCGAAAAAAAAAAAAAAAAAAATAACCAAACTCAAATTAAGTACTCAAGCAGCAGCTAAAGACAAGGCAAAATGATCATGTATGGATATCCTTGTTCTATAAGACAGTACTGAAATTTGTACCTCTACAATTGCTTTTCAACTGTTTGGCACATGATGTACAATTGCAATTCCTAAGTACACAGGGGCATCTTTTCAGGAAACTTATTCGAAGAACCAGAAGATAATGAAAATGAAAAACGGGGTTTATGATGTACATGCATGTGACAGTTTTGTATGGTCAAGTTCATACTTCACAAAACTAAATCATGTATACTAACACACACAGTGACTGCCAAAAAATATCTTATCTAGATACATGCGTATACATGCCAAAACATAATATATGCATTTTGCAACTGTATGATGCATCTACTTGAGAATCAAAAAACTATGTGGTATCGGCACTTACAGTAGAGATTTTGTGAGCAACTGAATCTTTTTAACTTTTTCTTCAATCTTACATGTCAAGGCTATATCTAGACCAGAAATTTTTTACATTTTCTCTTGTTACCAAGAAGAGCCAAAAGGTGTCAGTAGTAACTACGAAATGCAAGTACTTCTGCATACATAGGGTTTTTTACTTCAACATTATCTGAACTCTTCGAGGACTTTTGAAATGATACCTGAACTTTCAAAGTTATCAATGTGATACCAGAACTCATTTTTTCGTCTCAACGTCGTACCTGCGGTCGATTTCCGTCACAGAACCGTTAACTATGACCATGTGTCTAGCATGTGAGGCACTTAATGAGGTTAAAAGACTAATTTACCCTCAAAAGTATATACTTCAACAGTGTCTGAACTCTTCGAGGACTTTTGAAATAATACCTGAACTTTCAAAGTTATCCATGTGATATCTGAACTCATTTTTTCGTATCAATGTCGTACCTACAGTCGATTTCCGTCACAAAACCGTTAACTATGACCACGTGCCCAGAACGTGAGGCACAAAATAAGGGTAAAAATGACCTTTCCCACTTCCTTTAGTTCTTCACGTGTCCCGTCGTACCTTCAGTTCTTCTTCTCCATTTCTATTTCCTTTTTCATCTACAAAATGCAATCAGATGGGATGATGACATTTCCTAGCAAAATGAAAAACCCAAAGAAAAACTTGAATCCAATTCTCTGATGGACGGACACCGCCGGGGACTCCATCTCATCGGAGTTCTCCAAGCACAACTTGCTCAACGGCTTTGCTTCTCTGAATTTATTGCAGGCCGAAGTGGTGTAGACGGTTTCTCGACTCTTGGCCTCCAGATCTGAGACTTGGAATTTACCTGAGATTTCAAACAGAGGGATCAGAGAGAGAGAGAGAATATGGCCAACGGCAATCCATACCTTCTTGTGCAGCTTGCTGGAGATATGACTGAGGTGGGCCACGCCATCGTGGCACTCGGCTTCCTCACTGCAACTAACATCACAGCATAAGTTCATGAATTTCAAAAATAGTCCGTGTCTTTGTAATTAAATCAAAATCTGCAAAAGTGAGGGAGACTAAGAGTCTTTCTCTTTCTCTCTCTGCAACTCTCTTTCTCTCTCTCAACAGCGGTGAAAAGGCGAAGGATGGTGATGATGGGAGAAAACCCAAAACTAATTTTTCCGCAACTGCTTGTCTGTGTATAACTATATCTATCTATATATGATTTATCGAATAATGGGGCAATGATCATTTCACTGATTCTAGCTTCTAATCAATTTGTCCAAAAAAGAACCGGCCTTTGGTTATTTGCGGCTGTAATATCAGTACTTAGTGGGAGCATCGGACGAGGTACTCCGGCGAGGCAATCGGCGGCGGTCAGGGTGGGTGAGGAACATCTGAGGGTTTTACGGCGACGGAGGTGGATGACGGGGTTGGCGGATGGGCTGCTCGTAGGGCTTTAGGCGATGACGGGGCATTGAGTGGCGAGGAGCTTGAATTTTTGCAAGGTAGCCATATCGATCTTGCTGAGTTCAATGTGGTTGTAGTTAGGTAGTGCTTGGAAATGGTTGGGTGGTCGAGAGAGAAGTTGAGATCTGATTTGCGGCCATGGCTTCCAATCGGAGGGGACAAATCAGAGGGAAGAAGACGTCGAAAAGAAAAAAAAGAAAAAAAAAAAAGAAAAAAAGAAACCAAAAAAATAATAAAAAACAATACTTTTGTGGGTAAATTAGTTTTTTAACCTCATTAAGTGCCTCACGTGCTGGGCACGTGGTCATAGATAACAGTTCTGTGACGGAAATCGACCGCAGGTACGACGTTGATACGAAAAAATGAGTCCAGGTATCACATTGATAACTTTGAAAGTTCATGTATCATTTCAAAAGTTTTCGAAGAGTTCAGACACTGTTGAAGTAAAAAAACCCCATGAAGAACTAAAGAAAGTGCGAAATGTCATTTTTACCCTTATTTTGTGCCTCACGTGCTGGGCACGTGGTCATAGTTAACGGTTCTGTGATGGAAATCGACCGTACCGCAGGTATGACGTTGAAACAAAAAAATGAGTTCAGGTACCACATTGATAACTTTGAAAGTTCAGGTATCATTTCAAAAGTCCTTGAAGAGTTCAGACACTGTTGAAGTAAAAAACCCGCATACATATGATATATAGTTAGTTATTTTCCTAACATATATATATAACATTTTTGACATCTACTTTGAACTTTAGGAGAGCCACCATACCCTTTGTTTTTTTCTCTTATGACCATGAATATGCAAATGGTGGAACCTAGGAACTATAACTTGAATACCTCTACAATATATGTATACATATGTTCAAGCAGTAGGAACCTAAGAAGAAACAAGGGACGGAGCACAGCAGCAAAGTGACATACCTGCATATATTAAGCAAATATCTCACTGTCCTCTTTTTCCAAATGAATGTATAGTAGCTTGAATCAACAATTATCCCAAATTTAAATCATCAAATGCCATATACAATAATGAAAATTAAAAGAAGAGGCAGAGCAAATCTATTGGGTTAGTGGGATGCCTTCGAAAAGGCAGAGCAATTATGTTGGATATTTTACCTGTAAAGCCATGTCGTACTATAGGTATGTATTCTGAAATTTCAAATTAACTTCATAGTATATACAAAAAAAAAAAAAAAACTAACTAAGTAACTATATATATATATATATAGTTAGAGAGAGAGAGAGAGAGAGGTTATGAAGAGGACGTCCGCAACCCAGAAAAAGTGCCGACGTCTGGGATTTCTCCGAGATCAAGCCCCGACGGCGGCGCGCCTCTTGCCGGATAGAGGCCAACAGTATCCCAGACCAGTTTGCAGTGAAGACAAAGACCAAAGAGATCAAGGTCAGAGGTCTGGGCAGCGTGGTCGACTGCAAAGTGGTAGTCCGATCAAGGTTGACCGGAAAGTGGTAGCCGGCGAGTCCACCCGACTGCAAACTGGTATGGTATGTTCAGAGGGTTCGTCCGACAACCGCAGTGCAGCCATCGCTGCCTTCTCGACGCCGAAAGAGGGATGTCCGCAGTTTTCTAGGGTTGCGGACGTCCTCTTCAGAACCGTCCTATATATATATATATATATATATATATATATATAGACTAAAATCTATTACTACTCCGCTCCATGAACTACTGTCGTCCTCTTCAGAACCGTCCTCTATATATATATGTTGATACCCAAAAAAGCACGAGACATCCCGTACGCACATTTCAAATCCTAAAAGGGAGATATAAATGCAAACGACATTTGGAACAATAAAAAATTACATATCGAACCGTCATGCCACACATGTGGACCCAAGCCACAACCACGCTCTTGGGGCTTGCAGAAGTGGGTGTGGTGTGGAAGGTTACGGAAACACATATTGCTCGTCTATTGATTTAGTGTTGTTGGTGATTTCGGTCTTGGGCCCGAAATCCAAGCCCAATGACTTAAATCGATAGCGAAATGGTGAATATGAGATTTGGACCAACCTTTTTCCTAAAAACTCAAAACCCAAATAAACAAAAAGCCCAAGACAGAAAGCCCAGCTTTCTTTCTCTTCATTCTAATCTTGACTTCTTCCCCGCAGCAATTGTACACACAGATCAAACTAAAATCCTCAAGAATGATTGATTCCTTCTGCTAAGTAGTGAAAGGGAAATATTGTGACCAGTTAAGAGTGATGTCTTTCTTCCTTAAACGATGAGTTTACAGATTTCAATTCCCCTTAACCACCTAGTCTGCCTCGTTCCTTGTTTCCCATCACTGCAGCTGTCTCTGCTACAAGGAGTGTCAACCGCTGTGGCCACCATTACGTCTCCCAAGCTCTCATCTTCCAAGCAAGCATCTCTTTTCCTAAATTTAAGGCAGAGATTCTGTATAGATTGATGAGAAAACACTGCTTTACCCATATTTCCAAATGTTCTGAAGCTTCAAAGCCTCTCCAATGGAGTCTATAAAAGGGGAGCTTTTCCAGTGTAAAAAGGGAGGAGCACAAATTGAGCAAAAGCCCAGAAAGTTGAGAAGCACCTATATCAGTCATGCCTTCAAGCTTTCAAGCATAAACCCAGTCCTCAGCCACCCTTCCAAATCGTCCTTCAAGCCTTCCCAGAAATCCCAAATCCAAAAACAATCCAATTCTCTCACCACAATGTGTTTCTAGCTCCCACACCACGCTGCACACGGCAAGCTCTGTTCATTATCTGAATCACACACAATGTCCTCCCATTAATTGAATTATTGGGTTGATTTTGGCCTAGTCGATGCTTAATTCAAAAAGGACCCTCACATTTTGGCGACTCCACTGGGGACTAGGTTGTGATTCAGAAAAATGATTCATCAAGCAGTTCTTCAATTCAAGTATGCTTTTGTTATTCACAGCTGTTGTTGGATGCAATTAGCAGAGGCTCCCCTGTTAATATGTTATACTATGTGCAAGTACATATTCAGTTGAAGACTTGAGAATTCAACTATGAAAGCTGGAAACAGGAATTTATATTGGTGACCAGGCACTGCAGCAAGTGGTCTTTCATTTTCAAAATCAATGCGATTTGAAGCCATGCTTGATCATGTTTATGCAATTAACAAGGCCTCTTGTTAATATGTTATACTCAATGTATACAGACAAGCAAACATGCTTGTGGTTTATGAATACATGCCTTTTCTTAATTAATCTAGACAGAGGTTTCATTTTATGTTCATGCCAGAATGAGTTTTTCTTCTATTCATAGTCACCACATTCAAGCTTCCTTTAGAAGAAGCATTTACAACCATAGCCAGAGCTAAAGCAACCATCTATTCACACTCATATTCAAGCCCTCATTTACTGCAGATAACACAAATGTCCATTGCAAGTATTGCTAAAACTTCTACTACAGTAACCATACTTCATTGCAGTTAAGACCATTTAGTCCAAACCCTCTTCAAACCAATGTACATTCCTAGAGAGAGAAAAAAAAGGTTTTCATCTTAGCCAAATGAGTTTAGGCAGTACCAAAACCATTGCTGCAAGCGTTTCATAAACTAAAACATTCATTCTAGGGCCAAGCTTCCACTGCAATAGTGGAGATCTCATTTGCAGCAGTCATAGTACTCAGCCTTATATCTATATTAGCCTGATGTCAAAACAAATTAGTTCTTATAGGAAGTCCCTTTCCAAGTTGTAGCCTTCCTTGCCAAAGTGTGAGTCTTCACAGAAATAACCAGAATTTTCACTGCCATATTTGAAAATGTTTCAAACCAGAACTTTTTGTTACAAGTCTTTCTTAGATCTAAAACTTTCAATGCCTAGCTAAATTTTTTACTATCTTAGCCAAATCCTCTACCACAATAAAACCACCCACAGCTATAGTTCACAATAGCAATTCATGCCATGCAAACAAGCTTGATCAGTAATTCTTGTGATGTATAATGTTGAATTGCATTTGAGTATACCTTAATCTACATCTATATTTATGCTAATGAACTTGGGGGCTGAAGGGTGAAGGTTTAACTCTTGGTCAGGATCATTCACTTGTGTTCATGCCAAAATAGAGACTTAATCCATTCCTGCTTTATGCATTCTAGCATTTTCAAAAGGAAATATTCACAGCTATAGTCAAACATTCCCATTGCCAAAATCAAGCCACAGTAACAATTTCCACTATAGTTTGCAAGTTCCTTATTACAAGCCTCCTCGAACCAAAGTAGATTATGCCATAGCTAAAACTCTCATTGATGTAACCAACACCTCCTCTTTTTGTACCTAAATAAGCCTGATGTCAAAGCTCAAACAAAAACATCGACCATCAGACTCAAAGCTGTCACCGCAATAACCAAAACCTCACTTGCAGTAATCAAACTATTCAAGATCAAATAAGCTTGATATCAAGTCAAACCAACTATTTCAAGCCTTTATTAAACCAACTTTTCCTGCATAGTACAATTTTTCACTGCAGTAATAAAATAGGGATATGTTTGAAGTCAAACCAAAATTCTTATTACAAGCTTTTCTCAAGCCAATGCATCTGCTGTTAAAGCCAAAATTTTCATTGATTTTATCCATCCCTGAGTGTGAGGGATTTGCCGGATAAGAAGTTCCGGATTATTTATTTAGATCCCTTATTTCCTCTCACCCATCACTCCGTTAATGTTCTTGGCTTCAAGCAAATCTCAACAAGCTAAAACATGCTTTCTCTACTAGCCAAAACCTTCAATGTGCCATATCCTCACCTGCCATAGCCAAATCACCTTATGTCAAGATAAGTTCATGTTTCAAGTTTGTCACAAAAATCAAAGCCAAACTACTATATATAGTTTTGTTATCCAATATCCACTCAACACCAGAATTCAATTTCAGACCATATATTTCATTCCATTAGTGCTGTAGCAAAATACCAAATCTCTTATGATAAAAAAAGCCCTTCTTTATTCTCATGCTACAGTGTCAATCTCATGCTGACAAATCCAATAAAAACAATCATGCTCCATGCTAAACCTGATGCTATCTTTAATCCAACAAAGTGTAACCTTTCCTCATCACTCTATTATTCTTCCATATCTGAACCAGAAAAAGCAACACTATTGAAAAAAAACTCAGAGCAAGAAATTTAAGCATCATGCACTTAAAGCCTTATTCACATCAAGCAATTCAAGCATTCCAAGCTATGTTACTGCTGTGAGCACTTAAAAAAAACACAAAAAAAAGAAAAAGAAAAAAAGTGCACTGCGATAAAGGCACAAGCACGCCTCTTACACAATATGCAAGCATTCTTTTACACAGCAGTCATATACGTGACTCTAAAAAGTCAATATTGCAACAGTAGAATTGTAGAAAGGCACTTGCTCAGCAAACCAGACCTACCCTAGCATGCTAAGCTTTATTATCCTAGAAGCTTAAAACCAAAATTTTAGCCAAGCACACAAATTCCAACACCATACTTTAATCCCACATTTCACATGTATATTCACACCCACCAAATCAAGCTGGTACCTCTCATAAGCGCATTGTAAGCTGCAGTGAACTTTTCTTGACTTACTGTAATACATGTTTATCCATTCAAGCCTTCAAGTCAAAACGAGAAATCCAAACTTAAAAAAATAAAGAGCTAGCCAAGCCATTCATGCTCTTTCCTAAAGCTCATTGCCTCAACCATGTTGATTTGAAATACTAAACACACATCGAAGGAAACAATTAGGACAAGCAATCACTACTCAATCAAGTAGCAAGCAATACTCAATTAGGCCAAAAGCATTAGAACAAGCAAGCAATACTCAATCAAGCTAAAACTATTAGAACAAGCAACTAATACTCTGTTAAGCCAAAACCATTAGAATATGCAAGCAATACTCAATCAGGCCAAAAGCATTAGAACAAGCAAGTAATACTCAATCAAGCCAAAAGCATTAGAGCAAGCAATCACTATTCAATCAAGCCAACTCCAAGCAAAAGGCATTATCCATCATCACACTAAAAAACAATCAGTATCTCATAGTAATATGCTATGACACTTGGGGGCTAACTAATGGTGATCTTGTTCAGGCTTACTGTGAAGTTTTAATTTAGTCCCTAGTACATTCATGTGATCATCATATATTGTAGTTCAAGCACATATATTTCAATATTCCCTTCTCTCACGTATGAAAAAGCCAATACCTCTCCCAAGCCTTTGTGTCAGCCATGATCATAAATATGCCATAGTCATTGTTTTCCACCATGGTTAAGTGATTCTAATGTCGAAATGACATTTTTATTCCAAGTCTTTATCCAAGCCAAACAACGAATGCTAGTCTTAATACTATGATTTGTATTATGGATTATTCTTTCTCCCCGCAGCTCCCAGTCATGTTTCACACTTTCACTACAACAATAGAAAGCTTCTTGCCGTAGCCAAAACTTCTACTACAGTAACTATTCTACTCCATAACCTAAACCTCAACATTGATCAAAACGCTGAGCTCTACCAAATTAGGCCTGATGTCAAACCAAAATAATTAGTACTATGTCGAAAGTTTTACAACTGCAGCAAGCAAAACCCCATAAGCAGTAATCACAAATTCTATGTTACACTATAGGCTTATCCTTGTAGTCATGCTAGTACACTTAGTCTAGTTCATGCATGGTATTTGCCATTTTCAGTACCTTGTGTCCTCTACCATGGAGAAGTCACAACTTCAAGCAACAAAATTTGAGATCCACAAATTCAATCCTTTAGACACAGTACTTTTCAACAACAAACCATATCAACTCAAACCCAAAACTCACATTTAAACCTTTCCTTGAACCAAGACTCTTTACCATGTTTACCGCGGTAGTGAACACACACATTTATTATCAGAACCAGCTTCATAAACTTAACTTTTCCTAAATCCATGTCCAAACTCCAGAATTTAAGAATTTTAACTCTATCCCAGATCCTTTTTCTACAGCTTTCCACAACTATTACCTTAGACCTATGTTTTGTGGTCAACTACCACCCACAGCAAAATTACAGATATTGTCATTGATCTTGAACAAAATGTCTATGCAGTAAATTAGTCAAGCAAAGATCTATATGCTAGATATCAAGCAAGAAGCTTTTTCATACTCAAAGAATTCATTTATGCACCCATAGAATTCACAAGTCTACAAGTCTACAAGTCACTGTAGTTGGAATTAATGTTATTGCAAATAGCATGGTTCTTGCAATCAAGTCATGAGTAGAACGAAGTCAAGCAATTATTCACAAGCTAGCTCATAAAGAGATATTGAGATCACCACATGAGTCATGCCATGTACAATACATCAAAAAATGAATAACGGAAGTCAAGCAATGCACAAGCCAAGCCAACATGTGACATGTTCATGCCCTGCTCAAAATTGATATATCCTAATAAGTCAGCCCATGCACAAAAAAAAAAAAAAAAAAGGAGAAAAACAAGACGAACAGACAGTAAAACGCTATTCTTGATCAACTCCAAGCATACAAGCTAAAGCCGCATACCTTTTCCTCTTCATAGTACTTACCTCAAACACAAGCACAATGCACATACATATACCCACGCAGTGCGCACAAAAAAAAAATATGGAAGAGTTAGCTGCGGTGATTCTTGTTAGCTTGAAGAGAAAAAGCCTGGAGAGAAGAAAAATGAAGAGAAAATAGAAGTTGTGCTACTGTATTTATCGAACTCAGTAAAAGTTGACAAGCTTGCCTACAACTCATCATAGCTCTATGTTTCGTGAAGTCTACTTCCAACTACTCTATCCATCCTTAATGTTCTCAAAATGACTCCAATGTGTTTGGCTTCTCAGAATCACTAGCTGCCAAATCTTCACTACTGACCTGTTCAAATTGTTCCATTATACCTTCAATTTCTTCATCAAATCCATCAGGCTCACACCCAGCATCTAAAGTTTGCAAATCAGTGTCTTCTAAAAACACCAAAGTCAACCCTTTCCCCAAAATTTGTTGATAACTACATACTATTATCACTAAATTGGCCCATCGGTGAAAGCTCAAGGCTTGAATAGGTAGAACCCAAAAACAGAATTGGAAGTAGATTCTATTACAACAAAAATCCTTTTCTTGCCAAAACCTATTTTCATTTGAGACATAAATAGCCAATTTAACATTATCACACACGAAGACATCAAGCAATTTAGAAACCAATGTATGGTAGCAGGCTCCTCAATTAAGTCCTCCTTCTCAAGGGGGATGCGGATTTTTGATGAAAATCAAGAATAGCCTCAGAAATATCTTTCAATTCGATAAACTAAGTCCCAAAAGAAGAAGAAGAAGAAGAAGAAGCCATGCAATCAAGCGCAACAACAAAAGGATGATAAGTTAGTGTTAGAAAGATCACTGCATAAGGGAACAGTTCAAATCAATTATGAAATCTTCTACAGAATTGCATCACAACTCATGGCGTTTAAGGCAAGGATGCAGCTCACCAGGTCAATATGATCAGATAGCGTAGGCAAAAGCATAAACGACATCGATTCAAGGTCATAACAGAAGAAGATTGAGCATAGACAAAAAAAAAAAAAAAAAGGGAAAACAGAGTTTGTCATCGCAGAAGCAATTTGAATGTCGGCCGCAGCAAAGGCAAAGATTGGTTCAATATCAACATTCACTCTGGGCATCACAAGACATCCCAACAACCCATAACCCATCTGCATGCATAAGCCATTCAACATGGAAGAGCGAGAATTACCCAATTCAGCAAGTCCCAAGGATTCAAGATTACCTGAGATGAGAAGAATCATGCAATCAACTCCACGAATTGAAGAAAGCGTAAGACTTCAGACAAATCCCTGCAGTAGAAGAAGAAATTACAATTCCCCGCAGTAAGAAAGGGAACGCAATGATTACACGCTAAAGAAGAAGAAAAAAAAATCTCAATTATTCAATGCAATCGATGGATACAAGCAAGTGTACTTACAGAGGCTACCCAGAAGTTTTACTTGCACAGTGAACCTCAAGCGAGGATCGATTTGAACTACAAGAGCATAGTCTGATCTTGTTTTCCAATTGCTCCTCAATTTTGTCTATACATCTGGAAGTTTCGCGATTAAGGCCCAATTCATGGTCAATTGCTGCAGTGATCACCGCAGTAAGTGAAGATCCACGCCTACATTGAAGCTGACTTGCTTGTCAATTGAAAATGTCATGCCTCAGTAATGCTCATAATTGGATCATGCTTTACGAATGTAAATTCGTATACAATCCCAAAACAAAATTCTATAATGCAACAAGCAATTACTCAAAATTAAACCCTCACTTGCCATGAGTTCATAAATCAAGCCTAAACATCCTAGATATCAAGCTCTACATGCAGTTTTTCAAACATTTGAAGCCTACCCATTCAAAAGCCAGAGAAAAATTACCACTGCAGTAATCATCTTACCTCCCAGAGCTTAGCCCATGAAGAAGAAAATCCCCTGATTTTTCAGCCTTGGTACTGAATTAGAAAAAAGCATATATCCCTTAGAATATCTCTTAGCCTTAAACCTATGATTTGGTGAGAAAAGGAGATTTTCGCCTTACCTCCCATTTTACCCTGCAGCAACATGAGAAAATGACATATTCTTATAAAAAAAAACTCAGGCAGAGTATATTTACCCGTTAACCTCATTTGTTTACATAAGTAAGGTAGTCCATAAACAAAGGCCCGTGATAGCTCTCTTACAAGCCCATGCACATGCCCTCTCTCTTCATCTTTCAAAATATTTAAGAGAACTCTTATCATTCATTTTTCATCTTCATGCATATTATTAATTCATATGCAAAATCATAAATGCGATAAGCTAATGCATACTCCAAGCCGTGCCAAGCTAAACACAACGCCAAGCGGATTCACGACCAAAAGAGACACGCCAAGCCTTATTCAAGCTCATGCCAAGCACTTACTAATCAACAATACCGAGCCCCTCTTTGTCAAGGTCATGCATCTATTTGAGACCATATGAGAGTCATGCCAAGTTTATTCTCCTAAGCATGCATATTTCAAAGTCCACGCACTCTCCCTTGGTCCTCTAAATGATTAAGGCAACCTTAAGCGATCAACGCACATGCCTAACACATGCCTAAGCATAGTTACCCCAAGCTCAAGCAAATTTAAGTCAACCATAACACAAACTTTCATTCTACACATGCCAAACATGTAAACAAGCATGTATAAGCCAAGCAAAGAAAATATATCTTTTTACACACCATATGACGCAAACAATCAAGCATATCTATAAGCCAAATGCAAATGCGTATTCTATCTTTTAAAACTTTATATGCTCGCTATTTTCATCTTGCTCACCCTACTTTACTCTAACCATGTATCATATTTCACACATATACTTACCTATTTTGTTTGAACTTTCTTTCATTTGCCAATTATTTTACAAATATTTTGTCATTATGCTCTTTGTTATCAACTTTGAAGACAAAAAAAAAAGGGGCGTTATATTGTTCTTTACTTTATTATTTCCACTCGCCAAATTACTCATTCATCTACTCATACGCATGTTCATCTACTCATACGCATGTTCTTCATTTTCGAAAGAACAACTTATTTTCTAAATCTCATGATTATCCTCGCTTGCTCATTATTGCTTACTTAATTCCAGAAACTATGCTGGACCATTCACGCATTTTTCATTATGTCTAAAATTTTCTCTTTCCCTCGCGTCTACAAGCCTTTACCATATTATTCCTACTCTATGTTGAATCATGGACATGCTTTACTTTCAAATTCGCTCTTAGCATACACACAAGTTCTTCTTCACAATCCATGTTTGTTTCATGCATATACTTATTTGCTTAATTTTAAAATCTTCAATTCATTAAGTCAATTATGCTCATGCTTTACGAAACGTATACATGGCTTCTAACCGTATTAGTCATTCCGTCTTTCGAATTCAAGTTCACTCTCATATTACTCTAAATCATCATCAATTTGGTTTTACTTAACTCATTCTTATTATCTCACGCCTACTTATTTACCATCATACACCTAGAGACAAGCAATCAATCTCCTTGTATCCTTAAAAGCTAATCACGCAAACACTTCAAGTACTCATGCAAAACTCCGCGCTTTTATATACTCGATCTTTATGGTTGTCTCGAGCTACTTTCTTATTGATTATGTAGCCTATTTCATAGTCATTGCATAGCCTACATAATCAAGGGGGCTAATGTTGATACCCAACAAAGCACAAGACATCCCGTACGCACATTTCAAATCCTAAAAGGGAGATATAAATGCAAACGACATTTGGAACAATACCTTCAATTTCTATGAAAATGAAGCCCTTTGGCCCAGCCCGTTTGAGCTCATTAGGTCCAAGCCCGGCCCGGCACTTTAAGCCCGCCCGAATAAGCCCTAATAATTTTCTATTTTTAAATTATATTTCTCTTTTTTCTATAATATGCAATTTTTCTCTTTCTTTATAATTGATTTTGTAAGCTTTGTTTTCTTTAATTTTTATTTTCTTTGTTACACAACAATTAGTATTGGGAGATTTAGAGAGATAATTAATTTTTATTTTTTTACTTTCTTTTTCTCTTTCTTATTAAAAGAGGATCAAAGAATTTTACTCCTACCCCCATGGTGAAATAACAACTTTAGAGAGATAATTAATTGAATATAACAACTTTAACTAATATTAATAAATGTTATAAGTTAATTCCTCTATGTATAAATATATTAAATATGATCAACAAAAAACAATGAGTCTTGTATTACCTATATAATCATGAGCCATATTTTGAGGAAAAAAAATAATGTTTTTTTTTTTTTGTTAAACAAAATATGGCCCTTTTTGGCCATATTTGGCCATATTCGGAAGGTCAGCCCTACCCGACCCTTTCGGCCCTAGCGGATCGGGCTTTTCGGGCGATGTATAGTAGATAAAAAGTAGAAAAAATTTCATTGAATATCAAAAAATTACAAACAGATACAAGTACATCGAATGAACCATCTAACCCAAACTTAAAATACATGAAATAAAAATGTAATTTTTATGCATTGCCTAAATACATTTCCGTGGATTGATGTACATATAACTAAGATGAAGAAACGAAAAAATGTTTTCACTTCTTCTACGGTATAATCAATTTGTATCACTCGATAGTCACTTGGTTGTGTATAATACTCTTCACAAAACTTCAATATAACTAAAATTGAACGATCATCATCACTGAAACAGTAATAAACTCACTATAGTACGTGGCAACAACAACTTTCCATCAACACCCACCAAATTGAAAGAACTGGCAACTTGTTGAGAATGTGTATAAATATAACATTTATACACTCACATATTGGAAAAATATAATTTTGCTTAAGAGTTTATAAAGGTTTGAGTTACTTCATCCATTGCCAATTAGTTTTAGATGTAAACCTCATATTACTTTATCATGGTATCAAATCAGATTACCCACGTGTTTGGTTTCAGCGATGGCCACACGTGCTCACCGTCACCCAATATAATTTGTCCACGTGTATGGCTTGAGAAATCGCCACACGTGCAGGGGCATGTTGAGAATGTGTATAAATATAACTCCCACATTGGAAAAATATAACTTTGCTTATGAGTTTATAAGGGTTTGGGTCACTCCATCTATTGTCAATTGGTTTTGAATATGAACCCTAAACTAAATTCCGGCCATTAATCAAATCAACTTCAATCTGGTTAAGAAACACCGTACCGTATACATCAAATCAACTTCAATGTTTAAGAAACACCGTACCGTATACAGCTACCACCAAAATGAAAAACCTTCATTGAGAAAACCAGTAGTTGGTGGGTGCTGGAATACTCTTCTAAACTCTTCAATTTCAATATGGTTAAGAAACAGTACCGTATACAGCTACCGCCAAAATGAAAAACCTTCATTGAGAAAACCATAGACTAGTATAGCTCCGTCAAATTTGACAACACCCGTTAATTTGCAAGCAAATTTGGATTGAACAATATGAAAGTAGCATGTCATAATACGTTACTTGAAAGAATCGCGTTTTCAGCCTGCAATTGCATCCCGAACAACTGATTCATCGGAGAAGTTCCCACTAATTACAAGGCCACGTAGTCACTTGATCAGGAGAAATTGCAGTAGCATCCATGTGACGAAGAAAACAAATCCTTACAGGGTTCAATTTGAACCCACTCTTCACTACACTTCTACCAACAAACATAATAATTTTGAACAAAGCCTAACATCTAGCAGTTGAACTGCATCCTTCATTGTTTTCTCTCCCAAAAAAAAAAAAAAAAGACAACAAACTAAGAGCACTGATCATCTGATGTTGTCCCAAAATAGCCAAAAGAGCATTAATTGAAGCAGTTATTTAGATTCCAAAGCAAAAAGGGCTACATACATCATCAAAAACATGAAGGCTGATTTTCATTTTGAACACTCCCAAGGCCACCAAGGCCATGTATATACACTATGGTGCACAAGTAAATAATAAGGAAGCGGTAACTCGCTAAATAGGAACATCAGTCCTCTTGATGGCTGCAGCTTTGGTTATATCCCTGATCAAACCATCAAGGTTCTTATCAGATGAACCACCTTCTGCAATTGCTTGGTGACACAAATCCCCGAGTTCTTTCGCTTTCTTCCTCATTTCCTTTCCATCGCCGCTTTCAAGATCCATAAATCTCTGCACCAGCTCGGCAACTTTGTCCCTTGTCATCAAACTCTCATCGCCTTGTACCTCTCTAACCCTCTTTCCAATCCTCCAGTCTTCAACAATTTGCCTACTGTTGGGCACTTGATCCAAGAACAGAGGGAAAGTAAGCATTGGAACACCACCAAAAACAGCTTCAAGAGTTGAGTTCCACCCACAATGAGTCCAAAACCCCCCAACAGAAGAATGAGACAAAACCTTCAATTGCTCACACCATGGCACAACCAACCCCATATCACCACAGCTCTCTTTCAACCTAGAACTCTCTCCCCTCGCAACCCAAATGAACCGAATCCCACTATCTCGCAACCCGGCAGCAATTTCATCCATTTGGGCACTCGAAACCGAAAGAAAACTCCCCAGTGAAATGTACAAGACAGAGCGTTTTGGTTGGGAATCTAGCCATTTTAGATAGTCAAGGCCATTGTCACTACTTGAATCATATTCTAGCTCTAAATAAGGTATGGCAGGACCGCAGGACCAATTGGGTACACAGGGAAAGCAAATTCAGCTTGCAAAGAGTTAAAGATTTTGGGTTCAAGCTCATACACTGAAGTGAATAGAAGGTAATGTGCTTTTGGAACCATTTCAATGCATTCCAGAGCAAGCTTCATTACCTTTGGATCATTTGCTTCAAAGACTTCTCCAAGCTCTTCTATTTGATCCAATTCCTGGTCTCCATAATCTATAACACAAAACCAAACAAACCCAATATTTCCCATATCAATCTCAGTTGGGTTTTACAAAATTTGTAGACAGACACAGTAATCATGTATATGCAAACTTACCTGAAAAATTAAAACGGTGAAGCATTGAAAGAAATTTGGCAGACATAGTCCAAAACAGAGCCACCGGAATATTCCTTTTGATACCAACCCCAACTCCCCAGAGTACTTCTACATCGGCTATGATGGTGGTCACCGGCGGCTCGAGCCGGTCAAGGAGTTGGTCAAAGGGGTCTTCCATTTTAGTCATGACGGCTTCATAAAAGGCGGGAAAGTCGGCAGCTTTGAGGCGCTCGGGGGGATGACGTTTGGGATTGTGGCGAAGCGGATGTTGTCGGGTTTCGGGTCGGAGCCGATGAACCCGAGCCACTCTTCGGTGACGATGAAGGTGATGAGGAGTTGGGGTTTTTTGGAAGAGAGTAACTTGCAGTGGTTCATCATCGGGTTGATGTGGCCTCGGCCCGGAAAAGGCATCGCTGCCACGTGGGGGGAAAAGGTTGGGTCAACCATGTCGGAGCTCTCCTCCCTGGACATATCTCAAGTGTTTTTTTTGTTGAGAAATGACTACGTGCTTCCAGAGAAGAGTTGGAGGGTGGTAGACAAGTATGCCATTTCACATGAACGCTCAAATGGAGCAACACTTTTGCTAAACTTGTCCATATCCGGCTTTTATGTATAGTGCGGACCAGTTAACTTGTTTTACATTATTTTAGTTTTAGTTGTATAATAATTTATGCATTATTTTTTACTGATTAGTCTTCTTCTATCGTTTGTCATTCTTCTCAATTGTTGAATCACGTATTTTGTTGAGCCACTTCGTAATTAATATCAATGCATACACGATTCTTTAGGAAAGTTTACCCGCGCGATGCCGCGGGCTACAGTTGTTACGTTAAGATTATGGAAGGGTCCTCTCACTATCAATCAAGAGACATCAATGTAAATTCAAAAACATTTAATATAAAAGGGACGTTCATTCAGTGATAGAATATATTGTTTCGCCCTAGATCTAGGAGATGGATTTTGTATGCATCATGTGTACAAACAAAAAAATAGTTGGTCTGATTTTTGTTACAAAATACTGCTATGTAGTAGATGTTCATAACTACATTCGCTGCTAATTGACATTGTTCAAAAGTGTAAAAACCATTAGATTTTGTGTAAAACAGAGTCGGAAAAATCAGAGTGGACAAACTACTCGGCCAAGCCACAGCCATCCCATACCTTATCCTGGAGAAAAAAAAAAAAAAACAACAGCACAATCACTTAAAAACTAAATTAACTGCAATATGAGGCAGGATTACTAATGACATTTTCCTCCTACCAGATTTCATTACATTTTCCCTCATTCATGTGTTACTAATCAAGTTCTTAATCCTGGTTAGTCAATTTCAACTTTTCTGAACTCATCTCAACAAAAACAAAGCACTATGGGTCTGGAAAATTGAAGTGGACTTAAACAACTTACAGTTTAATCACCAGAAGCTGTCACAATTTGAGTATCATCCTGTAAAAACATTACATTGCATAAGCATCACATTACATCTGCTACATATTCACAACGGTAAGAATTGCATCAAAATTTATTATACCTTTATCAACAGATGTCAAATACGGCATTTTGATGTGCAACCCACTTGGGTTTTTTGTTAAGAGTAGATTGTTGCTAACATCTAGAGATTCAAGTGCGCTCCTCCTAAATTGTACATATCAAGCAATCCTATTGAGGGAAATTGGAGGTTGTCACCAAAAACCTGGTACATTACTCATTTAGATCTTCATACCACTTCGAAAAGTATTGAGAGTCAAGTAACCTAATAGAGAATAGGAGATATGGTGAAAAACTTCACATTCTAGCACATCCAAGGATACTTCAAAGTGGTCTTTCTTTGGCATTACAGAAAGAGTTAGGCCTGGGATCAGTTCTCATTTTGGCATTTTTTGCCGGAACCGGACTGTTTTTTTCGATTCGGTTATGAAACTTTTCATTTCCGGAACCCTTTTTTCCGGTTCGGTTATGCATTATTTCCAGTTCTTGCACACAGCATCAAACAGCCCCAGTTTTGCAGTTTTTCAGGTCAACCCGGGTGGTCCAAATTGAAGTGCTTCCAAATTCAACTTCTCTCCCTTGATGAAGTTGCTGCTTGTGACTTCTTCTTTGCCCTCTTTCTCTTTGCAGAAGATTGAATGAGGATCGAGGTTTGGGATTTGGGAATTCAGAAGATTGAATGAGGATTGAGGTTTGTGATTTGGGATTTCAGAAGATTGAATGAGGAGCGAGGTTTGGGATTTGCTGATTTCGTATTTGAGATGAACTTGTTGGATGGTTTTCTGGGTTTTCGTCTTTTCGAATTGGGGAAGAAGTGAAGATAGAAGGTTTATGGTTTTCTGGGATTTCAAATGAATGAGATGATTGAATGAGGGTTTGCGGGGATTGGCCGATTTTGTATTTTAGATTGAATGAGGGTTCTCAGTTTTTTTTAGGTTATTGAATGGGGGAAAACGAAGAAGGGAGGAAGTCGAAGAACTAAAGAAGAATAGTTCGATATGGAATTATGGATGAATGATTTGTGATCGAAATGGATTTTTTTTGTCTTTTAGTTTGTTGATGAGTTAATCAAAGATGGGTTATGGACTTCAGATAGGGACATGAGTATATGGGCTTATAAGCCATATATGGGCATAATGGATAAATGGGACTAGTGACCGGTTCCTCCGGTTCTTGTTAGTTTGCAAAAGTCAGCACCGAAACCGAACTGCAGGCTGTAGACCGGTTCGGATCCTCCAAAAAATAAAGTGTTTTATATAAAGAACCGGACTGAACCGCCCTATTCCGGTTCGGTTAGGAGCAGTACGTCGGTTCTCGGTTCAGAAATCCTAGCCCTAGAAAGAGTACTATATACATTCTAGAAAAACTCAGACTCTGCGCCTAGGTTTTGTGATTTTCTTCTCGTCCAGCGGCGCTCGAGATCGGAGTTGGTTTCGCCATGCCGGTACTGGGCGGCTGCAGGGCAGGTATGTTATGAAATTTTAATTAAAACTCGCAAGTGCACGAATCGTCGTTAGTATAGTGTGCAGGTACGAGGTCGTTCTAATTGAAGATTGATAATCAATTTAAATCCTAACTCAATTAATCTAAACACAAAAACACATAAACAATCAAACGAAAGAAGATATGGTTTTGAGGTTTTCGACTAAACAAATAATGTGAAAATTAAAGAAAGAAACAAATAATGATAAAACCTAGGGTTTCAGAATCAACCACTAACAATCCTATTTATGTTTCAATGCAATTAACAAATTCTTTTGAATCTTTTGATGACAATTCCCGTATCTAAGTCTAGGTACGGCACTTAGACCACAATTTTCCTTAAGTGTATGATTCTCTCCAGGTACGGAAGAGGTCGTATATCCTAACATACAGTCTATCCAGGTACGGCATAAATTTAACACATAGGACTCATTACATTCTAGAAAACAAGAGAATCATGCAAACCATTACTTCAGGTATGACAATAATGTAATTCATAACTCTTAATCACAAGAAGCTAATTTGAATTATATTGCAGGTACGCCTCAAATTAATCTTCTAATTACTAGATGCAAAGCCCTAAGGTGATCAATCAAAGAACTTAAACATAAAGCATCAATTCAAATAGTGACTAAGAATTCATATAAAGAAACTATAAATCCATCAATATAATATCAAAGTACATAAACAATCATGCTAGGACATCATCCTAACCCTAGAAAAAGATTTAACAAAAGATAACTAATAAAACATGGGAAAAACATAAAAAGAATGGAAGGGGAAAAGAAGGGAAAGATGGATGAGTTGTCTCTGCTCCTTAGGCGTCTTCAATATGCTCTGAGACTTTATTTCATGTAAAATTCGTGCTCCCTTATATAGGGAAGATTTCTGCTCATCTTTGGCTTCATGTTTCCTTGTAAAACTTGGGTTTAGATTCATTTCTTGATTTGGAATGGGAAAAGCTTGAAATATTTCTTGTAGAAGTAGGAATAAGTTCTTCATTGAATCCTCATCTGAATTAACTTCCTTGAAACATTATGATTGACAATCTTGTGCCACGAAACTTGAGTTCTCCACGAATGTATGAAAATTCCCGAGCAGGTTTTTTGTTCTGACCTATCTTCAATCAAATAATCATAACTTGCTCTAAAAGTATCGAAATCAAGATCCATAAAATTCTACAGAAAGTAGACATCCATAGCTTTCTAATGATATAAGGCTTATTGTCTGATTCTATCTGAGAATTTTTCAGTAATTCGGCGAAGTTGGATGTTCTGCACAGGCAGATTCTCAGTCTCAGATTGCACATTGCCTTTCAATCCTAGTTAGCTCATTTTAGCTTCTTTTCTTCTTTCTATGGAACAAACCTACAAAAACATTAAAAGATGTAAATGAATCATAAATCAAGAGAACTAAACATAAATGTCAAGATTAAGAGGCACAGAAATATAGGATAATATGAGCACATCAGGGTACTTGAAAGCTATTACCTCGGTAGTCTTATAAGGGTGGTGCGGCTCAAGGTTTGAGCAGATTGGCTGATGGTGGAGTCTGGGACAGTCAGATTGTGCAGGTACGGTGGTCATCGAGAGCTTCCAGGACATGTGGCGACGAGTATCTTCAGCTGGGGATTTCCAGGACCTATCAGTGTGGCTTGGCTATGGCAGTTTTCGGGGCAGATCGGTGTGGAGGCGGGGCTTTGGTGGTCTGGGAGGATAGCTGGGGTGGCATAGCTGTGCAGTTCTGTGCGGTTTCGTAGGGGAGGTCGTGGCGGCTGTAGGTCGGGCAGCGTGGTCGACGGCTGGAGGTTGGGGATGGTGTGGCAAGCTCAAGTCATCCCTTCGCTACTGGGCCTTGAGTTGGGCCCATTCTCTTGGGGATGCCTTCTTGGGCTTTAATTTGGGCTGGGTTGTTTTTCCCTAGGCCCATCCCTATGTTTTTTAGTTTATCTAATTACAATAATTTCTTTGTATTAGGAAGTTATGCATTTCTCTGCACTCTATGTACCTCTAGCGCCTCTGGAGTAGTATCAAAGGAGGATTCTCACTATGTCTACATATTTAATTGTCTAATGAGTGGGGTCCATATATAGCTATGTACCACTATGGGTACTACCACTATCTTCTTGTCTACCGCAGAAGGGTATGTAATGGCATGTTCTGGCTTATGTTACAATATATTGGCATCCAGTTTGGGTTTGATTAAAAAAATAATAATAATACTAATAACAACAACAGCAACAAGAATAATAATAATAATAATAATATATTATAATTGTTGTTGTTGTTGTTGTTGTTGTTATTATTATTGTTGTTGTTGTTGTTGTTGTTATTGTTGTTGTTGTTGTTGTTGTTGTTATTATTGTTGTTGTTGTTATTATTATTATTATTATTATTATTATACTATATTTTTTATTTTGGTTTTTAAACTATGTGTAACTAACTTTCTTTTTGTTAGGGGCAAAGTTTGAAGCCTCAATTATGTACGTTATAAACTCTTTGTTATGCTATCTTAGTAAACTTGGTTCTTGAGATTGATTGTATGATTTTGCTTGATTGAAAACTTTTATGTGCTTGTGTTCTTCGGGTCGACACTTAGGATATATGCATGTAATTGGAGCTAGGACTTATAAACAATTCACTTAATCGTCTTGTTTTCTTTGTTCATAAGTAGTAAAGGCTTTGGACAAAAGTTAATATTTCAAACAATTAGAAGAGCATGCTAGGTAGGCGTTCCACAGTAGGATGCAACTCTATAATCAATCAAACTTCCATATGTGCTTAATGGTTTAAACATCTTGACACTAATTGTGTTGTTAATAGCATAGCATTCTATATCTTGATTGCATGTTTGATAGGCTTAACTATTGTGCGTTCACATAGACTAAGTAATTAAGGGAAGTAAAAATAAGGGACATGATTTTCTCCAACTTGTTTCTTGATTGATTTCTTCCTCATAACTTTAGTAATTGAAACTAGGATGCATAACTTGTTTTGAGCATGATTGGTGGTGGATAACTGAGCTTCTAACATCTTCTTCTCTTGATCTTTCAAAACCTAAAACCAAATTCTCTTTTTACTTTTCCTTTTAATGTTCATTAAATCCTAAAAATCCCCAATTTAAATTGAGTTTTCTCTTCTTCTCTTCCCCCTTCTTTTTATTTTGTTTGTTTTGTTTTGTATTTTAGCTAGTTTGTTTGCGTGATTAATTGTGTACCCTCAATCCCTAGCCTTGAACGAACCCTATTTATTCTATACTACAATCTGACAATCTTGCAGGCTTAAAGTGGACGCTACTTTTAGCATATTAGAGAGTCTGCTACACTTATTGCACAACTACCCAAACTTAAGGGGCTTAAGAAGAAGCACATTATAATGGATGAAGGGTCAATGACCTCTTCTAACTAAGGAAGATGTGATAGGTTAGCAAATGGATTTGGGTCGTAGGTTAAATCATGAATCTACTAATGCTTATTTATATGGCTCTCTCATGTTTAGAAAAGATGAAATTGCTTAAGTAGTGATTCTTTTTGTCAGTGCCACAAGGCAGGGAATTATTTTGTTTTCTCAGTGAACTATTAATGAATTAACATTTTTCTCTCAAAAAAGTTGTTGACACTAGTACAAAAAATGCATCACACAACGGTGGTTAACCGTTGTCCCAAGAGGAAAGTTATGTCGTCTATCTCGGTGTTGTGTGATCACAACACTCAGACAACTGTGAAACACAGTTATGTGTCGATCATAGGGTCGACGGCTATCTTAGAACCGTTGTACCAATTTTGGGCATGTCAATGCCAAAAGTTGGATGCTAGGCACATGTGCCGCATGCATTTGTTGTTTCAATGGCTGCTCACACAACAGACTTAAGATACAAGATGATGTTGGTTACCTGATCAGACAATAGAAATATTGTAAACTGTTGTTGGACTATCTTTACCACTACAGATATTTCAAAATATATGTGGTGTGATAGTTGTAATTGTATTTGTGAGCAAGCTATGACTGTTGTATGTGGGAGAGATTATTTGCATTTGTACAACACATCTTTTCAACAACGTTGTGTGATTTAGCAATTAGACAACTGGTTTTTGTTTCTGATGTTGTGTGTATTCAAATATGAGGACAAAGTGCTTTTGCAACCGTTATGTGATTTATACCAAATTTGTTGTGTGATTTACAAACATACAACTACTCATACAACGCAATTTATGAACTGTTGTTTCTTCATTATCTAATTCATAAAACCAACAAAGAAAGCATTATATTCTAGCAAAAGTTGACCATATATATATTGAAAATAGCATGCAAAAGTTGAAACTTGTCCCAAAAACACACACACACACACACACACACACACACACACACACACACATATATATATATATATATATATATATATCCAACTGCATGCTGCAAGTAAAGAAACCACATTCTAGCTGCACCATGAAAACAGCAGAAGACAATATACTTGTTCCAAAACCATATATATGCATCTATGTGCATGCAGCTACTGCTAGCAATATTCATATGCATCTATCAGCAGAAGCACTAAACAAAATGATCTGCAGTTTCCTTCAGCCTACCACTAAATGGCTCCTACATATATGACTTGACGACAAACTTTGCCCCCTCACACCGCATCACATCAATGTCCTCTTGGCTATACACAAGGTTGCTTCTCCTTTCCCACTGAAATGATTTCAAGTAACAAAGCGAAGTTATATAAAGTGTCGGTCAACAGTACCAAACAGATCATCATTCAAACACATATAGCTAGAAGACCAAACAGATCTTAATTACGAGTGTATACCTTGTTGACAAATGTTAAATCCTTATCCTCAATTATATCTCTCATGTAGCGCATCACAAAGTACCCACAGTCCTTAGCATTAGGTTGGGGAGGAATACCCTAAGAATTGAACAACGATAAATTCAACAACAAACAGAACCTAGTCAAAATATGCACCAGGTAAACAGAAGCACAATTTCAAGTTCCAAACTAGTGTAGACATGCATGCGTACCGATAAATTTTTCCACAAAACTGAACTCTGGCCTTTCCTTCCCTTGTGTGCATTATACATAGCAATGGCACTAAAATAGAACTACCACAATATCAGTTTTTGCATGTAAAGAAATTGACACTTAAAGTTTGATGTTACAGTCAGTTTCTTCTTTCCATCAGTTTTAGTATTCGATAACTTAAAAATTGTAATATATGTAGACTATGACTTACATATCAACAACTGATCTCCATTTTCCAGTGGGTAAACCGCCTCTTCATGGGATCCATGAAATAAACAATTTCTTTGTTCAGATCCACCATAGTGAGCATCTAATGTTGACTATATACAAAGAATTAACAAGTGTACGTTTAGTTCTCCACTTTGCAAATCCTTACTTAAATAGAAATGCAAAGTATCACATGTATAACAGAAAACTTTCATGAATCACTTACTCTGAGTTATAAGGCAGCATGAACATCTGGCCTTGTTTTGCCGTTGTGAGCCTATCCTTGATGTGCTGTGACCTCGCATGGCCATCCCCACAACCAATTCCACCGATCAATGAAGGATCAACAAAAGCAACCATATCCAGCATTTTATATTGATTCAAGACATCATAAAGGTACCTAACATGCATATATACCAAGTTTGAACTCAGCAACAAGAAATTCACATCAATACATTTAGGGATATAGAATATATAACAAAAATTATATAAAAAGACTTTTTATTTACCTCTGGTATACCACTATGCAGTTTCCAGTAACTTCTGTCATGCTTGCAATTCTTTGAACATCTGATGCTAGTATAAACATCTTCCGTTGATACCCAAATAATTTAATACTCCATTTCGAATGTGATAGCACGCCTATCTTTAAATGTTTCCTCACTCCAATCGCAAAGTGTCTTCAATGCAGCTGGCAAGGAAGGTCCCAATGACTTCAAGCTAGCTAGTAACGCAGAGTTTTCATCTTCATCTTGAACCCCTTTCTTTCTCTTCCTCCTCTCAGTTTTATCCTTAGTAAGTTTTTACAACAAATTTAGACAATTAATGTAAGGCCTTCTGATCTTTTGAGGTTACATTATAGAGCAAGTTAATATGAAATACCAAACTTATTGTTAATAATTATAATAAGAAATTACCTTTTCAGGTGACCTTATGACCAGGTCTTTCGGCCATGCTACCCAACTTCCCATGGCTTGCTTAATAGTTTCAATTTCATTGGGCATAGGAAATGAAACTTTTGCTTTCTCCTCTATAGCACAATAGATCGAAACTCGCATATTACTATCTCCCAGTGGATAACCATGACAAGTTTGGGAGGGGTCATCGCATTCAATAACAGTAGCAAGAGCTACAATATGGTCAATTGAACCTAACGCTGACTTGGCCTCAACCTCAGTTCCAATTGGCTGCAACAAACAACTAGGCATAAATTCCAATATATATACATATGTGTGTGTGTGTATAACTATACTAATCTGCACTAATTTCACAAACCAATGTGGATTCCTTTGATTTGAATCCTTGCTTTGTCAAATCTGCATATTCTACGGGCACATCATGCTCTTGATCTTCTTGCTGTTTTGCATTATCTGCAACCTTGTCCACGCAAAACACTTCCTCAATCTCCTTGGTGGTGGAGACAGAAATAGATTTGTCATGAATCTCCTTCTTCTTTGGCACTGTGGAAGGCACCAGTTGTTCCTCCATTGCATCTAAAATTTTAATTAGTGCCTTTTGAACTGATTTATATTTAACAAGATTCACTGCTTCTTCTTCCACCCGATCCTCGCTTGGTTCTTCATGTTCAATGGTTTTGAAACAACTACCCTGCACAGAAAATCGTAGCGGACTTTTCTCAATCACCAGAGTATTTCCTGCTTTAGCTTTTCCATCTACCTTTGCTTCTAACTGTGCAAATTGAGCAACCCAAAATGCCCTCTCATATGCAATTATCTTCTCCTTGGCCTCTTCAATGATTTTGTCTCTATGGTCTTGTAAAATCTTCTCCTTAGCCTCTTCAATGATCTTCTCCTTAGCCTCTTCAATGATGTTTGCTTTTTCCTCTTGTAGAATTTTCTGCACACTCACTCTAACCGTTTCTTGGATGGACTCCTTTCTACGTTTAGGGAGGTGGAAGTACGACGAGGGATTCACATAGCCTCCCACGCCTCGCACTCTTCCAAGATGCTCAGGAGTCCCCGAAGCCAACGTCAATACATCATCACTTCCATAAGTGTTTAGTTCTCCAGTAGCAACATTCTCCTTCAAGGTAACCTAACATATTGACAGTATAGAAAATAAGCATATTATCAACATAACATTAGATATACACATTGAAATCTTCACTGGATTGCACTCACAATTTTTTCAACACACTTCTTTGTCTCTTCATCCTTGAATGTGCCCTGCTTGGTCTGCCGTCCTTTAATCCACAGTGTTGCCCTATCAACTTCGTCGCTGTCTAGTGATTCAGACTACCAAAAAGAAGAGTTCAGTAAAAGTCAAAGATAAAAACAGGTCGGCAACTTAATTCAACACTAATTAGTTGGATCGTTAACTAACCAACTCTTCCTCCAATCCTGCATATCCCTTACGGGACATTCGGTGTGGATATTTGTTCCTAGAGCGCCACTCTTGTTGGATCCGACGTAATTCCTGCAAAACAGATGGACTGAATTAAATAGCTTTTCATATGGATTCATTACAAAAAACAATGTAATGCATTAATGTAGTACAAACCATAAACTTTGGAATTGTCTGTTCAGCCACAAATGCAGTCCAATTATCTGCATTGGTGAATTTGTAATCATCTGGAGGATACTTTAAGGACTCTAGATCATTCAGGAAAGGGATAATGTAATTCCTAGGGAGTCGAGACTTGAATTCCCTCCATTTTGATGCAGCAGATTCAATCACCATTTTTCGGTTTTCAGGTCCAAGCACAAATGGCACCTGCATACAGAAAAAGAAATAAAGCAAGAGTTAATATAAGTTACAATCCTTCCTTTAATATAATAGTATATTCACTCATTTAGCTTAAGAACAAAAGCATCATATATCCAACACTACATACCTACACACGTTGCCAAATTTTCTCTTTCTCCTCGGCTGTGACGGCCCTCCAGGTACTTCTTATTATAGGTATCTTCCTACAAGCTAACACACCGATGTACGATTGCATCTCCTTTGCCGCCTTCCCACATGGAGTTCCTTTTCTGTTGAAGAGAACTACCTTCTTTTATCTTAAGCTTTTGCGCCTTGAAATTCGAGTGTCACAATGTCACTTCAGTAGCTTAAGTCCCCCGGTCTCCTCATCCTCTTTCCTCTTTTTAGACTTCCCCTTCTTGGTTGAGATAAATGCATCAGAGGATCTTGATGATGATGAATCCCCTAACTTGGACTTTCTCATCTTTGGTTTCAATCTCTTGTCCTTAGTCTTGCTTGGTAGTGGGGCACATTTGGATGGTGCCATATCTACACAAGAAAAAAGTAGTTTAGCAATAAAAAAAAGTCCCCAAAAAACCTTAATATACCTGGTCACAAAGTTATTTAATGAGAAAAAAATTCCAGTACAGGTAAACCATATACAAGATCTGCGAATCAATATGCATTGAAATATATAAACCATATACAATATCTGCGAATCAACAAGCATTGAAATATATAAACCTTAAGTTTCATTCGACTTGATTTAACAACACAAATCAGACTTCAAACAATTCACCAAAAGTTTTAGATAAAAGAACACTACTGATCAAGTATAATTGATCAGCAACCTAGAAGAATGAGTGAACTTAAAACAATAGCTTCGAACTTAAAACAGCAGCATCATCCATCAACAACTATATCCTTTTTTCCTGCCCGCATGTAGGCCATTTCTTCCTCCTCGGCTAAGTTACCAGATAACTCAATTGATGGCATCACTGTGGCGATGGGACGATGAACAAGTCCAATGTCACCAAGCTCATCATCAATAATAAAGTCTTTGTAATATCTTGTTGGAGTTCTTATAACAACTGACCACACAGGATCAACAGGGTCTTCAACATAAAAGATATGCTCAACACAGTTTCCCAAAACAAAAGTGTCCTTTAGATGACCTTTCCTATTCAGATTCACCAACGTGAACCCTATATCATCTACTTTAACACCCCTTCCATTCTCTACCCAATCGCACTTAAATATAGGGATTCTAAACTTCTCATAGTCTAGCTCCCATATTTCATTAATCACCCCATAAAAGCTCATATCATCTATAATAAGCCTTTTATCCCTAGCACTCGCAACTTGTGGTGTCTCAGCAAGCACGTATACACCACTATTTTGCGTTGATCGAAGATCATCACGGGTCTTCGTGTTATACTGAACTCCCCTTATTTTGTAACCACTAAACTTTGGAACTTCATTGCTTGGTTTATTTGCAAGCCACCTCACTATCTCAGGTATATCACAATCTGATTCACTGAGTTGATCAGCAACCTGCGAAGTAAGCCGCAAAACAGTTAATGTCCTTTAGTTAGCAACATAATTATATGTGGTAATGTAAATCAAATTTAAACAATAAACAATTGCTATATATGAAGTTTAAAAATGGACTTACTGCATCAACATACTTACCCTCTCTTTCAACCAATCAGCAATTGTCTTGTTTTGCTTGTCCGTAAGCTACTTGTCATTCTTTTTGAATCTTGGAAACTCCCTCTATAAATATTCTATGTGTTCACTGCAATAACCAACAAACAGGGGTATAGTATTAGTGAATGTTTGTGTTAACTTAACTTAAAATATTAACAGAAATCATAAAGCTAGATAGAGGGACAGTAAATTACCGAAAGTAACTTCTGAATTCATCTGTGTTTTGAAGCACACAGAGATGAGCTTGGTCAAATAACTTCCCATAAACACTAACAACTGTAGCACCTAAGGTAGGCTTGTCATCTATGTTGGGGGCAGCCGGGATGCCAATAGTTTTGTCGTCAAAGAAAGTTTCTGCCAACAACTCAACCACCTTTTCAGCAATGTAAGACTCGGCAATGCAACCTTCCGGCCTATTTCTGTTTCGCATATATCCTTTACACACCTTCATATACCTTTCGAATGGATACACACTATGCCAACAAACCCATCAGACGACAGACATTGACTGTCGTCTGATATGAAGAAAATCTGTCGTCTATTAAGCTGATATCTGATTGACGTTCAGACGACGGGTAAAGCCCGACGTCAGAAGTTCACTCAGACGACAGACACCTAAAAAAAATCTGTCGTCTGAATGTGCTTAAATATGCACAAATTGTAAGTATATGTGGTTAGATATCAAATAGAACGACAGTCAAATGTTGTTGTTGTCAAACTCTAGCAACAGACTTTACAAATAATCTGTTGTTTGTTTTAATCTGAGACGACAATAAAATGTCGTCTGAATGTGTAGAATTTCAATGTTCCTTTGCTAAATTTGTTGTGTGAACTTTATTGAAACAACATCCGTTGTTAGTTATCTATTGTATCTCTTGTTGTAAAAAGACAGTTAAATGTCCTTTGAATGTGTAGATGCTTGTAGTGTCTTTGGTCTTTCTGTTGTGTGTACTTGTTTCAAACAACAGTTGTTGGTAACTTTCTATTGTTTAATATTATCAAAAAAGATATATATATAACTTCCAAAGTACTATCATATATCCCAATGATGAAAAAGTCATACTCAAATCATAAAATACAGTCTGTTAACAGCAGTATAAACTAATATACTCCATTGATAAAAATTTCAGCACGGTTGCTCCAACCTCCTCAAAAGGTCCTTCATGAAGGGTGTACTTGTCCCATGAGTAATCAGCAGTGTATCTACTGCCTTGGTCAAAGACATCACAACTTGTTTTCTACTTGCCTTCTGCAGACTAAGGATCATCTCTGCTTCCTGATCATTTCTGCCCTGATAGATCTCTGCTTCCAAAGTGAGGACCATTTTTTTGTGACAACATCAACCAACATTATTTCAGTTACCATTGGACTAAACAAATGAAATACAAGTCAAAAAACTTTTAATACAAGTCAAATTTTATGGTAGCTTCATTCAATGACAGAAGTTGAGTGAAGAGATCTGCTCCAATTGGTGATTCCTGCAGCTTACACATGTTAGAAGCAATGAATTATACTATAATGCTGATGCGAAAGAACATGCACGAATAATGAAAAATTATACAATAACAAAGACTCTGATGGTCTGATGTTAAAAGTAACATGGTACTCCAAAAATTTTCCTGTGACAAATCTCAATACCAAACTTGTTTTCCCAACTCCAATGTCCCAAGAAGCACCTGCGAAATCCATAATATAGTGAATCAACCAACATCTATTCCTCTTGCTGATGTTCAATACTAAATTTTTAAAGCACAAAATGTAACAATACAAAGGGAAGTGCTTTTCCACAGGAAACTAACTTTTGGGCATAGACAAAATTCTGAATTCCTAAATGGTAGTCAAAGAGGTAACTTGAGAACATAATTTGATCATGGATCCTCACAGAACTCGATTGCTTTCCCTAAACAAACATATCATGTATATATTAAACAAGAATAGATTGCCAATCAGTATTAGGCCAATTCATGCATACAAATGAATGAAAGAAAAAAAACGAAGACATACCCATCAGCTTGGCTTGTATATTCTTATCGCCTGTTCTTGCCATAATCGCTTACATGATCAAATTTTTCAACCACAGGTTGTAAGGATGGAGAGACTTTTATCAGTTTGAAATTAAGTGAAAACCAAGCAAAGGCACTATAATGAGAATCAATGAGAGAAAAGTTATACCAGGGACATGCTATTGTGGGATCTGTTTTGATATTTCCAGGGAATGTGAAGCACTTGATTAGCCTTTGAGGCTTTGACTATAGGGGATTAGTTTCTGCAAGAAGCAAAAATGGAGTGGCAATATCATTCCAAAATGACCGGTGGTTTGTTCTTTGACTGGCGCGCAGTTGATTTGCTACATGCCTTTCATCTTGTCTCTTTCTTCAGATTCTGTCATTGAATATATACTGACAAGATCTTAAAATGAAGAATTCCTCTCTGTATTAACTATAATGCAACCATTATACAGTAGCTACAGTCTCCAGAACTGAAAGTGGAGGTGGATGGTCCACAAAGTCAGCAGCAGTGAAATCGCTATAATGACTGATAACACAAGCAATCACAATTTCTAAACATAATCAGTTATTCACAGAAAATAGTTTAAATTCTTTTCCAAAATAGTCTCATAATTTCTACAAAAACAAAGAAACACAAGCTCACCAAAATCCCCTTTGGTACAGCTGAATGCTGAGTAACAACGAATTCCTAATCCGCTAACTGGCTTTGAGAAGGCAAATTCCCATGCACTGCCGAAAAAGAGGTAATACAAAAGAGAATAAATATCATTAGCGAAACCGAAAGTGAACACATAACAAAGACAAGTGACATTAAGCAAACATATACACAGTACAAAGCTATAGTTCATTAAGTTTCATAGAAGGAAAATCCATAACAATTCAAAAGAGAAGCCAACACTTTCTCAGGTAGAATAATCCAACATCGACGTTATGAAATTGATAGGTAGCATCATAAGATAAAAGAAATAATATTACTAATTCTAGGTTGCAGCATTGGTACCTACTTCTTTCAATTATACAAAGAGAAACTTTAAACATTATATTTAGGGGTCCTATAGAAACTAGAAGAGAAAAATACACGGTCAATAATGTTAAGCATGAGCATGAGGGTGCATCTCTATAAAAGCATCCTAGTAAGGAGGGGTATCTGGTGTTCTGCCAGTTTTAGTCAAGATAGCTTAACAAGTTTGACAGTCATAAAACACGAAATGAAATTAAGGGTAATAGTCACTATTCAACAATAATTTATGAAACAGCCATGCTTACTTTGTAAAGGTCAGCAGATCCAGAAATACGAGTTGCAAAAGCTTCCTTAATAGTAATAAAGAAAAGGTTGCATCGAACCTTGAACTTGACTGCGTCCTTCGTCTTCTTGATTTTCACAGAACGGGCATCCTTCCTTCTTGCAGTCAGGAGGAAATCCTTGATCTCATGGATTTGCTTCGGCTACTGGCAGAGAAACAAAGTAATTAGAAATCATAGACATTACACTCGGTCAATTACGCACTTGAAACCATTAACTATCACAAATTTCACTCTCAAGAATGTCCATTTACACAAAATTACAATTATGTTTTAAACAGATAATAGCAAAGAGCTATAATTGAGGAAGACAGCAACAAGAGTATTATAAAGACTAGTTTTTCAGATGCGGGTTCTTATCAAAACACTAATCTTATATTTCAATAGTCATGTACAGGAAAGAGAGATGACAATATCCCAATAAACCGTGAAAATTGAAAAGCCAAAAGGCACCTTTCGTATTATAATCTGGTTAAAATAGAGATCATTAAGGTCTGGAGCGTACAATATGAAAGGTTCATAGCAATTACCACATCATGCACAAAGGTTGATAGCAGACCAGAAGGTCCATAGTTTAATGATATAGGGTCTAAAGCAGCAAAGGCATACACAAAATAACATCTTCCTAGATCCATAACTCTATTAGCCCAAACACAATATCACCTACTTGAGCTCCAAAAGACAAGAGTAACACTAACTGAGGCCATCCTTATAATGCAAATGATGAACAGAGGACTAAAACCCATTAACACCATTCTTAGCTATTATTTCAAAATCGCTTTTTCTCCTCTTTCTACATAAATCAAAATCCCACCTTTAAACTGTAATCAAACCAAAAAAAAAAAAAATCTCATCCAAAAATTGCTGCAGTGTTTCAGAGTGCTTAACGCAACAGGGTACCTTGTTTAGGTAGCATCAAACTAAAATGAAATCTGAAAGCCACACAAAAATATACCAGCAAAACAATACAAATACAAACCCATTACACGAAATCTCAAAGTAAGGAAGAACAAGTGCAAAGACCTATGTTCATGAAAGTGGTCTATGAAGGTCTAATTAATAGTAATAAAGAAAAGGTTGCAAAAGAGGAAGAACAAGTGCAAATCTAATACTGCAATTCAAAGTTGATTCTATGCATATTTACTGATATAACACAAGCAATCCTAATTTCTAAACAGACGTTTAACACCAAATTCGACTTCAATAAAAAACCCTAACACTTATATCTGCTTTGATAACCTTCCATCCCCAATTCGAATATAACCCAGAAAAAAAAAAATCAAGATTCAAAGGAAATTTCCTATTAAAGCCCTAAATCCCCAAAACCAAAACCCAGAATCTAAGGGCTTACCAGCATAGATAAAGAACTACTGATTGACACCCATGAAATGAGCAATGAGGTTTGGATGATTTCGCGAAGAGGGGTATGAATTGGAGGGTTAGGTTTTGAAACAAAGTCTGGATCAGATGCAGATTAAGGTTTCCTTTCTTTCTCGAAGAGGGGTATGAATCGAAGGGTTAGGTTTTGATTCAGTTGGATTTTTTATTTGGGTGAGAACTTCGATTTGGCGGCACGAACTTGGGTTCAATTTGGGTGAGAGAAGGTAGTGTTGTGTAAGAAGAAGCTGGGAAAGGTTTAGATCGAGTTTGATAAATTTGTCGGGGACAGAGAAATAACTTTAAAATTCTGCATATATCGCTTCACGTTGTGCCAAAAAAAAAAAAGCCAAGACAAAATTCAAGGTCAATTTATCTCCTTTGATGAGACGACAGATAAATGTCGTCTGAACAAAAAATAGAATAAACAGGTACGACATGAGCTGAAATCAAATTTATCTCCTTTGATTAGACGACAGATAAATGTTGTGTCAAGACAAACCTAATTCTCAAAACTAACTTACCATGGTATGTTGTTATATTCAGACAACAGTTTTTTCATTGTCTGTCGTTAAAATATATCAGACGACATAAATCAACTTGTCTGTCGTCTGATGAGGTTATTGGCATAGTGACATCCATCGAAAGCAAACCGGTCCACATAACTCCACCTTTCTAACTAAGTGGACTGTTAGATGAACTATTATGTCAAAAAAGGATGGGGGAAAGTACTTTTCCAACTCACATAATGTTCGAACAAGTTCACTTTGGATTTTCGGCAGCCTTGACACATCAATAGTCTTGCTGCAGATTTCATTAAAAAATATGCATAACCTGATAACGGCAATTCTCACCGGTTTTTCAAGCACACCTCGAATGGCAACAGGGAGGAGTTGTTGCATTAAGGCATGACAATCATGGGATTTAAGTCCACTAAGCCTTAAATCATCCATGGAAACTAGGTTTTGATATATTGGAGGAATAGTCTTTAGGAACCTTCATATTAAAAAAAGACCTACACATACATGTTTTTTCACCTACTGTTAGGTTCCAGCTTGCCAATGGCAAGCGCTCCTTTTTGGGACCTTCAAGATTAGGCCTCAATCCTAATCTAATACCCATTTCCACCAGATCTAACCAAGTTTTCACCCCATCCTTTGTTTTTCCCGGAATATTCAACAAGGTCCCTATTAGACTATCACATACATTTTTCTCAATATGCATCACATCGAGGCAGTGCCGAACAGGTAGAAATTTCCAGTACTCATGTTAAAAAAATATAGACTTTTTCTTCCAACAAGGCCTGGTTTCATCATCCGCACCTTTATAAGGAGGATGAGGATATTTCTTTCCAAAAGGCCAATTCCGAACTTCTTGCTCTACCCTACCCAATACTTATTCACTAGTCAAAGGCACAGAAGGAGGTGAATGCTCAGGGAAGTTATTGAAAGCAGCCTTTTGCTTTCGATAGGGATGGTTTCTTCCTAAAAACCTCAAATGGCCAATGTAGGCCATTTCCCCTCCATTAACTAGCCTTGTAGGTTCTGTTTTTTCAAGGCAAATAGGGCATGCATTATACCCTTTTACAATACTCCCAGAAAGGTTACCGTAAGCTGGAAAATCGTTGATCGTCCAGAATAGTACACCTTTGAGAGTAAAGTATTCATTTAGTCTTGCATCATAAACTCCCCTAACTCCTTCCCACAACAACTTTAAGTCGTCTATCAAAGGTGCCAAGTACACATCGATGTCATTTCCTGATTGTTTTGGCCCGGATATCAATAATGATAGCATCATGTGTTTTCTCTTCATTATTAACCATGTAGGCAGATTGTAGATCACAAGAATTACCGGCCAACAATTATACTTACTACTTAATGAACTATGGGGATTGAACCCATCTGCTCACAAAGCAAGTCTTAGGTTTCCAGGGTCATAACCAAAGTCTGGAAATTTATCATCTACTAACTTCCACGAAGCTGCATCTGCCGGATGACTCATCAAGCCATCACGTTTTCGGTCCGTAGCATGTCAAATCAGACTCTTACATGTTTCACTTGATTGAAACATTTTTCGAAACCTAGGAATAGGGGGAAAGTACCATAGTACCTTTGCAGGTACACCTTCCCTCTCTTTGGAGTTTTTACCTACTTTCCACCTTGAAAGACCACATGTAGGACACTTAATTTCATCAGCATACTCTTTTCTATAAAAAATACAATCGTTAGGGCAGGCATGAATTTTAGTGTAATCCATTCCTAGAGCACTCAAGGTCTTCTTCGCTTCATACACAGAGGCAGGTATCTCATTACATGCTGGAAGAAACTCTGCGAAGGCAATCAGCCAATCATAGTAAGCAACATCACTCATACCGTGCTTCGCTTTCAAGTTCTAAAGCCTTACGAGGACATTCAACTTTGTATGACTATCACAACCAGGATATAAAGGTTTATTACCATCATCAACAAAGTTTCTAAAGTCGTTACACTCATTTGAAAGCTCTTAATCCTCTTCACTTTCCAGCTCTACGTCACTACCTACTTCTACTTCATATTCTGCCCTTATTACCATCCACAGATTCGGATTGATCTGAGTCTGTTTCCATGCCATTACTATCTTTAGCTATTCCTAATTCCACCATAGCCTCCCCATGCTCAGTCCATTTCTCATAACTCTCATGAATTCCATTCACAAACAAATGATCCTTAATTACACCAGCAGAAAAATATTCAACATTTCCACAATTAGTGCAAGGACAGCTAATGTGGTTAGGGTCTTGAGCATTATCCAAGGCAAATTTACAGAACTCCATTACCCCTAACTTATATTGACAGATCTCCTATCAGCAACCATCCATGTTCTATCCATCTATACTATGCACAAACAGAAAATGAAACAAGACAACAAACTTAATGAATGATCTGCTCAACAGGAACACAAACAGGAAAACACAATATTAATTTTTTTTGTTAACTTTAAACTGATAGGTACTAGAACAGGGAATCTCGGTGTGCAATGGGCTGAAACAGCTACCAATCCAAGATTATGTTTTATCCAATATACCTTCAGTATAGAAGAACAAATCCCAAAAAAAAAAAATTAAATAAAAGAGTGTTGTAGAGAAATTGAAATTGAGAGGAAATCGCTGTGTATTCTCATTGATAATAGAGGCCTCTTTATATAGAGGATTACAATGCATAGAATCTCAATCATACAAGGAAAGTAATCGTACATTGAATAGGAATCTAGATCCTTCTAATTAAACCCTAGTACCACTAGGTCAAGTAACCTAGAGTTTAGGCCAAACACAAACTAGGGTTTTACTTGAACACTCCCCCTTGTGTTGCCCAAACGCGGTGCTTCTCTCGTTGCCTCGTTAAAAACCTTGCCGAGTAACAAAAACCCAGTGGGACAAAAATAATCTCAGTCGAAGGGGGAAAAGAGCACAACACACCCTTCACGTTTCGAGGTGAACATATAGACATCTCCCACTGATGTCTGCGTCTCCCCCTGATGACTACTATAATGAGAGTTTAGATAATTTCCGCAAGCCAATTCTTGCCACATGTTTCTCGAACGTGGATTTGGGCAATGACTTAGTAAACAAGTCTGCCACATTATCCTCAGATCGAACCTAGTTCACTTTGGTATTTGAGCAGAGTCTGTTGTTGCTGATTATACTTGGTGTTGTCGCTTTTGATGTGGCCTAGCTTCATTTGTTCAAAACGAACAGCATTATCCTAAATGCTTGTAGGCTCATCTTGTGGTAGACTTCAAACCACAATTTGTTCGAACATGCGTAATTATGGATCCAATCCATAAACATTCACGAACACTTCATGAAGAGCAATAATCTCTGTATGGTTCGAAGATATAGCGACTACGGTCTGTTTTGTAGACCTCTAAGATATCACGGTCTTTTCCCATGGTGAACACTTAACCAGTTTGGGAGCGACCTTTGTGTGGGTCAGAGAGGTACCCAGCATCAGCAAAACCTTCCAAACCACTTATATCGTTTTGGGATGGGGATAGAGAACGCAGGCCAGTGTTGGCGGCTTTTCTGGTGTGGGATGGGTCCGAATCCATCATCTCTCTATATGGATAGAACAAGCCTATATCAATCGTACATCTCAAGTACTGAAAGATGTCTTTTACACCAATCAAAATGGCGTTGCGTTGGCGCAGAGCTATACCTTAGCTAACAAGTTCACTGCAAATGAGATGTCTGATCCTGTGCATTGAGCTAAGTACAATAATGAGTTTATTGTACTCAAGTAAGACACTTCTGTCTCTAGCGCATCTTCGTCATCATCCTTCAGACGAAGAAGATCATTTTCAGGATCAAGACTAAGAACGATCATGAGGGTACTTGAAGGTTTGACCTTTTCAAAATGCCTAAGCATCTATCAACACGATGCTCAAGTTCCAAACCGAGACATAATCGTGTTCTCCCAAAATCCTCCATCTCAAACTCGGATTTGAAGTGTTCAGCGGTTTCCCTTAACTCTTTAAGGGCTTCTAATGAAGATCATGTCCAACATGAACCGCGATGGAATCTGAAACTTGTTATGGAAACGCATGGGCATATCCCCTCCCAATCAAGTAGTCATTTTAGCGAGCGTTTCAACCTCTTTGTAAACGCGCTCCGTGGTCTAGAGCCACTTGACTTGGGTAAATGAAGTTCACCATGAACCTTCATGTATATTCCGTATCTAGATCCCTATAGAGATACGTAGTGATCACATTTGAAAGCTGCATGTTCAGTTATTTGGAAACTACCAAACTGACAGGGTAGTGGAGTGCAATGACATCCATTACGAGAGAATATGTCTCATCGTAGTCGATTCCAGGGCGTTTTGTCATAAGCCTTGCACCATAAGGCGAGATTGCCATATCTTTTTCTCATCACGCTTTCTAACGAAGACCCATTAGTCAATAGGTTTTATGTTAGGAGGTGTTGGCATCACTAGCTCGAAAACCTTCCTCTTCGTTAGAGAATCCATCTTAACCTAGATTGCATCTTTCCATTTAGGCCAGATTTCTCTACGTTGGCATTCATTCATCAATGAAGCGTGGTTCGATATCATCAGACTCAACAAACTCACGCGCAACGAAATGCTCGATTACATCATCAATCATGATGGAGTTTCTATCCCACGTCTCATATACACTAGTGTAATTTTCATAGAGCTCTATATTCTCAAAAATAGATTCTGACGTTGAGGCGTCCCCCAACGATAACCATAACCCGGAAGATTCTCATGAGACAGATTTTGAGTGTCGATGATCAAAGGATTGGAGTGTGCCAAAGCATCCTTCGAACTTACGGGCCTCCCATGCATCCTAGCTAGGGCCATGGCCTGTAACGCCAGAGTGCCACTCTCTTTGGCGTTGGCGCCATGTCTACCTCTGTGTAGGGTGGTGCTACGTCCTCTGGTAGGGACGTCTTTCCTTGCAGGCTTGTTTGCAGCATATTTGTGTGATCTCGTCACTTTAACAAGGATAGAGATGAGACATAGTGGGGACAGGCCACGACAATTCCTGTCGTTCCTTCTGAACATCCGTGTTCTTATCTCCCCCTAACGACGGGAAGACTGTCTCATCAAAGTGACAACCCCCAAATCTAGCGGTAATGAGATTGCCTTGCAAGGGCATTAAGTGGCGGACGATTGTTGGAGTCTCAAATCCAACGTAGTTGCCCATTCGTCTGTAAGGACCCATCATAGAGCATTGTGGCGGCGCAATTGGCACATACATTGCTCACTCAAATATGCGTAAGTACGATACTTGTACCCAGTCACTAGCTGTAACGCAGAGGTACATTGAGTGGCGGTGGGTCGTAGACGAATTAGCATGGCTGCATGCAATATTACATCACCCCAAGCGGATATAAGGAGATTGGTGCGCATTACCAATGTCCGGACTACCATCGTAGTCATTTCCACAAGACCATTTAGGTGTGTACATCGGAATGTGATGTCCAACATCAGTCCCATGGCAATATCCATCGAAAGTCTTTCAATGTAAACTCTCTAGCATAGTCAAATCCAATTGACTGAATAGGATGATCCGGGGAGTGAGCCCGTTGTCATATGATATGTGCTAGGAGTGTAGCATAAGCAGCATTTATAGGTGGACAATGGCACAACACGTGATCAGCATGTTTGCGTGTCAACCAACATCATGAAATATTTAAGCGTCCGCAAGTTGGTTGAATCAATCCATAGAATCCCCATGGATTCTATGTAAGAACAGAATGAGTATGTTCATTTCCTTTGCATAGGACGGTCTTAGTCCTAATTTCCCTAAGGAACGGGCTTTGTAAAACAAGCGAGAGGCTTTAGAAGCAACCAATGAGTATTTTGGTTAGGCCTAAGCGTCTGAAACGCTATTTGAAGCATGTTGATGATTGCAGCATCACCTGGGGCACCATCACCATGATGGACGCTATCCATGGTGTCATGGATAGGGACTGTGCAAGCCCCAGGCTGGTGGTGGACGGAGGCGGTGCCCTAGGCAGCAGCATCAGTGACACTTAGTCCAGAAATCAACTTTTGATTCATGCTTCGTTTTGCTCGAAAGGAATGATGTCCATGTGAAGTCTTTAGTAGACGGATCATCATATCATGACTAGGATGATCTATCCTGTCGTGACAAAACCAATATGTGTCTAAATTCAAAAGATCTTCTCTCATAACTTTATTGGATTAATAGCTCAAATAGTGACATAGAATCCACTAGAGAGACACATAAACTTCTCTAAGATGCGCCTTTGTTCGCAATCATTAGAGGTATTGCAAAGGAACTCATTTCCATTCTCTACATGAGTTTTTGCATGGAATCCGTTGGCTATTCATAGGTGCGATTGGTCTTAGGAGCGTAGAGAGTTTCTGTGACAGTGATTAAGGTGCCATTTGGCAAGTGGAACTTGGGCTATTCCATGTCTTTGAATTAATACTAATGGCCCAGCCATCATAGTCACAAAAGTCATATGCTCAGAATCAAAATGGAGTCATAAAGAATTTGAAATTTTATTCATAAGCCAACGGAGTTACATCATTGTCTCTTTGACTAAACAAAATCTAATCCAAAATGATAGTTAATGCAAAACAATGGTAGTCATCTAACTTCTTTCGGTAATTCCAAAATAAATGTGACCAGGTGAGTAGAGAGATGTCGGTGGAGCAAGGCTCACTTAAGTACCACTAATCTCATAACCTTCCTAGACATCACACTTACTTTGAGTGAGCCTACTTTGAAGAAAAACTAAACCATTGGCATTTACTACAAAAATATATGGCAATAGCCTATTACATCTCTTGGAAAAATAAAGACTTAAACATAATTGGCGATCTATTAATCCCAGCCAGATTTGTAGTCTTCAACCCTTCACTCTAGATCATCTTCTTGATCTTCTTGTTCCATATAGTGAGCTTCTCTTGCTTCACAATATGCTTTGTAGGCGGTGACGATTTCTTCACGAGCTCTACAAATGTGTGCCCAATGATCAGACACTCCACATCGAGAACATACATCTCTTTGCTCAAACTCCATTGATTGAGGCGCTTTGAAAGCGTCATTTAGATGGCTCTTAGTGTTGGTGGCGCCACCAACATGGCCAGAGGCGTTGCCTCCCTCTCTCTTTCCACGTTTACCTCTTCGGTTCCGTGTTCGCCTATTTTGGCGTTAGCTTCCCAAGTAGAGCGATTATATGGACCAGAACATCCAAATGTATTCCTAAGATTAGGGTTTCACTCTTGGCGCCCTCTCTTTGGGGCGCGACTATAATTGGATTCCGGAATATGCTTTGTTTCCACGGATCTTGAATTATAGTTCTTCACAAGGATGTTGTCATGCTTTTCAGCGACATTCATAGCTCCAATGAGCTCATGAAACCTTGTGATTCATCTTGCAGTAACATCGATTCGATAGTTCTTAGCAACCATCAATGCAGAGATGGGGAAAGTAGAGATAGTCTTCTCAATCAACATCGCATTTGTGATCTCTTTACCATAGAATTCCATTAAGGATTTAATGTGAAGTGCTTCCGAGTTGTAGTCAAGAACTGACTTCAAATCACAGAAGCGGAGGCTATGCCATCTCACTTCTAGGTCAGAAAGCAGGGAGTCACGGACGTTGCCAAATCTATCTTCGAGTGAGACTCACAGCCTTCTGGGGTCTTCTTCATTCATACACTCGTACTGGAGCGAATTATCCATATGACGAGTCATTAGAATGATGGCTTTCGCCTTATTTGCCTCTAAGGCTGCTCTATTTGCTTCCAAAGCTTGAGCTTGTTCAGCAGTTAGTACATCCTGGCTAGGCTCGAGAATCGTATCCAAGATTCCATCAGCCTTGAGATGCTGGCAGATATCACGAACCCACCTGTGATATTCAGAACCAGTTGTTCCCAATGGAGCAAAGTCCAATTTGTTCAAGTTACTCATCTTGAAAGAGAACAAGAAATTAGGGTTAGTTTCGAAGCGAAAAAGGCTACCACGAAAACAAATAAAATTTATGAGCGTAGTCGCTTCCAAGAAATTCGATTCCAAGAGAGGTTGGATTAGATTGAAACAATGATGTTTGCGGTCGATCGTTTTATCTCAACAAACTCTAAGTTTGGAGAACTCTACAAGCTCCAAGCTTGGAGTGAGCACGAACCCCCACAGTTCGGCTTAATTTGGTCTCCCCTATGATAAAGAAAGGGGGGTAGAAGAAGGGAGGTTGCAAGTCCCGAAAAAGAAGAGAAATTAAATTTAAAAACTCTAAAAAAAGGGGAACGTTTAGTAAAAAATACCTCAAAATAGGTCGCCGGAAAATTTGACCGGAAAAAGTGGTCAGAAAAAGTGGCTGGAAAAGTCGTTAACCGGAGGGCTGACGTGGCAGTGGGTCCTGCTGCTGACGTGGCAGTGGGCCTGCGTCAGTGGGCCTCTGCCTTGGGCTTCTTTTCCTTTCCCCTTTTTTTTTTCTTTCTTTTCTTCTCTTCTTCTTTTCTGCCGGTTCAAGACGCAGATGCTCAGGTGGCCGGTTCACGTATTTTTAGGCCAGTTTTTGAACTTTTTCTTCCGGTTCCTGAAACTTCAGATCAATGGGCTTCTGCTATCAAAATTTAGTGGAAATTAGAGGTCCGGAAGATGGTGAACCGGTGGAATATTTGCTGTGAGTTGTATGGAGCTTCCGGTGGCCGGTTCGGTGGGTTTCTAGCCTGTTCTTGGGGTGCCGCCGCCGGTTCTGGATTCCTGGAATCGAGTTCTTAATGTGTGAGGTGGAGGCAGAAAAGGCTTCAAGGTTTTGTATTCGGATTCAAGGTTTTTAGCTTCTTGAATCAGGGTTTGGCTATTTGTTTCAGGGTTAGGGCTTCGTGATGATAATGTGTTGTAGAGAAACTGAAATTGAGAGGAAATCACTGTGTATTCTCATTGATAATAGGGGCCTCTTTATATAGAGGATTACAATGCATAGAATCTCAATCATACAAGGAAAGTAATCATACATTGAATAGGAATCTAGATCCTTCTAATTTAACCCTATTACCACTAGGTCAAGTAATCTAGAGTTTGGGCCAAACACAAACTAGGGTTTTACTTAAACAAAGAGAACAATATATGCAAGCCATAATAACAATACAAACAACCACAATACTTAGCAATAACCCAAGACCAAACCCAGCAATCAACAATCTGCCTAGCAGCAACCAATTTCAAGTGATTTTAATTAAACTCAAGCGTAAATCGAACCATATGAATTCAATTGAACCCAATTGAACCCAATCAACCTAAGCTCAGTCAACCATATACATGCTTCGACCATCATTAACCAAAGGAATACAGAAAAGCAACAATAGAATTCCCCATCTTATATAATCAGCAAACAACATGAACAATCATATTCCAATTTTAATATAAACCCAGTCTTTCACTCAAGATTTTTCATAGTTCTTGCAAAAAAACAACATCAACAATATAACCAGCAAACAACATCAACCACATTCTTGAAAAAAAAGCCCAAATTTCACCAGAGAAGTAAAGCACACCTGAAATCAGCTCTTGTTAAAGTCGAGCAGCAAAGTAATAGTCCGAGAAAGAGAGACACTTAAATTATCAGGCGAAGTAACGTCGACCGTCGGTGGTTGACGGTCAAGACAGACCGAAATCTGCACAAATCCACTTAAATTATCCAAAGCTGAAGAAGAAGAAGAACAAACCTTTTTGGGGAAAGAAATTCCAAATTAAGCAGGAACGAGTAAACCTCAGTCCACCATCAGAACCGAACTCTAAAACAAACCCTCAATCACTAACTCTTTCATTTGGAAAAACAAGAGAAAACTGAAACAAGGCGAATGCGAATAGAACCTGAAGATCTTCGTATCGAAATCCAAATCGTAGTAGGGTCTTCTTAGTAGAGAAATGGGTTTGATTTCTAGGGTTTGAGTAAGAGCGGGTTTGATTTCCAAATCGTTATCAAAATCGTAGTAGAGATCTTCCCTTTGGTTGCTGGCTGTTTTGGATTTGGTTTTGAGTAATAGTGGCTTGCTGTTTTGGAAGGAGTTGAGAAAGAGTGACTGTCAGGTTTGGGGGGAGTATGTAATTGGGGGAAAAGAAAAGGAGTAATAAGAGTGGTTGTCGGGTTTCAATTAAGTTTTTTGGTGGGAGACTTCAATTTGTCTTAAGTTTCTCCAACAACAGATAAAAAAGTGATCGTTGTGTGAGTGTATGATGACAAAGCCGGCTGGGAGGGAAAATTTTCCGCCTGTACATGCCTACATAGGTTTCATCAAACTAAAACTTTTCCGCTGTGCAACTTGCTTCCATGCTCAGACAACAGAAGTAAAAAAAAACTATTGTGTGCTTAGTTCAAATTCTATTTTGGTGAGCTTGTTCTTGGAGGGAATTATGTACTCATTTCCCTCCATTCTAGGCCTCTCCATTACACAACATAAACTTCTTAAATCAGTTGTCCAATATCTTCCTAAAAAAAAGGTTTTCAATTTGCTTCATTATTCACACAACAGAAATAGATTTTGTACCGTTGTATGATAAAGTTCGTGCACTAAAGCAAAATCAGTCTTTTACAGCACACATTTTACGGCTCACATTTGACGTGTGCCGTAAAAGACTGTTATTTACGGCACACATCTTGTGCCGTTGGAATGTCTTTATTCAGGTCATTCACAGCGTGCATCTTATGTGTGTTGTAAATTTAGTTATTCATTAACGGCGTGCACAATATGTGTGTCGTAAATGAGTTATTTTATTAGTTTTTTACGACTTGCTTTTTTAGCATGTCGTAAATGAGTTATAAAGTATTAATTTTTTTTTTTTTCAAAATATTATTTTTCCTCATTTTTGTTCTCTGCTTGTATTTTCCAGATGAATATCGAAGCAAAGCCCTCTCTCTCGAGATCTAATTGATTTCATCTCAGAGTCAGAGTCCAAAGACTCCGACTCGCCGACTCAGTGGTGGTTCACTGTTTACTCCCTCACCGCCTCTCTCTTTTTCCGGCGACCTCTCTCCGTCCGCAAAAGATCGACGTCCGATTCAAGCATTTCCTTCCTCAAATGAGTATTGTCGGATCTTGTATCTCACTCGCAGTGATTCGTGCATAGCTCGACCTCCATGACCATCAGAGGCGTCGATTTCAAATGGTCAGTACCTTTCTTCTTGCTCTGCCTAGGTTAACTGTGCCAGGTTTCTGATTTCGAATTGTGATTTTTTTTGCTTTGCAAGGTGCGATGGATTCTTCTTGTCGATGCTCGCGACCGGTGTGTATCCTTTATTAGGGTTTCGATTTCAATCTCTGCAATTCGTTTTTCGTTTTGGATTATCTGTTTGTGCTAGACCAGTGTGTATCCTTTAGATTTGATAATGTCTTAAATGTAGGAGTGTGCTTCAATATTGGATTATAATCTACCGAAGTATAGTACTTTGATCGTTACCATCTAGCATTTACAGAAGAAGTGATAGAAGATAGTTTCAATGTCAAAAATTGTAGATGGACTTTATCGTGAAATATAGAAAATTTGGGAATGGCTTTTTGAGTATTGGAAGCCATTAGGTCTTCTTCCTTGCGGTGGTGAAGTGGTGGCGTGTTTTTGATTGGATGACCATTGAGCTATATGTTTCTTAATTCATAAGAAGGAGGAACTAGACGACTGAGAATGATAAATTTATAACATGCACTGATTTTACCAGGCAGAACTTGTTCCTAGTTTATTTGTGCCATTTAGGATTTTTTTTTTTTTTGGTTTTGCCTTCTTCCTTGCATTAAAGATGGTAGTGATGATGTTCTTTTGTGCAGTGTCTAGGCATCGGACTCTCATGAATGTATTCGATAAAGCTCCTGTTGTTGACAAGGATGCATTTGTGGCCCCAAGTGCCTCCATCGTTGGTGATGTTCAAGTGGGAAGAGGATCTTCTATTTGGTATGGATGTGTATTGAGTGGTGAGAACTTCTTAGATTACATGTTCTTTTTTTTGATGAGCTGATGTTTTGGATCAATTCCATTATTTCAATTTGTCATTTATCTGCACTGGCTCAATATCACACTAATTGCTGTACTTGTTTTATCTTAGTGAATGTATATCTTTGCACTTGCTTAATTTTCTTATATAGAAACAACAAGAATGTAATGACACTATCAATTAGCCTCTAACTGGGATTTGTTTTCAGTCTTAGCTTCTCAGCTTCTTAGCTTTTATTTGTTCATATGGATTCGATTTCAGTCTTAGCGATTCTTGTTTGTTAGTTGTGGATTCAATTTGCTTCTCAGTTTTCTAATTTGTTCTATGTCTGAGCATTCTAGTTAGCAAGCCTGAATCAAGCAATTTTCATGTCTGAGCTCGACGTCCAGATTCCCAATGCCTTTGGTATGTTTTGTGTTACTCTTAAATCACTTGTGTGATTATGCTCTTGCAGGGATGATTGCGAATATTTGTATGAATTTATTATGCATGGGATGTTGTTTCATAGTTTTGGTCCTAGTTTAGTCTGAACAATTGGATGCCTAGATGCTTGATGGATCGTTTTTAGGTGACGTTATTCAAGTATCCTTCAAGTTGGTAGATCTCAACTTTGATCAATTGGTCATTTACTCGAGCCCCTCTTTTTCTTTTTTGCTCTTCCATGTTCTTCACAATAATATGTTTGTTTGATTTTGGGTGAAATGATTGTATAGATTTGTGGGCTATTGTTGAGTAAAGGTAGATTAATGAACTATTAGACTTAGTTGTGGGAGTTGGGCATCTGCCTTAATTGTTCCTCTTGGTAGTCAAAAAGAATTTGGATATAGTCATCTTTGGTTACATTGAAATAAGCCGTAGCAGCATGATAGAATCTATTAATTTTCTGTGCAGATATCTATCTGAGCTACTCGGGGAGCATCACAAGCTCGGTCCATTCCTCCCTGTGCTACCGAATTGCTGCAGGTTGTTGAACCAAGGTTGTTATGAGCCTCTGTTTGTGGTCGTGGTTATTATTCATTGCTATGACTGGATTTTTATATGAAATGTAGGTTGCTATGTTTGTTTAAATATTTCTTTTATCAGAGATTCACAGTTAAATATATAATGATCAGGTTCCCTCTGTTTTTGCAAATGGTCAACGAGAGATTGGAGAGTGCTTAGCAAGCAAGGGCATTGGAGAACGTTGAAAAGAAAGGGCATGTAAGTCTGTAGTCTATTTATGGTATTTTAACTGGGAACTAGATCTTTGTACCCCTCTCTCTCTCTCTAATAAACCAATGTGATGATCAATGATATGATTAAACATAAAATGAACTTGAGCGTGAGCGTGAGCGTGAGAAGAAAAGAGTAATTCTAGACCTTGTTTAGAAATGCAATGGTGCACAATAGATGAATACAGTAGAAGTGCTTGTATCATATTTATCAATCATAAATATCAGTAGAAGTGTTTGATTCATTAGTTTGTTTGGGATTGGAATTTGGTGGTGTGATTGATGAAATTGATGACTGAGTCTTGGTCAGTGGATTTTTTTTCCTTTTTTAGTTCGTGGGGAATTAAAATATGATAGGTTATTTTGAAATGAAGTTGTATCCACTTCTGCCGAGAGTAATGAAGTTGTATCTAAGACAATGCAGACTCATTGTGCTCTTAATAGTGAATCTTTGAGACCCATGTTGGTTTAATAATTGAAAGTCCAAATCTTTGAGACCTAAATCTCAGAGCAAAGTTAGTAGAGAAGACGAGGGACCTGCCCATTTTGAAATGAAGGGAGGAAGATTCAGGTGTTGGTAGTTCTTACTAGTTCTGTTTGATTATGAGGTCTTAGACTTTTAGCAGTATGGCAGTAGATCCTGCCACGAATTTTGGTATGGTATTTGTTTTGGGGTTATTTGTTTTCACTTCTATGGATTATTCATTTGGAATGATTGAAGGGCAGACTTCACTAATGCTTAAATTGTCATTGCTTGTCTTTGTAGGCTCTATGATGCACAACTTCTTTATGGGAAATGGTTGGCATGTGGCATCAAATCAAGCTATAATCAGCCCCTTTAAGTACTCATGTAATCAATTTGAAGACAATTCTAATCTAGATAGCATGTTCTATATTTGAAAACCAGTTTAATTATACTATGATTTTGTAATATGAAGTTATTTAATTGATCTAATTTACTACATGCATACTTTTGTTTACTATGCTTGAATGAAAGGGTTTAATTGAAAGTATTATCTATTAGAAGATTGAATGAAGACAATTTTTACGACACGCAAAATGGTCTTTTACGGCACACAATTAAAGTTGTAAAATATCTTTCACGACGCGCAAACGAGTGTTTTATGATGTGCAAAAAATGTTTTTTACGGCGCATGACACGACCCGACCCAAGAAACATCCCGTAATCCTGAATACGAGCCTGCGGGGCCCACGTTAAGTGAAATCCTACCGAAAAATCGGCAGAACCTCCTCTAAATATGGGCTACCCAAAATGTTCACAAACCTGGACATGATTAAAACTTTAACTTCTACTCAACCCACAATACCATATTTACATTCCAAGCATATATATTACATTCAGAAAGTTCAAATCTTATCACAACCTCCGTAATAAACATCAATTCGAACAAAAACATCCACCAAATTTAAAAAGGGTTATCAGACCAACACTAATAACTAAGCCGATATCATACAAGGTAGGTTAAGTAATAACCTACAGACAAAACGGAAGCGCTGATTCCAAAGTCTCTAGAGCCTAGACGCGATCTCGGCAAATCTGAAATCTGGGCATTTGAAAACGAAGGGCTCAGGGGAAAACATTTAAAAACCGTTAGAGTGAGTGGACAAAACTGAAACAAAATCTGAAACAATTAATAGAATGCTTCCCCATTTCTCTTTTCAACAAAACCAACATGCAGCGACACTCTATAATAATTCCAACTCAATCCTTTTCCAAGAAAACTCATTTGATGACTAGGAAGGACTGCTTCCTAGGCATCTCATGCCATCTGGGAGGGACTGCCACCCAGATGACGCATCGGAATGGACTGCCAACAGGAATAGGAGGCGGTGGTTAGATGAGACTGCCAACTAGCCACAGGTAGTTAGAAGAGACTGCCAACTAACTACCTCATGTCATCTGGAAGGGACTGCCAACCAGATGACGCATCGGATGGGACTGCCAACCAGACTATTACCTAGAAGGGACTGCCAACTAGGTAAGATACGCATGCGCCAAAACTGGCCTCCTTGTCAACTGCTTTCTTTTTAAATCCTTTACTTTCCACAAAGTCACATTTTCTCAAATAATAAACCAACTGAAAACTTAATACCATGCTGCATGCATTATTTAAACAAAATAAAAATCCACTCACAAGTGAGTCCCGCAGCTAATCCTGCTGCCTGGCCGTGTCCTCCTCGCTCGAGGGCTCAGTACGTCCTGTAATAATTGGGCATGATAAAATTAACCTCACAAAGGAAATCATTAAAGAATTAAAACTCATTCCCTTGAAAATTTAAGTAACTCGTTACTCAACAATTCCTCTACAATTTCGAATCCTTCCAATTTGGATATTTAACATCCGACAACAGAAATCCTAACATTCTCAACATCCTCTAATTTCTTTTTAGCCTTCAAAAGTCACTTGTAACTTCTCAAACAATAAATTTCAAATCCGTAATCACAATTATCCACCAAAATAATATAATTTCCTTTTCTAAAAATCTCCATATCAACTTCAAATTCTCAACCAAGTAGATTAAATCTGTACTAGGCCTATTAGCAATTTATCAAGGGATTAACCCGGAAGTTTGTGAACCATAACATCAAAACAACCAACCAAACAATTAATCACAAGTCTAAAATAATGCCAACCGAAGGTTCCAACAACAACACCACCTCACAAAGTAGTTAACTAGCCTGATAACCACTCAACACGCCACCACCAGTGGCGGTGCGTGGTTTCATGCGCCATCACACCAAACCCCATCTCCGGCCAACCTAACAAGCCTAAACACTTCACCACAGCAAACCCAACAATCTTTAAACCTGCAATAACAGCTAAAACTAAGCAGAGGTGGTCGGAAATCAACCCAAAATCGGAAAAAAAACCCGACAGCCACTGTTCATCATCCCTACCACTTCCTCCGGCCAAATCAAGCTACAAGGAGGTTGGAAAAGTGTTCAACTCTTCACAGAGAACCAAAATCACAAGGATTTCCGGCCGGAGACTGCCAGAAATCAAAAACCTAGCCGGAGGTTCTCAAACCCGATCGGCAATCTTCCCCCAAAATCGTTCAAATCAAAGCTACCCAGCTAAAATCATATATCTGAGATGAAAGAGAATGAAGAGGGGAAGCTGCGGTGGCCGGAGGCGAGTCCAACGAGGTCCGGCTGAGGTGAATCGCCGGAAAATGAGTCCGGTTCGGGGAGAAGAAGAAAAAGCAAGGAGGAGGGTTCGGGAGGTCGGCTCTGTCCGATTCTCTCTCTCTCTCTCTCCTTTTAATTAACTAATTCCCCTTCTTAAAAAAAAAAACCAACATTTTAATAAGGAACAGTACCTTCCAACACTTAAATCTCAACTTTCCCATAAAAACTCCGATCGATACAAACTGCGTGTCCACGAACTAAATTTTTCGCAACTTACGACGTACTCAAGGAATATACCGACGTAACAGACAAAATAGAAAGTCAACTCCTCGGTCAAAACCAATAAAAACGTACTTCATAGAGATGTTAAGGTACGGGGCCTTACAGCGCACATTTTGTGTGCCACGAGAAATTTGTCTTTTACAATATGGTATTTTACGACACGCTTCTTTGTGCAGTAAAGTTGTTTTTTACGACGCACATTGTGTGTCGTAAAAGACCAGTTTTGTTGTAGTGGAGATGCACAATTCATAATTAACTGATGTTGTTTTATCAGTATGAAATCATAATAAAGACAACCATTATATGACGATCACATTTATTTACCACAAATTTATTAAACATCACGTATATTGTGAGTAGCAAACCACGTACACAAAATTGAGAAATACATCTTTCAGCGGAATACACATTAATTATTCCATACAGCTTCTTAATAATAGAGACAATTTGAAAGTGTTTTTTGAAAAGGGAGACAATTTGAAAGTTACTCCATATTTTAACATTACTATTAAGAAATGGATGAAGACACTTTAGAACACCACCAAGGTTGTCCAATCTAAGACTGAACCTTATGGCCGGAAAACATGGAGCTAGCAATAGGAAAGAAATACAACAATCAGGAGCTTAATTAAGGGCTATAACCTCGTGAAATATTCTTAATAAAAGCATCAAGGTTGGAATCAGAAGAACCACCCTTTGCAATTGCTCCTTGACAAGTCTCTTGAAGTTGTTTTGCTCTTTTCCTAACCTCCTTCCCCTCATTGCTTTCGACATCCATAAACCTCTGCAGAAGCTCTGCAATCTCCTCTCTGGTCACTATGTCTCCACCTCCAACTTTCTTCTTCTTCACCCTATACCCGATCTTCCAATCCTCAACAATTTGCTTCCCATTTGGGATTTGGTCAAAAAATATAGGGAAAGTAAGAACAGGAAGACCAGCATAAACAGCTTCTTGAGTTGAGTTCCAACCACAATGCGACCAAAACCCTCCAATGGAAGAGTGACACAACACCCCCAATTGGTCACACCAAGGCACCACCAAACCCATGTCACCAACGCCATCTTTCAGCTTAGAAGCATCCCCACGCGCCACCCACAAGAACCTAACACCGCTGTTTTTCACCCCGGCAATGATTTCATCCATCTGGGCATTCGAAACAGACAAGAAGCTCCCCAGTGAGACATACATGACAGAACTTTTAGGTTGAGAGTCTAGCCAGTGCAGATAGTTTAGGTCATTGTCATGAGCACCTTTTGAAATCTCGAAGTGTGGGATGCTTGGGCCAATAGGGTAGACCGGCGAAGACAGTTTGGCTCTCAATGTGTCAAAGGCATGGGGCTCAAGCTCGTAGAATGAAGTTGATATGAGGTATTGTGCTTTGTATGTGCTGGAAACAGCTTCAAGGGCTCTGTTGAGGACTTGTTGAACGTCGTCGTAGAATACAGTGGGAAGATCTGCCAGGCGGGTGGTGGAGATTCCGGGGATGTAATCTATTACTTCATCTCCACGGACTATATATACACATTTGGCACAGAGGAACATAAGAAAAATTCCGGTAACAATCAATTGGTATGAGGAAAGGCTTTAAGATAGCCTAGCAGCACATGCAATTTGGCCGGCTCGTGATATATAAACATATTTGTCTAACCAGATACCTCTATCAAGAATACAAAATTTGCATCCAGTTTGATGTTATGTATGTACTATTAGCTACAATCTAAACATTTCATATATAGATAATCTTAATTAGTTTAGACTAAATTTTGAGATGAAAGAAACCGATACTGTCGATTACAATTGATGATATATGAAGAAAAATTTAAAAAAATCTAAATCTCGAGTTTCCAATTTTTTTTTTTCAATTGATGAAGTGTGACAAACTTTATTAATGAAATCAATTGTTACAATGAGAGGAGAGAAAGCTCCTAAATTGATAAGATAACCATGATACATCTTAATTTTTCAAATAGGTCATAGAATGCAATAATTATCTATATAAGTTTTATTTTCTTGTTCTGAAAGTGAATCATGTAAACCTCAATTGATACAATCCCAATTTGTAAATAAGTGTATCACTTTTTTCAACTTGAAATAACTATATGTTCCAGTTGATATGTCATTGACACACCAATTAGTTACCACATAAAATTAGTCTACAATATATAGATTAATATACTGATATATTAAGTACACTGTTCAATACAGAGATAGACCGACTACATGTACTAATATAGCCTAATCTCGAGTTAGGGAATTGGCCTGTTACTATTGAGAGTTGGTTTATCTTTCATTTACTGCCAATACGTTAATATTCTATAAAACTGTGATTTAGACTTGTTTTCCAACCCTTTTACTACTTGTAATGGGCAAGTTTTAATTGGTGTCTCCAAGAGTCAATTCTACGGTTGGTTTGTTTCTCATGGCTATTTCTAGTGTCTGGGTTTAGTACATCACATATCTTCATTGGTCTATGGTGCATCCTTGCTGCATCTGTTTTGTTTCTTTTTTCAATTATATTTTGTTTCTCTTTTATAAAAGAAGTTTGGGCTGATGTTTCCTTTGTCATATTGTATTTTCTTCTTAAAAAAATAAAAAATAAAATAGAATAATAAAAAAAAGCACCAAGTCAAGATACTCAGCATAACCAAATTTTTTTCACAGAATTCCATGCGATTACTTTCACTAATTTAGTACCTGACACATCAGCAGGGAAGTGGCCATTTTCTTTGAGCAGCTCGAAGTGGTGTAACGTCGAGAACACAGACGCCGACATCGGCCAAAGCGAAGCCACCGCAATATTCCTCTTATTCCCAACCCTCACTGCCCAAACCACAAATGGATCCGCAACTATAAAGCTTACCTCCGGCTCGAGCCGGTCCAGAAGCAGCTCGAACGGCTCTTGCAGCTTGGTGCACACGGCCTCCACGAATCCCGGAAAGTCCTTGGCCCGGCCGAGTTCGGAGGGTATGACGTTGGGCACCATGGCGAACCGGATGTTGTCAGGTTTCGGGTCGGCTCCGATGAAGCCGTGCCACTCTTCGGTGACGACGAAGGTGATGAGGAGGTCGTGTTTTTTAGAAGCGAGAAGCTTGCAGAGGTTCATCATGGGGTTGATGTGGCCTCGGCCGGGGTACGGCAGCGCCACCAGGTGGCAAGGAGCGATTGGCTCGAGCTTCACCGTTCCCATTTCTGATATATACCAGTGAAGGTTGAAGGTTTGCTGAAGCTTTCAGGGTTTTGATGTCATGGCCATCTTATTGATACTGGGATAGCCATCATGGCATTGATGAAGCCACCTAACTAGGCTACTGTTGATTAGCTAAGTCATGAGCTCATCATGAAACTGGTCGAAATACCAAACCAGGCCCTCATTTTGGTGGGAATTATCAAGAAGTGGACTGTGGGAGCAAGCACCTTGGCAAGATATAAAGAGAATTATTAACTGCATCGGAGCATAGTTAAAGGTGCTAACTTGTCTGCTACCATATTTGGCTCGAAAATTTTATTCGTAAATTCATTCCTCTATCAACTGGAAATCCATTTTACCTTCTTTAATTTTTTTTTTTTACAGAACTAAGTAAGGATTTTAAACCTCCAAAGCTAGAGAATTTGGCCTCGGAAATATATTCTAAGCCGTTAGATGTAATGATATTTGATTTTGGCCTACAGAATTTGGCCTACGGTAGCAGCACTGTTTTTTGTTGGTAGGCTAAAAAAGCATATTAGAGGGAATATTCTGTTTTTGGTAGGCTAAAACCATTTGGCTTTTAGCCTACCATGGGAGATGCTCTTAGTGATCAAACCAAAGACCTAATCTGTGTTAAACCAAACATTTAACCAACTAATTTTTGAGAAACTCATGTAAGTATTGTACATTTCATAATATATAAACATTTTTGGGAGAAAATTGGATTGGGTTGCCGCCCAAGTAATCTTGTATATGGCTACATCTCTGCTTGAGTTGAGCCTTTGAACATAAATTAAACCAAATCTCGAGTTGAAGGTGAATTTTTTTTTTGTTTACTTTTTTCAAAAGAGGATTAAAGGATTTCACATTTTCACTCCTATTCTCATGGTGACTCGAACTCATGATCTCGATCTTAGGTAGTGGGTGCATGAAGGTGAATTTGAATTGTCTATTTTTAGTATTTTATTATTTGGATGTGCATTGTTTTGGTTTTTGATTTTTTAACTTTAGGAAATAGGAATTTGATCATGGAAACTAATTAAAATTTAATATTAATTAACAAGAACTACATGCAGCTGCTAATTAGTTAAATTATTTGAATCTTTATTTCCACTAATCGTACATCATATATCAATGACACAATGCCATTTGATCCAACATTGCTTCTCTCGCATCTTTATTTCATCTTTGATATGTCACTGATAAAGGCTTCAACACTGTTATAAGATGACCCACCTTTTCTGATTGCTTGTTTGTAAATTTCACTAAGCTCTCTTGCTCTTCTCCTCATTTCTTTCCCCTCCTCATTTTCCAAATCCATAAAAATTTTAACAAGCCCACCAATCTCTTCTCTACTCACCAAACCTTCTTCTCCCGAACCCTTCTTCACCCTCCACCCAATTTTCCAATCTTCAACGATCATCTTACTATTAGGTACTTGGTCCCAATATATAGGAAAAGTCAACATCGGAAGACCGGCAAAAACAGCTTCAGAGGTCGAATTCCAGCCACAATGTGACCAAAACCCACCCAAAGAAGAATGGCATAACACTTTTAATTGGTCACACCAAGGCACCACAATCCCCATGTTACCACATTTCTCTTTTAGCTTCGACACTTCCTCACGCGCCACCCAAAAGAACCGGACACCGCTGGCCTGCAACCCGGCGGCGATTTCATCCATTTGAGCTTGAGGAGCTGAATGCAGACTGCCTTGTGACACATACAAAACTGAACCTCTAGGTTGCTTGTCAAGCCAATCAAAATAGTGATCCTCATTGGGCATTGAATGGGCTTCCACTTTGAAGCAGGGTATGGTAGGCCCAATATGGTAAACCGGGATCGGAACACTTTGCCTCAAAGCGTCGATCACTTCTGGTTCAAGCTCGTAAACTGAAGGTAACAAAAGGCATTGTGCTTTAGATAGGCATGAAATTGATTCTAAAGCTCTATTCAGGACATTAAGCCCTTTTCCGTAAAAACACGTAGGAAGGTCCGCCACACGTGTAGAAGGAAGCCCCGGGATATAGTCCACCCTCTCTTCTCCACTCTCTACAAAAAAAAAAAAAAAAAACAATACGGTTTTATTGATTGTATCAATAATGCATGGTAAGTTGCCTTATTGTGGGAGCTTGAGGACAGACCTTTTAGTTTCATCAATTTGGTAGACTAATTTTATTACCAATTGAAACATATGCCTTTTACGTATACAAAGAATCAAGACCATAAAATTGAAACCATACTTGTATTAGAGAATTTAGAGCAAAATTGTTTGTGGTGCATTAAAGAATCAATATAGTAAAAAAGACAAACTTACTCTGTTGTTATGTCAATTTCATATAATAGTATATCGGTATCTTAATATTTCATAAAACTAGTCTATCACGACATAAAGTCTATAAATCATGTGTCAAATCTTAAATGCGTAATAGAACTTCTCAATATAACTCCATGTGATGGTAGCCATGTTTTATATAGTGATCTGACTTTTGAATATTTCATGAAACTATTCTATCATACGAAATTTCTCTATATTTAAATATATGTAGTTGGATACATAATATAATTTTTCATTATAACTTTATCTGATGATAGGTCCAATTCATGTAAGTAGTCGCAAAAATTAGCTGATAACATTTAATGAAACTAGTTTATCTACATTGGACTTCCTATTGACTTCGGCTTTGTGTAATAGCACGGCCAGTTTCATATTGTGGTAGAATGATCTATAAACATCAATACATCACAAGAAACTAGTTTATCACTCTATATATGAAGTTAGATCAATACTTCCGAATTGAAAACCTGTAAAATTATAACCCTGTAAATTGTAATTTTCTCTAAGTAAAAATGAAATCAAATTATCAAGTTAGATTTACGTACCCGCCAAATTGACCGGGAAATGCTGGTTCTGAACGAGTAGATCAAAATATTGAAACACCGAATAGACAGAAGCCGACATAGTCCAAAGAGAAGCCACCGGAATATTCCTCACATTCCCGATCTCAACCGACCACACCAAGTACGTATCGGCGATCAAGGCCGTCACCGGCGGCACGAGCCGATCGAGGAGATCCTCCACCGGCGCTCTGATCTTCTTCAGAACAGTCTCGTAGAAGCTGGGAGAGTCCTTGCCGCGACCGATTTCCGAGGGAATGACCTGGGGAATGGTGATGAATCGCACGTTGTCGGGTTTCGGATCTGATCCGATGAAGCCGAGCCACTCTTCGGTTAGGATGAAGGAGACGGTCGTGTCGGGGGAGATGGCGGCGATGGAGTGGCAGAGGCACATCATGGGGTTGATGTGGCCGCGGCCGGGGAAGGGCAATGCGACCACGTGGCAACTAGGGGTGGTTGGATGGGGAGTGTGGAGGTCCATTAGGGTCGTTGGGAGTGGGCTGATAGTTCGAGGAGGGAGAAAGAAAGCAGAAGAAGATAAAAGAGGATTGAGCAGAACGAGGAAGACGACGACGAAAGAGACCGGCGGTTAATATAGCGCCAAAAAGAGATTCGATTACGTAGACGTCATTTCTATTTGTTGGGCTATTTGAGCCTACTCTCGCAAAGCCCGTGAGTTTGGGTCATTTTGGAACCCATATTCGAGCGTTTTCTGTTCATTCTTTGTAATTTGTATCGCCTGCCGTCCAAGGAACCATTCTTTAGATATTTTTACAAGAATTATCAATGCAAACAAATAGCCAATTCGAGTATTCTTTAGCTATTTGATTACGATCATTACAATTTCAGTTTCATGTGACATATTATACGAAGACATTTGAATTTACACTTTTAGTTGTTTCGCTCAGTTCTTTTTCTGATTTGTCTAGTTTCTTTCATATATAATTTTTGTTGTATTCTGAAATTGTTGTAAGAAAATTTGAATTGAAACTTTCCCTCTTGCAAAAGAGGACATATGGGGTGAGCTTCTGGCGAAGTCTTATGGTCCACTGTGATTGTCCCATTCTTTCAAAGGACCACATATAATACAAAAGTTATACAACACAAACAAAATGATATAAAGAAAGGTAAAAGTAGCATCAGTCGAAGGTAACTATTCGAAAATATTGATCCACCACGGAAGGACTAAAGGTTGGAAAATTATTGTAGAAAAGTTGTGTTCTTTATTTTATGGAGGGCGAATTCTAATTTAAGATCACATTATTATGAACAAAAATTATCAATACTTCAACAATTAAATTGACTCGGAGATACCAAAATCCTTATGCCATGTACGTTAAACTGAATTCAATTATAAAACATTCATAAGTGAAACACGACCTAACGAATTAAATATTCTAAACATCAATCACTCTCATTTAAAAGCTTTTCACCTAGCTTAAATCAAGAATTGAAGAAAATCATGTTGAACAGTATGCTATATGGACCACAAATGCACATTCAGTACAAGTTCGTATTGAAATGTTGGATCTTTGATTGCAACTGCACATGGATTAGTGAATGATTGTCTTCAAATCAACTTCATCAAAATAATTTAGATCAATATGAACACAATTGTTGGAGTCTCACTTGACTTTGGATGAGTGATCACATTACGTGAGTGATCTTGTGCGAGCATACTTGTAAAGACAATGACACTACTACCTACACAATGAGGTACCACAAAGAGTAAGCAAAAGAAAATGGTTCTTGAGATGGACCACTACTATGCCATCAGTTGATATCAATAATAGTGTCCATGAAATATTCCAATGCTTGACAGTCCACTGAAATAAAGTTGACTCTTGCTCATTTCTCGTGAGTTATGATCGAGATTATACACAAAAATTCCAGTCACAAACTAATTTACCTAGTATATCTGCTACATTACATAACAATGTTGAGTTTTCGAATGTAAACTTATCAATTTGGAGTAAATTAAGAATTACTAAAATTTAAGTTTAGATTGTCTTTTAATTATCAAATTTAGAGAAGAAAAAAAATATATAAAAGAAAACAAAAGGCAATACACTAACAATATGTCGATTAACAATCTGTCAAATACGTCATTAATGATCACAACGTAATGTATTCGATGTACATAATAATTACTCCTGAACATGTCATAGGAAAGACTGTATCCAAGAGGGACCTTATAACATATGATCATGTCTTGATGATAAGTAGACCCCAGAAACAGAAGCTTTAATCAAGTACTTCCAGAAAAAAAAAAATAGAGATATTTTTCATCATTGGTTCTTAATTCCACGTAGTTAGGAGGAAGATATTTTCTGCAAAGGAAAAGTCGACGGGTTGGATGAGATATTTGTTGAGATATTTCATCGATCTATCACGAAACTCTCTTCACAAATCGACCCTGCAATACCAAACCAAACTTTAGTTTCAAATTCCAGAACTTTCAAATCCATGATAGGGAAAGAGATGAGAAAGAGAGAGAGGTGAAGACAAAGAATTGACCTAATGACTTACCTTGAGTCTAGGTCTTTTATCTGCATTGAGCTTGCGGACTTGGTACCTTATCTTCTTGGAGAAGAGTCTAGACTGACGTTTCTCTTTGTACCTCAGAACACTTGCCTCCCTTCTTGTACTTTTCTCTTCTTCCATTACTGGCACCTCTCCCATCTAATCATCATCAGAAGAAATGCACACTAAGCAAAATATTCCATTTCCCAGATACATTTACACAGAACAAGCATACTCAATCTATATATAATTAGAATGTAGTTTTCGGACTCGACACCGACTAATTTTTGTAAGGTCTATCATTTTTATTTTTAGTTTGCCATTATGCGCTCTCTAGCTTCTTGTGTTTTAAGAGATTAAGATATTGATTTTGGAGAGCTAAAAATAGAAATCTAAATAACAATTGCTTTTGAGAAATGAATTAATATCAAGTTAGTGAGTAACTATCATTGCATTCCTTAAAAGAAAAAGAATTCCGTACCTCAAGTTTTTGGGAAAAGGAAGAAGAGATAGGCACAAGTTTATTGGTGTTATTTGCACTTTCACGCAGAAGTACAAGAATACAACTGGAGAGTGCGAATAGCATTCCTTATTTGAAACCATTAATGGAGAAGGGAAATAAATGCAAGTTATAATACTAAGGGCATTTTGAAATTGGGGAAAATATGAAAGTGAAAAGGTGCAAAAAGTGGAGAATGAAATGAGAAATCAATGGAGTAGTAGTACTAACATAATTGCCAATGCTAGCAGCCTTGGAAGAATGTGATGAACAATCCTCAGCCCAAAGAGAACCACGATCAGACCAAGCATCCAATACCTCTTGATAATTCAAGTTCAAATTCAATTGCACCTTCTTCATATCCTCATCATCATCCCAAAACCCAACAGTACTACTCTCTCTCTTCACAACCTTCTTACAGTAGCTTTCCTCTTCGAAAAAGCACCTCTCAGCAGAATCACCAAACACTTCATTCTCTACCTCTCCATCCCCTTCTTCACCATTAGGAAACTCATCCCAATCCATGAAATCCCAGTTAAGTTCCTGACCAGTAAACATGTTGTGACCCTTCGGTAGCTTCTCATCGTCTTCGATCCCCCAAATGCGCTCCAAGTCATCCATGATATCAACCTCTCCATTGACATAACCATCTTTGGTAGTGTCAGAGAAATCCTCGGAAGAATTAGCACTGTCCGGCACCTGCTGCTCCTCCTTCTTTGGGCTTCTTAAGAATGAATGGTACCTCATCTTAGTATCTTATCCCATAGTCTCTTTTTCTTTCTTTGTATGTACTATGTGAGCACCCAAATTTGAATGTAGCATAAGAAAATGGAAAACGTATATAGGGTTCTTTTCGTCCTACGTGTCACCTTATCTTCTCCCCATTGGCTGGTTCATGCCCTCATCAGAAGTTGAAGAGAAGGACCCTACAGAGCCTTTTTACTACTACATGCAATATGCATATGACCAAAAAGACTTTGTTCAAATGTTGCATGAAGCACGTGAACAAAAAGCTTTGATAAGCAAGGATCATCAAAGGGTTTGTTCAGTTGCTCTGTATGTATGTGCATATGTTGACAGCCATAGTGGAGTAGCATATAGTAGCTTCAAGAAAGAAAAGATCTAGAAAATGGTCATGTATGCAGTCCAGATATAATCAGGAAGAGTATAAAGAAGACCCATATTGTTAAAGTTACAGTCTTAGATTTATAATTGGAAAACGCCAGAAGCCCAGTTGTTGGCATTCCCAACTTGTGGGGCGTTGTTGGTAAAGCAAGATATTATCATCCCATGCCTATTGTCTATTGAGGCAGTCTCTCTGCATTCTATAGAGAAGCCCCATATTTAGTAATGGCAAAACTACTCATTGGGATATTCACATCCCACAACCCTCGACTTCCAACTCTTTACCCTCTCTCTCTTTCTAGAGAGAGGGGGAAGCCGGAAGCGTGGAGGTTGATAGTAGCCGGCACCCAATTGGGTATTTTTGCAATGCCTACTCACATAGTAGTCTTTTTGAAATAGAAGTTGAATTCATTAGATCAACAGTAAAAAAGTTGTAGTCTACCAAAATTTACATAAGAATCCGGCAAGAAGTTCTGGAGTAACCTATCTAAGCTAAAGCAAACTATTAAATATTACTAGAACACTCACATTTAAGCGAGCCTATAAAAGAATGAAAAAGCCTCGCCTCCTACGGAAAAGAAATAATTCAACTAGTTCCCACTTGCCAATCACTCAATTGTGGTACAAGCAAGACACTAGAAACATCATAGAAGACTCGTAGAAAATAATCCAACCTCACATAAGTTCAATACTCTAATACATTAGGGCCCAGATTGCCTTAACCTGAGCCCAAGCCCAAATCAAGTCTTGCCTAACAGGAAGACTCCCCTGCCCCATCAGCCCAAATTTGAGCCCAAGACAACAAAGGAGGAGAATCATGATGCTCCTTTGCCTCACTGTCATCATATCCTCCAACGGCATACTGTTCGACCATAGCTCTGGCGGCTGGCTTTTCCTCCCGTGCATCAACATCGATGACCTGTTGCCTACGCGGTCAACAGTCCTCAATCCCACAAAGGACCGGCCAGAAAGGAGAATCCCCGCTGCTCTAACCTTGACAGCTCCTCCCGCACCTCGCCAATACAGAGTCTGTGCAGCGTCGATACCCAGACACCTGCATTTGTTTCACTTCCCAATCTGGCAATCCCACCAGCCCGAGATCTGATCAACACAACAATCGTTGTACAGACCCAGCCACGAAAGCCAACTCCTTCTCCCTATAAAACCGCGATCTAACAAAGGCCAGAGGCCTACTCAACTCGACATGGAGAGAGGACCGACAGTCTAATTCTGTCACCGTCGCTATACTCGAACTCTAGGGTTCACTAATTTAGCAATAGAACTTATTAAAATCAGAGCAACTCAAAATTAAGTTTGTAACGTCCTGCATAATGTACATAAATAACTGTTAAATTGAAAATGAGGGTTATGAAGAACTTGTCATTGGTCTAGAATGGTCTAAATGAGTAAATACTAGAAAATAATACTGACTAGTGGGACAGATACCTAGATTTATAGCCATTCAAGCATAGTCTTTATTATCTCTGTCATTTTTTTAGATATATTTTATTGAATATCTTGTCTCTATTGTTAAATAAAGAAATGAAGAAACATAACTGCGGTTTTTAAATGCGGTGCGTAGAGACAAACCAATACTTAAACTTAGAAAATAATACTTACAATATTCAAATTAAATGTTTGGTTGGAGAGTGGAGACTAATAGCTATTCAGACATACAATTCTCACCGTTTTCACTTCTCTTGGAGGTATTTTTCAAATATCTGTATGTATGCCTAGGCTGCGTAGGCCGGAACCTAAGCATAGATCAAGAGACATTTTGTCTCTATTTTGAAAAAATAATTCGATCAAGAAACATAACTGCGGTTTTTTTTTTTTTTTTAAAGGATCAAAGGATTTCACTTCTACGTACTCCCATGGTGACTCGAACCCATAACCTTGATCTTAGGTAGTGGATGCTCTAACCACTGAGCTAATACCACTTCGATTTTTAAATGTGGTGCACATAGACAGAACAATACTAAAACTTAAGAAACAATACTCACAATATTCAAGTCAAACATTTCATGGGAGACTAATAGCTATTTAAAAATAAATTTCATCATTTTCACTTCTCTTGGAGGTATTTTATCAAATATCGTGTCCAGTGATGGATCTATGCCTATACTGCATAGGTTGCAACCCAACACAGAATTCTGGTAAAAAATGAAATCCTATAGAGTATATTAAGTCTAACTAGAGAAGAAAAATCATTCAATGTCTCTTTTGTTTAAGAATATTGAAAGCAAAGAGAGAATTGAGAGAATAATTGTGTTTTTTATTAATAAAAAGAGCCTCTATTTTTAGGGAGTACAAGTACATAATCTTGAAATATAAGGAATCCTATTCTAATTAAAACTAGGAATCTAAAACATTCTCTACTATTACAACAATAGAAAGTAATTCTAATTTAGTAAGGCATACATAAACCTGATATCCTTCAACATGCATCTTTCTCCTGAAAAATTTCTTCATCCAGTCTTCCTCCATCATTTCCTCCCTCTCTATTTCTCTTTCTACTTCGACCGTCAATCCCTAATTTTCTTAGTTCAAAACTCAAACAACAAAATGTTTCGGCAAGAAAAGATTTTATATAAATCTAGCTCACCTCCCAATAATATTTTGATCCTGGATTTGCCCCTGATCGTGTCTCTTCATTTGAGGAAAAGAACAAAAGATTAGGTTAAAGTTGTTCATTCTCACTCAAGATCGATACTTACACTCAAAGACAAACATGGGCTAGAGAGTAGAGAGACTCCTAGTCTCCTCAAATGAATCAGTAGCAAGCTAGATAGCTAGCCAGCCAACATTCATATATGGCAGAGAAAAATGGTTCCAGCTGCTAAGAGGACAAATGTGTACGTTATCACACACACAGACCCACCGCCCATATATTCCAAATCCAAGGTCTTGCCTTGACAATTTGTGCTAATACTAATACTATATATAGTTGCAAATGCACATTATTAAAATACAGATCATTGTGGTCGTCTGATCTAATTATTTTGTATTAAAATTTGAACTGGATATTTCGTTTTGGTTTGTAGCCCCTCATGTGAGACCCTAGCTAGCTAGGCCTTCAAATTTTTAAAGGAAGCTTGATTAGCTAGCTGTAATATAAATTTGTAGGGGTGTTTGGCCTAAAGATTGATCGAGTTGAGTTGCCATGCACTCCTATTTTGAACGCGACTGAAGAATCTCACTTGTCAGCATTACAAGGCTCAGACAAGACTACACCGATTATACGTTGAAAATTAGGAAAAAAAACACATTCTAGTTAGTTACACTAGAGTAATGTGAACATATATATGTAAACCTACTTAGCTAGTTAGGGGACATACACATTTGTCTCTACTATGAACTTTCATCTTGGTGATATATTCTACAAGAAAGTACATATAATGAGTGTCATATATATCTCACTTCATAATGTCTTAAAGCTTCAAAGGCACAACGATGGTCTAATGTGAAAACATACCATATGTAACGCAAAGGTTGGATTCTTGACTCGCTCTACCCCTAGCCTAGAGGTGACCCCATTCTTAAGGTTGTAAATGGGCTCGATACAGCTCGTATTCGGCTCGATTTTAGCTTGTTCGGCTCGTGTTGGTAAGATAAATGAGCCGAGTATGTGCTCAATATTAGGCTCGACAAAAAAACGAGCCGAGCTTGAACAAGGATGTATTCGGCTCGTCTAACTCATGAGTAGCTCAAGTTTGTTAAAGCTCAACGTTTGTTAAAACTAGATTCATGAAAATTTATAATATAAATAAAAATATAATTTTTCTAATCTCAAATGTTTAATTCTTTTTATTATATTCCTTTTCAATTAGAAGAGAATATGAGATTTTAAGTAAAATATATTACAATAAAGTCAAAACTCAAAAGGGATTTGTGTGATGGTTAGACATCAAATTTTGGATTATTATTTTAAATTTTCTTTCTCTCTTTAAAATTTTTAAATTTAAAGTCAAATGAATCCAGCCGAGCATATTTAAACTCAATCTTGTCCAATAAATCGAGCCTAGCTCGGGCTTAAGAAAAATATTCAAGCCGAGCTGAGCTTGAGCATGGAAAAAAAAATTCAAGCTTTAGCCTGGCTCGAGCTCTATAAAAAAACAAATGAGCCAAACATAATCACCTTGGTATTCGCTCCGGCTAGGCTCATTTACACCCCTACCCATTCTTGACATTGAGGGGAAGTACATATATTCTACTAACACAGTGAATAGTAATTTGTTACGAAATGAGGTAATAATATCTATCAAATTTATAAGTCGGTTTCGTATAGAGAAATTCTGTTAGTAGGTTTAACGTGTACAACATGTTCTCATATTCATTCTCTGACTGTGTTATTATCACAGATTATCGTGATAGAGATATTGCATACAACTTCTTGTAGTTGGGTATTTTTCTTTTTCCTCTACTCATAGGATAACTCGCAGGAAAAATTTTATGGGTCCAATGCAAACGGGTAAACGAAAATGAAAGAAAAATTGAAATGAAAATACTAGTCAAAGAGGGACTACTTTACAAGCTGACGTCTATAGTAAGAAAAAGGAAGCTTTGTAAACCCTACTTTACTCCATCTCCCACATGCAGGGGTTGACCCAGAATTCCAGATCATCATCCCCTTTCTCTTTTTCTCACACGCACAAAAATTGAAACACATGCCTTGTTCTTGCACATGCGGATCGCACACAGAGATTAAAAGAAACTAGTATTGAAATTAACGATGATGGATTGACAAAGCTCGATCGATTCGAAATCATAAGCAAAATGTTCAAGTCCATAGAGACTCTCTCTTAAGAGGGTCTTGGATTACATTGCTGGAAGAAGCAAAGCTGCTGAGGTACTGTGGAATGTTGTTGAAGTCGTGACTATTGGACAAGAGAAGGGATTTCTGATCGTGATCTTGATATTGGTGATGATCTAGCATCTGCGATGCGGGTAAGGTCGCTGCAACTGGCTCTTGTTGCATCTGGATGCAGAGTATTTCAGCCTGAGCCACCGCGAGCTGCATTTGCAGATTCGAAACTTGATTCTGCAGGAAAGATATAGCACCGACACAGCCGTAAACCGGGTCTCTCACTCTTGCATTTGCTTCATACACCAAGCTGCTCACAGCATCTCCTCTCTGATGAAGCGGAAGCTCCTGTACATCGCAGAACAATTAGCACATAAAACCTAGCTAGTTTACACAACTTCAGTCTCACTAAACTGGTCACATGACTGTCATGTAACAATGCGAGAGAAAAGTTATATGCAACGGTTGCATGTTAGTTTTCGTAAATGACAGAGAAATAGAAACCTGCAACATTTTGCTGACATTGCTAGCACCAAAGACCTTGTGAACAATGGCAAACTTATGAGGGTCATCGGAAGGAAAGTAAGGGGCAAAGATGCAGTCCTTAGCGCAGCGGCGCCTCAACAACTTGCACGAAGCACATGGTGAAGTTCCTCCCATTTCACCCTAAGAACAATCCAAATTTCTCTCTTGAAGTAGAAGTATATGTGATAAAGGAACAAAGTTAGAGCTAGTGGAGAACTATAACAGAAGGAAACTAGCTAAGTGCATGTGTGTGTTGAAGGGGAAGGAGCTGAGATTGCATATTTATATTAGTCCAAGGGTGGTGGTCTAGGGTAGAATGGTTCCACATGCTTTACCAATAAAATATGGTACTAACGTAATTAACAATTATAATCCAATTCATAGACTTAAAGCCTGGGAATCTGGATAATACAAAAGAGACAAATTAAGTGTTTTCATATATGAAAGTTCCCGTTCTAGCCATAACTTCCTTGGATTAATGTGACTAGGAAGGGCAGTTCTGTCACTTACCTCTGCAGCATTGCAGAATAGATCCTTCTGTGGTTGACCACCGCCTAGGCGCGTGAAGGGTATGAAACAGCAATAGGTTGGAAATGCCATGCAGTTGTGTGGATTTCACGTTCTAATTTGACCCTTCTATTTCCATTCTGCTTCTTCTGCATTTTCATGTCTTGGTATGAGCAAAACGAGTAGGGGGGAGAGAAGAAAAAAGAAAGTGATTATTGAAATTGCACACAAATGAATATTAAACCCTAGATAATGTGGAAGCCATTAATGGGAGAGAGAGAGAGGGTGATTAGGGTAAAGTAATGCACACAAATGAAAGTGATGTGAAACCCTAGCCCGGACCAAGACACCGAGAGAGATGGTCGACTCAACGTGAATGTTTGTTGGGCGGACATTCACATGGAGAAACATTACATTTGTGACATTAATCTTTCTCTCTCACTCTATCTCACACACCCCAAAAACCAAATTTTAACTTTGATACATCTAGGAAGTGTATACTAATTATATATGGCCCTGTTTCTAATTTTCATGCGGTCCTATAATTAGTCTTGACCAACAACAATTCTTTGATATCAATTTCTTAAACCTTGATGTTACGGATCTCATATATGACATCTAAATTAAACATAAATTTTTTGACAAACATTATGATTTTACATGTATCATCTACAGCTTTTTGTATATAGATCTAAACTCTTAATTCAAGAGGATATCATGTATAACTTTGAATTAAACATATGCAATTTGACCATTTCCAAAAAAAAAAAAAAGAACATATACATTTGACAGACATTAATTATGATTGTGTTGTATTAAGTAAAGCTTCCAGTATACACATACAGGTCCTTAATACTTTACTTTTTTCTCTTTCCTCTTGTATAACTTGGTTTTTAATACTTCTACGTTCTTAATCATCTATCAGTCATACAAATCCACACATACGGAAATCAAAGAAACAAGTCTATTGCTGTACAGATAGAGCTATCCTAGCTGCAGATATAGCTATCCTAGCTGCAAAGACATGCATAGAAGAGACATTGCTGTGAGCCAAAAGCAATACTTAGATATTTTTGAGAAATTGTCTGTACCAGTTTATTATAATCACACCTACACATGCAGACAGTTAATCAACTATAAAATTTGAGAAGATAACAGAGGAACAGGTCAAATAAGGCAGAGAAGTGCTTGAATCAAAGGTTAGGAGTCACACCTCTGTTTTCTTCTATCAAATTCAAATCTCAGTTCCTGAAATACTTAAACGAAAAAAGGAATAATAATACATGCATGTACAACATTGCATGACTGCGAACCATCCAGTATTAACACGTCACAACCAGTACTGTAATATATTTCAATTAATTTTCAATATCCTTCATCACATGTATACATTATATTAGTACAATTAAGCATACATGATAACACGACTCACACCAGGAAATTAATGTGACCCAATTAATGAGATCCGACATGAAGCAAAGGGTTAAGAATTTATTAAACAGGAAACCCGTTTCGAGAGAGATTGAAACTAAAACAATTAGGAAGTGTGGAACCCTAAGACCTATTCTCACTCTCTTGCATTTAATGTTCTCCACATGATTCCAAGCTTCTAATCTTTTGTTCCGAGGAAAACAGCACTCTTTCCTAGCTGTCATGGCATACGTATCTCTCTTTTATTTAACTACATAGTTTATCTTACTGCAGAACTCTTGACTCATTACATGTAAGTAAGTCGTTATTCTATACAAGCGAATCACAAGTTTTAACACATATTCAACAACAAGAAATCAGTCATTAATACAAAAAAAGACGGATGAAGTTGTGATCTACTTGCAAAGAATAGCTGTTTGCATATAAGTAGTGAAGCATTTTTTTCCCTATCTTTGATTATAAACCAAGTCTGTGGTTTTAATTAGACTCTTAGACATGTAGTAAGGAAAATGGGGTCATAGAAGTTGAATTTGTTTTAGTGCATTACCTCAGAAAACGCGTGTTCCTATATAGTTTCAGTTTTCAGTTTCAAGTTTCAAACCCCTAAGCTCTAGGAAGAAGAAAAACTTCTAAGCTCTAGACGGTGAGATCCATGTAAACTTTTTGTTTTTACTGCATATTATAACCAAATGAATAAAGTAGAGGAAAAACAGACATCTTTCACCAATTTAGAGAAAATATAAAACATGCAGCCTCCGATGCAAACATTGAATGCACTTGCTTGGTGATATGGAAGATTCGATTCTTGAGATATGGATCATATGTATGGTTTTCTTAATTTTTCGAATCCAAATTCTAAAATGGAGGATAATAATAGAAGCAATGTTTGACAATGAAAGCTTAAGAAGTGGGGAAGTTCAAATGGCTACTGACCTGAAATTTCAATTTGCTTGAACAGAGTGGTGTTGGATTTCCAATGCCAGCCATGAAAAATATTGGGGGTAAACGAAAGCGGTGGGTAAAAGCGGCAGGGCCACCCTAATAATTTGTTGCTGTATAGCTGTTAGCGGCTGCCTGCATATTTAAGATTCTAATTAAGTAATTAGTATCCAAAAGACCAGGCCCAACAGAAAATATACAAGCGCAGAAAAGATATAGACTAGAATATAAAAACAGAGTAATCAAAAGAGCAACGGCTAAGTATGAGAGCACCTTCTTTTTGTCCTTGGGCCCTAAGAAGTGAGCAAGCTGAATGCCATCTGTCCCTGTGCCTGCTGCAAGACTGGTATTTGGCTGCAGGGTTCATAGGATTAGTCATATATTTCTTCCTTTTATCGGTTATATACAACTTCGTATCTATTTCCTTCATCGAGTGACTTGATTGTTGAGTTCATATAGAAGATAAAAAACACTAGAGTTATTAATTTTTAATAGTACAACAAGCCACAGTTCCACCCAATAGTCCAAAATACAATATACAATCACTCTATAACAGTCGATCCAAACCCTGCTCTATGGTACAGGACTTGGTACACAAACCAAATACAACTATAGTCTTCCTCTGCTGAGTATGGAACTTCAAGGTTCCTTTCTAAGATGAGCACAAGGGGTGTTACCAACGTCTATGATTTGACTACGCTACTAGCCATCAACCACTCAACTCCACCCTAATAAGCTTCCGCTTTCATTCAATTTTCGCTGATTCCGCTTTTTGATTCCATTTCTGAACAAAGTGCTGGCTACACATGTTGTCTTCTTGAGAACTGGAGAGCACACCATACTCTTCTGTTTTAGTCTCTTTTTCATGTAGTCTGCCGTTTGCGTTTGAACTGAGATCAGCAATAATTACATGTTAACATCAGCAATAATTATATGTGAACACAAATCCTTGTCGCCAAAGATGAATCACAAAGAGTAACCTAATAGGCAAACCACAAAGGAAAAGCAAACTCTGTGGATTGTCTAATATCAAGAATCACAAATCAATATCCCGATCTTATTATTTGAACAATTATAGTATCTAACAGTCTTGCAATCTAAATCATCGGGACATAAATTGCGTCCTCTTGCCTACACCGTATGTCAAGAGAGGGAACTGAACTCGGTAAGGTTTCTTGGATGTGATGTAGTGCCATTTGATACGGAGTATTGTAGACCACACACTAAATAATCAATGAATTGATTCTTAAGAGTTAAGATGTCTTATCTTATGGTCGAGAATTGATTAAGCTATCTATTTACAGAGATTTCTGAACTGCAGCTTACACTACCTATCAATTCATTTATAGCCACTACTTTGTGGTGAAAACTTGAGGTTCTTTTCCCCTGAATACAAACCCTCTCCTTTTTGGACCGAAACATTAGCCCCGTATCATGATTAGATTAAATTGCGGTCAAGGCAGGCAATTCAGCATTATTAACCGGAACAACCACTTTAGATACTTGATATACTTATCAAGTCCTTAGATTGACTCCAAGACTCTGGCATATATACCAAACTTGATATAATTTAACAGAACTATTCGAGATAATTTCCAATTACCAAGACATACCTGAGTGGGAAGAAGCAGATGCCATGGCACATTCCTTGAGTTTCTTTATCTTTTGAATAACTTGTTCAGTTTCAAAGACTTCATCTGTTTTGGGGTCTTCAGTAGATATCCTCTCAATGCAAACTCCATCTGGTGTAGGCTGTTCAGCAGACTTCCCCTCAAGGGATAACAATGCATTTTCACAAGCCTGTAACAGCACAGGAAAAGCTTAGAAGCCAAGACACAGACCTCAAAGTCTTGTGATATTCTAATTACAAGATTGAAGACCAATGTTTCACATGGACGAAGTAACCAAACACGCACAGTTGCTACTTATTTGATATGAAAATGAACATTTCATAGTCAGAATATCTTCTCTGGCTCATCTAATAGACAATAAGGCTTCTTATATAGCAAAAATACCCTTGATTGTTTGTAACAGCTCATTCTAGACACCGGTGGAAAAAGCAATAAACACAAATCATAACAAAGTTCAAATGAGGTTATGCTGAAGTAAAACATTATCAACAAGTTTAATTGCTCCAAATTCCTTCCTGAGTCATTCAAGATAATGAACCTGTATCTCCAACTACTACTATCTGGATCCAATCAAGCAATTGGCTATAGAAAACAACCAAGTGAGAGTGACCGATAGTGATGATGATCGATCATAGTCTAAGCGTACACATTTCGAAATAAAAAATAACTCTACTTTCTTTTCTGCGTCAGTTCAGCACAAATTTGAGGATACTAATAAGTTAGCAATGGACAGTGAGAGGATGATCACACAGACCTTTGCCGCAATTGAATAGAAACCATTGTCCAGTGACTGCTGAGCAAAGTTCTGCCATTCCAGATATAGCACCTCTAGCCATTGGTGAGTTCTAGACTTGAGATCTCGCAAAAGCAAAGCCTCATATCTCAAAGCCAAGCAACTCTGCAAACACAAACCGATCCACAAGCAATACCTAATCAGATCTAAACAGTAAATTCGAAGAATTTAATCCGGTAAATTCAATTTATTGACCGCAACAGAAGAATAATAAACGGTGAAAGCAACGAAATTGGGAGAATTTGAGAGGACATACCTCAACATCGCCGACGAGCGCGAAAGTGCGAACGAGAAATTCGAGAACCAGAAGCTTCTCCTCTACGTTTTTCTCAGAAATTTCTTTCAGAACGGAGAGGGATTCAGACCTCATGAACTGCCTCAAGCCGGATTGGACTTCCACCGACGACTTCACGTCCTTGGAAACCAAAATTAATTCCAGAACGCGAAGAGTCTCATAGCCAAATCTGCAATAAGAGGCTTAAATTATACAGAGAGAGAGAGAGAGAGAGAGATGGCAGATTGGAGAAGATGGTGAAAGATCAGACCTTCTGTTCAAAACGAGTGAACGAAACGGCTCTGACATTTTGGCGGGAGATTAGGATGAGGGTTCACTTTTTCTGTTGCTTTTTTGTGTTCTGGGGTTTATATATGGCCTGCAGACCCCAACTGGGGTTATTGGTGGTAACTTGATTTGGAAACATTTGTTGCCATCAAAATTCAATTACTAAATCGACTAAAAAAGAAAAAAAATTCAATTTTCACCCTAACACTACTCGTTTGGTTTCAATGGAGTTTGATAATACCATCGGGTTAGGAACCGTAAAAATCAGACATCACTTTAGAAGTCGGTTCGTGGTAAAATTTGTCCTTTTATTTATATTTTTTATAAATAAACTCGAAGACAAAGAATGAAAAACCTAAATCACAACTAATTTTGACTTAAATAAGCCTAGTAGCAAAATTGTTAAGGGACTAAAACAAATGTATTTTAACTACATGTATTTAATATGAAAATAGAAATTATAGCAACTTAAAACTGTGTAGTTATTTTTAGCCATGAGATTCACTTGTCTCTCACAATCTATTAATGACACGTTTACTTATTTGGAATAGAAAATAATCATGAATCGGAGACAAGTGGAATGGGAGAAGAAATGAATCGATATTGATTCCGGAGGATTGATTCCTAAACTCATCTCCCCCCTTCGTAATCAAATTTCTGAGTATTCATGAATCGATTCCTGATAAAGAGGTGAGATCTACATCCATTCTGATTCCTTCATGTGTTAGTAAATGCAGGAATTTTTTTACCCGGAATCATTTCGATTAATTTATGTGTTAGTAAACGCATGAATATTTTTATCCCCTAATCATTCTCTCCCATTCCAAGTAAATAAACATGCCCTAAAAACTATCTATTAGGTGAGCATGCCTTAGCCTGTTATATCAGCTTCGAGAGGAATGACATCGGCACAAAAGAGTTAAAGAATCTACCGTCAGACTCATTAATCATGATTAATGTTTTGCTAATAAATCAACCAATAAATTACACGATCTGTCTTTTTTGTTCTCTAATGTACAGTGATTGCACGCCAACTTTAGTGTTGTTCGAGTGTGTGGTCTCTACCAGCCTTAATTTTGCAAACTAACTTCCTGGTGACCTGGTCATTGGGTAAAAAAAAAAAATTAGTTGGTTTAAGGCCCAATTTTTTATAGCTCACTCTCACCGAAAACCAAAAAAATAAGGAAAAAAAAAAAAAAAAAACCGAACGGGTCTCGCCGTCGTCGCGCCAAAGTAGTGAGATTAGTTATGGCCGGAAGAGAGCCTCGGCATCTCCACCGCCTTCCCCAAATCGTCAACACGACGGCCCTCGAGGACCGCATCGATCTCCAGCAACGCGAGATCCAGTCCCTCCTCGGGGAGAATCAACGCCTCGCGGCCACCCACGTGGCGCTCAAGCAGGACCTAACCGCCGCTCAGAGCGACCTCCGCAACCTGAAGGCCGTCGCCGGCCAAATCAAATCCGAGAGGAACGCCGAAGTCCGCGAGGTCTACGACAGGTCGTTGAAGCTGGACGACGAGCTCCGCGACCTGGACGCCATGAACGCCGAGTTGACTCTGGTCCGGAACGACATCGAGGACTTGAGCACGTCGCGGATGGAGCTCGCGACCGAGTTGAAGACGATCCAAGGAGAGATTGAGAGGGCTCGCTCCGACGAGTCGAAGCAAATCGAAGCCATTAGAGACGAAATTGAGACCTTGAAGCTGGAGATTGAGAAAGGAAGGTAAAAAAATCGAATCCTTTTTCGAATTCGTGAGAGAATTATGAAATTGCTGAGATTTTGATATGAAAATTTGAATCTTTTGACATGTAGTACTGCGGTTGAGATTGAGAAGAAAACGCGAGCTAGTAACCTTGAGCATCGTCAAGGTATGGAGAACTATATGGCCAAGTTGGCTCTTGAAATCGAAAAGCTTCATGGGGAGTTGGCAAACGCAGAGAAGAGAGCAAGGGCTGCAGTAGCAGCTGCAAATCCAGGTGATTGTTTGCCTTCAACTTGAGTGTTCTTTTCCATTGAGCTGTCATTGTTTTCGAGATTGCCTTATGATGCACGTTGTAGAGAATGTATTTGATACAGTGTTTGAATTCCATCATCTGTGAAATAGTAAAATTCACGTGGGGATAATGTAGACGTCTTAATCCTCTAGATTTAGATATCCCAATGCTGCAACATGTGAGTTTATGATAAGCTTCAGGTTGTTGTTTGGTTGCAGGTTCTGGGTACCCTATGGCTTATGGCAATGCCGAAATGCTATATGGAGGAATTGCATACCCTGATCCCTATGCCATGCATCAGGTATGTGTATGACCTTCGCGTCTTGATGTTTTCCTTAAACCATTCTTATTGCAATGCCTGTTACGGCTCATTAAGGTTGAAATCTTAGGAAAATCTGATACTATAACCAGAATGCACCGATCTCTGTAATTGTGGGTATTAGTACAAAGTACATATGGAGGTCGGGGTGAAAAGTGGTCCTGCATGATTGTTTTCACCAGATGGATAGCGAGTCACAATGATATGTTTCCAATTTGATTAATCAACTGTCAGGAAACACAAGTGTCTCGTTCGATCATGATGACCCTAGCCATCTTGTATCTTAAGATCTCCATAGACTAGCAAGAATGAACTGCTTTGAGGTAAAAAAAAACAGAGATTGAAGCTGTTAAACCTTGAAGGTTAAAAGATAACAAGGAAAACTTTGGCTCTCTTACTTGGAAACATTGCCCAAAATTACTGTAAGGTGCTATAAAAAAAAAAACATTTTCACTTGCAGTTGCATTTTCACATATACCTGTAATGTGCAATTTAGATGATCCACTGTACTTAAAAATCTAGCATTGTATTGTTGTATATCCTGCCATGTAATCTAATATTATTAAAGTATCATATCCATTTTTCTGTTCCTCAACCTTGAAGCAATATATTCATCTGTACTTCAGGGTCAGGGCAGTGCTGATGGCACCCCTCAATATGGTTCCGCTCAAATGCCACATAGTTCCTATGATATTCAACAAACACATGTACATAGATAATAGTTCGATCAGGTACTTAGAGGACCAGAAACCAGACCAGAGTCTTCGTATTTCTTTGAAATGTAATTTCAACATTTTCATAAAGTTTTTGCTGATAATACAAGAGTTGAGTTTTTGCCCAGGCACATGTTTTGTTTCCCTTTTAGCTTTATATGTTTATGTTTCTCATCCTACTTTTCCTGAGTTCTGATGGAAGTGAGTAAAGTGACCGTGACCAAACACACGAGCTTCAACCAATGTGAGGAATTCGATTTGGTGGCCTTTGATCGTGGCGTTATAAACTCAAGTCTATTCTTACTGGTTTTTTAGTTGAAACTTGACGAAGGCACTCGGGGGTGTAGTTGATTGAGAATATTAGTTAGCAACTACTTAGCACAGAAATGGATGTAAACTGACCCATACTTTTTCTTGGTTTTAGATTTGCTAACTGAAAGGACTCTGATTTTATATGATTTGTTCATATGAAATAATCACCACATTATAAAGGGTCCGTATACTGATTTGGTCCCAAACCTTCTTTTCACAAAAAATCAAGGATTCAGGTGGTGGGGCATCAATAGTCCATGTCCTTTGAACAAATGAGAGAGAAATATAGACAAAAAATAGAGAAGACGTGCCCCAAACAAACAATTAAGCTCGATTCAAATTTGTTTCAAATATACATTCAAATGACCATAAAAAGTGAAAACTGGCTTAACGTTTTTTCTGTGAAGCCGAACCTAACCTAAAAGAACATGTCTTCTTCATAGTCATAAAGCCAAAGTCTCAAACAAGCAATACTTGTAGACCAGCAATGTTGATAGCCATGAAGAGATCCTTTGTCATCCAAAATAAGACTGACGAACGTCTACTGCTGGGGAGTGGATCCACAATAGCATCCATTTATGTACATTAACCAGAATCTACAACTTTATTCCCCATCATTAACCAGAATCTACAACTTTATTCCCCATAATTACCCTATAAGCCAATGTTCTATCATATTCCATGCACGATGGATAGCAATATAAGCAACTCTTTTTAACCAAAACCAACAACGAGTTGCCAACCCAAAAGTATACCACCTAAAATCAAATACCGAAAAACACAGGAATTCTAACTTCAAATCCATAATTTCAAACATGTCGGAGTCTTTTTATTCAGAGGTACATCACAACTAATAAAAATGATGCATTACAACAAAATATCCGTGCATAAACATCATAATCATGATCATGCATTTCATGTGTGCATCCGAGCAATATATATGAAATGATCAGATGCAATCAAACATCCAGCGCAGAGAGGCTGGATAATCTCCAAAAAAGTGTGAAATAATAGTTATGAAAGAGCAGCACTCACCTGAAAAATAGACCTACCTTAGCAGCAAGCAATTTGGAGATTATCCACTTGTCTCTAAAAAAACATTCACACAACTTAATCAATCCAAAGCGCCTATAATTTAAACCCTTCCAGGTATGGGTAGGTAAATTAAAGGAGGACAGAGGTATTGCCCAGGGTTATTGAACAACCTACCTCTTAGTCTCCAGTTTAAGATCCCTCCAAAACGAATACAAAAATCCTCAGACAACAATTCTCATTACATAAAATGTGCTTGATCTGAAAATTCTCTCAATATGGACGTGAACGGTTTCCACCATGCTGATGTCTGTCAGGTCCACCATCTCGATAATTGTCCCTGCGCCCACCGCCCCCATAACCACCTCTACCACCACTGTTATCAAAAAAAAATTAGTCAGTACACAGTTAAGAACATAATAGAATTGTCTACAACAATTTGAAACGGACTTGTCCCACAGGAAATAAGCTATAACAATGACATCACTCCCAAAAATAAAAAGCATAGTGGCTAAGCAAACCGCAAGAAAATAATTAGAAAGCACAATGCAATAAAAAGAAGCAAAATAAAAAATATCACCAAGGAAAATACAAAAGTGCTCTAATTCCCCTACTGCGACCCGACCAGTTGAAAGAAAAAATCACACAAAGATTACGCAGTTCATTTGAACTTCATAAATACAGTTGATAGGTAGATACCCATTGTCGTAAGCCCTAGGTGCCGACCTCTCTGCCATCGCAACACTGATCTTATAGCCCCTTATGTCATGACCTGTGAGCACAGCACATAGTGAGTATACAGAAACTATATAAGCATTACTCGATGCACAATGTGAACAGGACATTACCGTTGTAAAAACTGCCAGCTGAATGTGCAGCATTTGGATCTTCATAGGCTAAACATGCATCACCTTTGTTCTTTCCCGACTCATCTGTGTAAATTTTGATGTTATATGGCCACTGATCCTTGTACCCACGTTTCTGCTTGATTCTCCCAACCTAGAAAAATAACTTTGCATGAGCTAACCAATCAAAGCGTAACCAACTATTTGAAGAAAGAAAGAAGATTTCACTAGTCACTACACTCAAGTCCTTCACACAAATGTCAAATAGTAAAGTTTGTGACAAATTTATCATCCACTAATTGAAAGTAATAACTAGAGCTGTACTTATGATACTGAAACAAAATAAAATGACCAAACCGAATGCAAATGCTGAAGCCGGAAGGAGGTAATATAATTAACAATTAAGGACATATACCACATAGGTAACAAAAAAATCTAAATTCAAAACTTTAAATCTGTAGGGTTCCTAAAGTTCGGAAGAAGATATGGATTTACTTGTCCAATGCCTCCAAAAAGAGCTTGCAGTTCATCGACCGTGACATCTGGTGGCAGACTTGAAATGTAGATTCTAGCATTGTCACAAGTATCATCACAGTTCTCATCGCATTGCTTCACCTTAGCAGGGGCCTCTGTAGGAGCACTTGCATAACCACCTCGACCACCACCACCATATCCGCCATCATATTTAGCAGGAGGGCCACCTCGGCCGCCACTCCTTGCATCACCCGGACCATCACCACCATAAGCACCTGCAGGACCACCATAGGATGGGGGATATGAAGCAGGCCCACCAGTATAGCTTGTAGGAGGAGGGACTGCATCTGTTCCATAATTAGCATTGTACGATGGTGGGTAACTGCCACCTGCACCATAAGATGGAGGAGCAGCTGCAGGAGCCTGACCGTACCCACCATCATCTCTTCCTTGGTTACCACCATAAGAACCACCTCTACTCCCACCTCCTCCACCTCTACTATCAAAACCACCCCCTCTGCCTCCATCATAATTGCTACCTTTACCTCCTTCATAGTTGCCACTTCGACCCCCATCATAATTACCACCTCTGCCACCACGGTTATCACCATATCCCCCACCACTTCCACCTCTATTATAACCACCTCCACCACCACGGTCTCCCCCACCGCCACCAGCACCCGCAGGAGAGGGCGTACCACACTTGTTACACTCAGTTCTTCTCGCAAAGTTCACATTCCCACAGCTATATGCAAGTATTACCAATTTCAATATCATAAATTCAGATGCAAGAGTAAATGCCAATTAAAATCTAAAGCCTTCTACATTACAACTACAACGCACTCAAATTAAGCAAGCAGAGATGGATATAAAAGCCGAAAATAAATGGATCAGAAGACCAGATAAAGATATATAGAGAAAGGACTTACCCTGGATTAGGGCAAGGCCAATCACCATCCCTTCCACTGCCACCACGGCCACCTCTGCCGCCGCCGCCACCACCTCCGCGGCCGCCACCACGGTCGCCTTGATATCCTCCACCTAAAACAAATCCAAACAGCTCAATTAAATCAAATCAATAGAAAAAAAACTACAAAAAAAAAAAAAAAAAAAACCCTAATAGGACCTAAGAAATCGAATTCCTCATACATACCTCGACCGCCACCGCCACCATAACCTCCTCCACCTCGACCGCCACGGCCTCCACCACCGTAACCACCGCTATCGCCGCCTTTACCTCCATATCCACCACCTCCTCCTCCGTAGCCTCCACCGCCACCGCCTCCTCCATAACCTCCGGAACCGCCTCCATACCCTCCGGAGCCACCGTAGCCACCACCGCCGCTAGATCCATACGGCGGAGCGGCACCACCGCCGCCCTCCTGACCATACATCCCAGCCATGATCTAGGTTTTCAGAGAACGAGAGAAACAGAGCGATTAGGGTAACGACTCAGAATGAGATATATCCGCGTAAGAACTTTGAGATTTATATCGTGAAGTCGTGATGAGATTTTTGTCTTGCCGACTTTGACTAGAATTACACGTGTTCGTTTATTTTTGGGCTTCGTACTTTGGGCCTCCGACCCATTGAAATTTTTAGAAATGTTTATGTATTTAGACTAAATAATTTAGTGTTCAATAGTTCATGTATATTTTATGTTTATTTATTTAGAACGGAAAAATGTATGAATCAAGAATAAATTTTTGAAAATATAGAGATCACATTACTCACTCCCACCATATATTCTAATTCCTTAATAGTTAAATTCCAATTCAATTTGTGTTCAATAAATACATAAAAAATTTACGAATCGTAATCATTCTATGTTAACGTGCCATAAATTCAAGAATTGTGTTTTCTTGAACACTCAGAAAGTCACAAGCATTAAAGTTCAAAAGCAAGAAAGCACAGATTTTTTTTTTTTTTTCCAAAGCCAAAGAACATTTCAGGGGTGTAAGACCCTTTACAAAAGTTGTGGAAGAGCCTCAAAGTCATTTCTTAATTCCTCACATCCTACTTTTGTACAAAAAATTTCATAGAACAAGAACTTCAACAAATAATTAAACCTCTTACAAAGTTACATCAACAAACACTTACAACAACACAGATCATTACAGCATCAAAAAATTTCCTTGGACACCTATTTTCTACAAAATTTTCGTCGGAATGTATATCTAGGTAAATCGTGGTAAAAGTAATAAAATGGCTGTCACTAGCAAGGTAATCCACTGGGAAACAGAGGCCGGATGAAGGGTATCTGAAAGGGAAGTGTTCAGTTGAACCAAAAACCTGCAGTTATCCACTGATGGATTAACAGTTGTGATCAAACCAAGGCCACCAAAGTCGCAGCTGTCTGCACTCTGATTACGCTGCTGATAGTAGCTATTAAACGCATACGAGATATTCCCAGGCCAACTGATGTTGGAACAAGATCCACCAGGAGACAGTGCACTACAATCAGCAAGGGAACATGCATTTAATGCACTCGCAGTCGCGTTAGATAAGTCCCTGTTATTGTTCACCACACACCACTTGGAAGGAAGGTACTCAACATTCTGTGCATTCACAAGGCTGTTTGAACCTTGGGTAAAATCAAAACGGTACTTGGCTTGACCATCAAAAGTGAAAACGCCCCAATGTCTCTCAAAATTTCCAGTGCTTATGCTTCTTTGATCTTCATCTAAGAGGCTAAAAATGTATGTTTCAACTGGAGGATCTCGAGGTCTAAGTGGGGTCCCCAATTTGCTACGAAGGCGGTTCATCAGGCCTTTCATGAAGGTCTCTGCAGCATGTGAAGTAGCATTTGGTCCTCCATCTGTAGGCCAACCAATCTGTGACACAACAATTTCAATCTTAGGAAACCCTACTGTTGACAATGCATTAACCAAGATGTCATAGTTCAAGTCAAAGCTGTTTTTGTACATTCTGCGACTGTCGTTATGAGCTTTGGTGTATATTTTGAAGAGAGTAAAGTCGAGGGAAATGTTCTTGTACTGTTGGAAAGCTAGGAACGGGGAAATGGTAGCAAAAAATGGTGAGTTGTGCTTGCTGAGAAACGTCAGCAGTTGAATCATGGTCCTGTTGACATCGGCTCGAAAATGTCCTTTTGAAGGCAGGCTAGTCTCTGACAAATAGGAATCAAAACTGCAGGGAACCACTACTTTCACCTTGCTGTCCAAGTTTGCTTGGGTCAAAGCTGTTTGGATATTGATTGCTGCTCCAAGCACAAAGGGGTGAAATTGCTCACCATAACTCCGGAGAAATGGTTCATCTCCCACAGCGACATACCTGGAATCATTCGAGTTAGCCACCAATAAATACAAAAGGAAACAGCAATCTTATGGATAAGCAACGTCCCTTGTATCGGGATTAAATTAACAAAACAAGTAGTATGTAGTTACTTTATGAGGCTGTTGAGTAGGCGACCTATGAAAATCCTGCTACAAACATTGATTTTCTAACTCTTCTTGCATTGCTAACTAGCCCTAGAAAGGACTCAGACTCAGCATCTACCATATTGTGACGATCTTCCTTCTTCTGTAAACAACAGACGAATCCTAATGCAAAGAAGCCAGTTTCCTCTTGTACAACTACTTCCTTGCACTAAGACACTGACACAATGGAGGCAACATGCTCCTCTTTATAATCTATGACACAAAGGAGAGTATATTGTTTCTCATTTCTTATAAAGTATGCTGCTTTCTTAGATGAAAATACAAAACATTTGTTTACTTCCAAGAAATCAAGCAACCATGAAAGTAAAGAGTTCAATTTTTGAGCCACCAGCCAGCGTCAAAACACCAATACCAACACCTAGCATTTTCATGCTTCGATCACAAAAAAACACTCTAAAATCATCTCCAAATGCTCTATGCAAGTTCATATGATACCAAAGACAATCCATGACACAATGTTCTAAGCATCCACTCTGAAAAGCATCAAGAAAACTACAATGTTCTAAGCATCACCGTCTCCAGTTAGTCATGTATTTTTGCATTTTACAGTTAACTAAGAGCCAAGAAACTTCGAGAAATAAATCGAATTCTCTAACACCTTATATTTCCTAATAACTGCAGCACAAACCCACCCTGTCACTTCAATCCAAGCAATTAAAGGCAGCAACAAGATTGATCCTTTCGAATAACGACACTCGGTATCACTTCAACAATCACAGTGACACATACATAAATGCACTGAATCTTATTAGTAAGAATCAATCCCATTCCACCCAATCTAAATACATCATCCAATCAAACACAAACCCATTAAAGAAACTTTATGAAAAGCGATCATACTCGATTTTGACGCGGCTGTCACCACTAGAGACATAGCGAGTGACATTGTCATGGACCCAACTCTGTGCAGCCTTCTTGGACGAGTTCAAGCTTCTAAGCAACCCATTAGGAATCCCAACAGTGACGCCCAGATTGGACCCAGAAAGCGCTTCAAGAACAAGTGGGTCTGCGTCGAACAGCTTCACTCTGGTAATGTTGTTTGATTTCAAGAGCTCGACGACCTTGGCCGGGGGCAATGGGTGCGAGGCCGTAGTGCCCCAATTCACGCCAACGGCTAGGGACCTGTAAGCCATTGTGGCCAAGAGGAAAATGAGTAGGGAGAGATTCGGTGGCATTGTTTTGGGTTTTGGAGAATGGGGGTTAGAGCAGAAGAGGAATAAATAATAAATGAGGGAGAATTTTGGTGAGGGGTTTTCGGAGTTTTGCTGTTTGTTGTTTGTTCAAATTATTCTGGGGGAGCCAGCGAGGTTGAAGCGACCAGTAGGCAGTGAGCAGCTGAGAGCACTAACTCGGCTTCCAATGTTTTCACTGTTTCGGGTCGGGTCAGATTTTGTTTTCCCACAGCTACAGGGCCCATCTCTTTTTTTTTTTTTTTTTTTTTTTTTTTTTTTTTTTTTAAATAATAGGGTTTCAGTTAGAAGGCATCCCTACTCTCATATTATTATTTATTATATTTTTCTGCATCACAAATTCACAATAGAGGAAAGAAGAATGCGTAACACTTAAACCTCGAGCGTTGGTACAATAGGTTTTAGTACTCTGTAAGATAACCCTTTTTGACGTCCCCAGAGGGGTGAGTAATTTAACTAATTTTTGTACTGCTTGCTGAAGTACAAGTTTGACATCTTTCCTTAAAAAAAAACTTCTTTCTTATAATAGTATAAACTAGCAAGTGCCCATACTCTCTATGTGTGTGGGTGTTTTTTTGGTAAGAAAATGGGTAGTTTCTGGCTTCAAATCCTCTGTCCCTAATTCTCTGTCTCTCTCCCTGTCTCCCACTAGTTTATTGACATCTGTCCTTCCACGTCACCACACCTAACAGAGTTAAGTCTTTGAGAAATTTTATTATTCTTTTATAATAATTAATTAAAATATTAACTAATATCAAGTATGAACCCAGAAAAGCCAGAGCAAGTCGAGGTTCATCATCTTCTTTCCTCCAGTAATACTCTTCTTCTCTTTATTGATCAAAGACAAGAAATCTAATTCACAAAGCTCTACTTTCACTACGTCAATAAACCCATCAGACGACAGAGCTCAGACGACAGAATGATTGATTTCTGTTGTCTAAATAATTTTAACGACAGAATGTAAAAATTCTGTTGTCTGAATATAGTGTATATCATGGTAAATCAGTTTTCTGAAAAAGGTTCTATTTCAGACAACAGATTTCTGTTGTGCATTACATTGAGATTGATTTAGTTTTGGTTGTTTGGATTTTTTTTTTCTTGAAAGGAACTGTTTGGAAAGGGTTATGTTTCAGACAACAGATTTCTGTTGTGCATTGAACTGACTTTGGTTTTTTTTTCCCCTCCTTTCGGTTTGGTTTTTTGGCACAACGGAAAGATATATCCGTCTAACACTTAAAAAAATTTTGGCCCGACAAATTTATCAAACTGAAAGAAACCTAAAAACCTTCTCTTAGCTCGCTCTCACTCTCAAACCCATCTCCTCTCTTGCTCTCGCTTTCGTTCTCGTACCCAATAGAAATCTTCGAACTGAAAACCTAATCCAACATCAATTTCTTTGAATCTGACATGGAAACTGAAAACCCAGAATCATCTCAGCCATCTCACCTCGCAAAATAGAAAACCCCATTCCAGCCAAACGATTTCGGTCTCAATCTCAATCCGTATCTTGGTCTCAGTCTGAGTTCGCATCTATCACTGGTAATCCCCTTGGTTAAGTGTTAATAGATTTAAGGTTTTTGTTGGATTGGGTATTTAGGGTTTTCTTGATTAAGTGTTCATCTCACTTTGCCTAGCTAGGCGATTGCATTGGGTAGCAGCACAATCGATTTAGGCTGAGGCTGTTATCTCTTTAATCCAAAATAGGAAGAGGAAAGTTCAAGGGCAAGCCCACGGGCCACTGCGACTTCTCCACTCACGAAGAGATGGGTATTCAATCTCTCTCTCATTCTTTCATTTTTTCCTCTATTTCTATATCTATTTGCAAGGTCTCAGTTGCTTGGTGTTTTCTCCACTCACGAAGAGATGGGTATTCAATAGATGAATTTGTAAATGTTTTGCGTATTCTAATTTGGAATTTGGCGTCGTCATCTAAAAGCTCGTACTTCTTTCACTGAAATTTTGTTCCTTTATTGAAGTTTGGTCCAGTAAAGCAGTGAAGATAAGTTATAGGCTTCTGGTAGTGATTTGGCTTGAAATCTGGTAGTGATTTCTATTCACAACAGTCAATTTGAAGGTATTGAAGTTCGATTCGCAGCAGGCCATTTGAAGGTATGATTCCAATTGATTTCATTATAAATCTGGGTTTGAGTTGTTTCGTTTGGACAATCATATAGAGTAAGTGTCTATGCTTTTCTGGGGAATCTTTGTGGGGTATTCCAGCTGCTATATGAAGTTCCTCTCTGCTTCTGCCAATGAAAAAGTCGAAAAAGTTTTATCTGGTCATTAGAGTATATCATTATAATTTGATATATGATGATATAGAACTGTAAACCTGATAGTAATTGCTTTGAAATTGTTGTCGAACTGTGCTCTGCGCCTCTGGGTCTATATAGTTTCTGATCCTCAGTGTAGTTGCTAATCTCAAACTATCTAACCCACTTCTGTGTCTATATAGCTAGTATAGATCCAAATATGTCTTAGATTACTACGATGAGAAGCTTGTCGTTTAGTGCTGCTTATAAAAATTTGATTCACTTCTTTCAACTTAGATTGCGTATTTTTGGTTGTTTTACTTGGCTTGGACTGTAAGACCAAAAGGACTTTGACTCGGGAGAAAGGATCTCACAATACTGTGATAATGCTTGATGTTTTGTATTAACCTCCCTTCACTTAAGGCTTTTGCGAATGCAGGGAGATGATTTGAAAGTGAAAGTGAACAAATTGACATCTACGGAGACTCAGCGTCCTTACTTATATTACTATCTCCCTTACTGCTTGCTCTCCTTTGAATCTGTGTAGTTTAAAAAGCAGGAGCCACAGATGTGCAATATTGTTTGTCAGTTTACACCTGATGCCAAAACTGTAAAGCAGTTTAAAGAGAAGATAGATGATCAGTATCGAGTGAACATGTATGTACTTTTCAAGACACTTCATTATATATAGTATTTGTGATTGAATTTGCATATCGTAACAAAAATCTTTTCCATTGATAGGATCCTTGATAATCTGCCTCTAGTGGTTCCCATTCAAAGGCCATATCAGGAATCACCTACCATTTATCAGCTTGGCTTTTCATGTTGGGCTTAAAGGCCATTATGCTGGGGTACTTAATTCAATACATAACTCATATTAAACTGGTTGTTCTTTTAGCATCTTTTATTGGTGTACAGGAGCTTCTGTAGCTTGCATTTGTAGTTTGAATGGACAATACTTAAATTACCAAACATGAACTCCCTTTTCATCAATACTTTTATATATTTATTTACTTTTAAGTGTCCATTGTGAAATAAGTGGTGAGTGGACATCCGTTACCTTTTGTGCTGTCAATAATCTCTTTTTTTTTCTTTTCATGTGTATTCTTTAGGAGAGTGATGTAAAGTGGGCTTCTAGATGGGATGCTTATCTGTTAATGACTGGCAACAAAATTCACTGGTTTTCAATTGTCAATTCGGTGATGATTTTCCTCTTCCCTTTCGGGATGGTAGCAATGATAATGCTAAGAACACTCTACCGTGACATTTGATAAATAATTTATCGTGGGATTGGTATATACAAATTTTGAATATGCAAGCTATTTGATTGTATGGTCTGTAGAATTGGATTATTTACTTTGTTCTATTTTGTCATTCAATTGCGAACAATAATTTTAATGTGTTAACTATGGAGTTTCTTTCACTATATCAGGGAGCATGATACTATGTGCTGATGGTACCATTTCATTTTGGCTTTATCTTGTGACAAATAAAAAGGCCTCGTGAGATGCCGATGTGACAACTCTGCCATGCTTGGTGAGAGAAAGAATGTTAATCTTCCAGGGGTCGTTGTGGATCTCCCAACCTCAACAGAAAAAGACAAAGAAGATATTATCAATTGGGGGATTCCAAACAAGATTGACATGATTGCTCTGTCTTTTGTTCGAAAAGGTTCAGACCTAGTGGAGGTATGCAAGCTCCTTTGGAAAGCATGATAAGAACATCCTTCTCATGTTAAAGGTATGTTCGTTTCCATGAAAAGATATATCAAATAGTTGTGGATTCAGTTGTTTTACCACTTTGGAGTACAGTGAGGTCTAAAATAAACGTTTATCTTACCTAGATCATTTAGAGATTGCAAATGGAACTATGTTCTTGTTTGTTGGTGTGTTTCAGGACCAACAAACATTTGTACAGAGACCCAAGTTTCATTTATCTAGTGTGGTTCGAGTTGTTAATCTTGAGGTAGAACTGTAGAAGACTCGGCACTGCTCTTAATTTCATCTGGGTAGCATTTGTTTTTGTTTGTTTTCTTTTGTTTTTGATTTGAACAATTGGGTAGCATTTGTTTAGCAGAGACCCAGATAAAAATAGGGTTCTAAACAAGAAGGGGTTTTTGGTGGAAGCACATTTTCGTGTTGTCCCTTTGTGTTATTGCTGCTGCCCTTTTGTGGTTTGAAAAGAAAGTTTTTGGGCTAAAAAAAAAGTGTTTATGGATATATTTGATTTCAAAGAAGAAGCAAAGTGTCAACCTTTTTTCAGAATTTGGAAACCTTGTTGGGTAAAAGGTATATCCTATTGCATTTCTAAGCCATTTGTCTGACCTCATTGATTGAAAGGTCTCCCAGGTTTCAAAAGAAACACACATTATATGTCCAAACTTTCACCAGGACTCACACTCTGCTTTGTGTAGTAGATATTAGGCAATAGTATTATGAGAGATTTGTTTAGCCTTTGCCCCAATAGTAGATAACTGCAAAAATCTTGCTGTAAGTTGATGGAGGGATATAAAGTATCCTACCATCTTAAGGTTTACATGGTAAGTAGTGCTTCTGATATGGTGCCTTGTGTTATTTTCAGGGTATTCCTACTAAGGAGATAGTTGAAGACAAGAATTTGGAGTTTGCTACTAAGGTATTTGAGCAGCTTCCAATGCTATAATACACTTTATTTAATGATTTCAATGTAATCTTCATCAGTGGGATATATCATACTATGGTTTTTTTGCAGTGGGATAGAAGAACAAATCTTGTTTACACAGGACATGATATTGATGAAGTTCGAGCTGAACGGGCGAAGCATGTTTTGAAGTTTCCACAAATGTAGTGCACACAAAGAGGGTCTATGGTATATGCATAGTTAGGGTCAACTGTGATTTTGTGCATATTGACATTGCATGCATAGCTAGATTATGGAGGGTTTGTTAGCCTAGCTAAGATGATCGACTTTTGCCTTTATCGATCATTATTTTAACCTCCTAACAGCTTATCAACTTTAGGATGAATTGATGGAAATGTTGATGTAGTTACTGGTTGATTGAAATGAAATGACTTTTGACTTGTTATAGTTAGATGTTGTTATTGTACGTGCCTATCTGTTAGCACAGGTTTTACAATATATGCTATGGTTATAAGACAACTCAGACAACATAAGTATTAAAAGAAGCAATGTTGCACTAAACATCACACAACAGAAAGGTATGGTTTTAAGACAACTCAAGCAACATAAATACCTGGACAAACTGATGTTGCACGAAACATCAGACAACAGAAAGATATGGTTATAGAACAGCTAAGACAACATAAATAACAAAGAAACTGTGGTTGCACGAAACATCAGACAACAGAAATATGTGGTTATAAGACAACTAAGACAACATAAGTAACATAAGCAGCAAATATCAAACAACAGAAATCTGTGGTTATAACAGAACCCGAACAACATAAATACCAAAGATACTGATGTTGCACCTAACATAAAACAACAGAATTTTATCAAATATCTGTTGTCTGAAGCAATTGAAGACCACATAAGAAACAAACCACCTATAATCCTTATGACAATCAGACAACAGAAAACTTCAAAATTCATTGCTCAAAGTTAATTACCACAACAAAACCTACGAACCAATGTCGTTGAAGCAAACTCAGAACCACAAAAAATTTCCAAACTATTGTTTGTTAGTATTGTACATCGACATATTTTCAAGGTTCTAAAAAACGGCTTAGGCGGCCGACTAGGCGGCGCCTAAGCGGTAGTCGTCAGGTCACCGTTCGGATTTCTATCTAGGCGATAGCTTTGGGCGGTGGGCTCCTCGGCGGCCGCCTAGGCGGTTTAGGCGGAGTCTAGGCGGTCTAGTCGGAGCCGCCTGGGAGCTGGGCGTCGAGGGCTGGAACTTTTTTTTTTTTTTCCTGATCATCTTCAAAACACAAAACGTAGAAGATCGAAACGGTTTCTCATTCTCAGACCTCTGAAACCTCTCTAAACTGACCTCTGAGAATCCAGACCTCTCAAAAATGAAAACCCAGTCTTACTCGATGTCGACGGTAGCGGCACGACGGCAGTGAAAATGAAACCAAAAGAGGGATTCATTATAGATTGAAAATTACCATATCTAAATTGAAAGGAAAACGAAAAGGCACGACGAGATTATTTGAAAGGGTAAACAAGAGAAGGATTCTGGGTTTGGCTACCATTGAATTGAAATGGCCTTACTTTCTCTCTCTATTCGTATCAGAGGCGGAAGAGGATAAGAAACCCGTGGTATGAGTGTATAACTGCATAAGCAATGATTATGGCACATGTTGACATGTATGCCCTATGGCTATGATTATGCAACGTGTTTTTATTTTTATTTTTTCTCTTTTACATTAAATCCTTTTGTTTTATTTATTTTGTCAAAATAATCCTTTTGTTTTCTTTAAAAATAAGAAATCTAGACTATAATTATAGGGATTATAATGTCTCTACCAAAATAATGCCCTTTATAATTTTATTTATATAATTATATGTCATAAAAAATAAAAAATGAAATAAAAATAAAAAAACCGCCTAGTCTCCCGCCTAGGCCTCTAGGCGCTAGGCTTCGGGCCACCGCCCGACTAGCGCCTAGCGTTTTTTAGAACCTTGCATATTTTTGTGGTCTGAAACATAGTCAGACAACAGAAAATAGTCAAGATTGTTGTATTCACACCACAGATTTCTGTCGTCTCAATTAATTACATACGAGAGAGTTTTATGAAAATATGTTGTGTAGGGTTCTGTATAAGAACATATAAATGTCGTTTCGTTACTACTTCAACCACAGAAAGTCATAATTCATCATACCTCGACATAATCAGACAACAGATTATTGGCAGCCTCTGTTGTTTGAGTAAAATATAAACCACGGGTAATATCTGTCGTCTGAAGGCCTAAGAGACATCACGCCAGGAGACAACAGAATTTTTCTGAATCAGACGACAGATATAATCTGTAGTCTGATAGCTTTGGTGACATAGTGATAGAACCTCCTAGCTACCCATATACACACACTCAAGATGTGCTCCTTATGAAAAACTCCAGTACATATGCTTTAACTAGGAATAGAACAACATGTTGAAATGCCTTCATCCTTCCTTGATTATAGAACTTCTTTATGCAGATAAATTTCTGTTGGCTGTATGAGTATTTCTTATTCAATTGTTCTGTTTAGCTTGTGGTAATTTTGAGTGTGCTTTTGTCTAAATGATATTATCCTTGTTTCTCAATAATTTGGTCTTGAGAATTTGTTCTCAATGATTATTTTCTAGTACATTATCCTTCCTTCTTTACTTACTTTTAGTTCTAAAAAGAAAGTACTGAATTTGTGAGATCATGTGTAATTGAGCTGGTGCTAAAATTGATTGATATTATCAAATTGCAGACTCAATCACAGGATGTTGGGTACAAAGCTGCTTCATATATAGATTGTGCAAGAGGGGAAAGATACAATTCATGTACTCTCAATCAAGTCAAGCTGGGGTTCTTAGTTTAGTTTATGTTTTCTCCTTTTTCTCCTCTACTGGGTATATTGATTACAACAAGCTGGAGGAGAAGGCAAATGTAATTTGTGTGAATATTTGGGAAATACTTCATTTTCATATCAATTTACTGAATTTATTTTCTTGGAATTCAACAAGAATGAATGAAAAGAATTGTCCAGGATGTTATAGTACAATGGTAAAAGCTCAATGCATGTGTCATTGCATAAATACATTTAATTGTTAGTCTTCACATCACACTTTTTGCCAAAAGAACTGTCGTATGTATACAATACTCACAATGGATACAAAATAAAAACTGTCGTCTGAATAACAGTCACACAACGGTTATAAACAAAAACGACTTCTGAATTGCAATCACACAACAGATTCTTAAGTTGCCCGTTGTCTGAGTAACATTCATACAACAGTTAATGCTGTCGATAGCCTGTCGACATGGATGCCGAGTTCTTCACACGACAGTTCTCTAAATCATGTTTTATCAGACGGCAGCGTGATATACGACAGTCAGCTCTGTATCAGACGACAGTTTTTAGCCGTCGTCTGATTCAATTTTTGTACTAGTGATATTGTTATGATGGGTTCTGTATGATCTTTTATTCCAGGATGATGTGTTCTCTTCCTTTTATTTTATCAGCTCATAACTTTGAACATCAAACTTAACTTAATTGCCTTTTGTTTTACCAAATTCAGAAATACCCGCAGCATCGCGCTGGGCTTGGTACCTAGTGATAGCTAAACTAGGATAACTGATCAGCATACTTTTATCATGCTCATATTGTGTACATATTTTTACTTGTCAGGTGGAAATCACAGCAGCAAGCATGAAGTAGAGCTAAGCCATGTAGGTACTGTATGATGCTCTTTTGCTGCAATATATGCAAACTTGTGAAGCTTCACACAAGCTTGGAGGTGATGCAAATAAGAATATAGTGCACAAGATGCTTGAAAAAATGGCATAGGAAGGTTTTGTTGAAGCGAAAAGATATTATATCAGATTTTGATTCATGTATAGCTAGCTAGGAATGCTTTCTTGTTTGGTACATTATGTAGTTACTTGAATGAATGGATGTTTGAAAATGGGTAATTGAATGATATGGAATAGAGTACTATTTGTGTGGTAATTATTGTCCAATACTCAGTCATACAACAGAATACAAAACAATGTGTTGTATGATTGCAGAAAAGTTCAAAATTAAGGCTTCTCCTACAACAGTCATTGGCTATTTGCCAATTTGATTACAATATGTGGGCCCCCGAAAATTTATTTAATTTGTAGAAGGTAATTTTCGCCAATAAGATTTCCACAAGGCGATTTAAGTGACGAAATTTATTTCGGAAATTGTTTTGGTGTCAAGACCACCTATTAGGCCGAAATTTAAACTTTGGACCAATGTTATTTCATTCGGGCCTAGGGCGAAGTCGCGAAATAAATTAGGAGGTTTCCGACGAAAAACGAGTAAAAGAAAGGTTACGAGCCCAAAACCCGAAAGGAATCAGCAAGGAGAATTCCGTAATTCATCGCAAGGGCAAAATGGACATTTCGCATATGCAAGCATAAATAGGAAATCAGAAACCCTAAAATCTAAACTCTCTCACTCTCTCCCTCTCGGCCGCGTTTCTCTTTCTCTTTCCCCGACCTCACTCTCTCGTCCTCTCCCTCTGCCATCGCCGGAACCACATCATCCGGCCACCGCCTCACATCACCGCTACCACCAATCGAAGCACCACCTCAATCCGACCTAAACCCATAAGAGATCGACTCCATGCATCGACCCCCAACCTCTCTCTGCCACCACCGGAGACTCCAGCTCCGGCCACCATCTCATCACACCGCCTCCACCAGTCAACGCACCACCCAAACCCAAGGCTTATCGTCCGCATGAATGGCCTCCAGCCTCAGCACCGGTTCCTCAAAGCAGCGATGCCACTGCTCGTTGGCTTTCCTTGATTTCCGGCTATCAACTCGCCACACCGCCATCACTCCTCGACTCAGAACTCGCCGGACGTCCAAACCTTGAATCTTTGTTGACTGCTGATGCCGGAGAGCGCCGTACACGTCTTATGTCGGAGTCCTCACTTCTGCTAAGATCGATTTGTCTCCTCCGATCGAAATTGGGCTACGCCGCCTCCAAGGATGGAATCAGGGCTTCACGATCTGTCGAAGTCGTAGACCCACGACCTCTAGCTCCGATTAGAGCCACCGCACGCGCCTCACGCGCCTCCACAGGCGCGTGGACCACCGTAGCTCCGTCGCTCACGGTCGCCGGAAATCGTCAGGACTTCTTGATTAGGTAATTTCGTGATTCCCCTTTTAGCTTGAGCTTCCGGTTTGGTATAGATTGAAAACCCTAACTCTATTCCTTAATTTGAAACCTGTGAGGATTGTGGGATCTGCGTTTTTGAAGCTGTGGAGAAGAAACGAGCTACTGGGTCAATTTCGATTAAAATCGATTAAGTTAAATTGGTAACTCATAAAGAAATTAAGCAACTGAGTTATGAATTGAGTACTTATCGGATTTAGTTTTTGTTAAAGGACTCGGGCGTTTGCGCTTGGATTTGGACAAATGATTGAAAGTCGGGAACAAACCCGAATGTAGACGAGCACTCCAATTCCAGGTAGGGTGAGCTGTCCCTTCCTTGTTAGAGGCTTTTCAGTATATGTAGAATGCTATACTATGATAGTATGTTGCCTGCAAGAACGTTTTTGGTTGTCCATTAGTCGATGCCTCGTGATACATGTGTTTTCAGAACTGATAATTGCTAATTACGAAAACCGAGGCTAGACTTGCATGTTGAGATACTGTACCCTTGTATGTTTATACTTGTGACCTGAAAGTGAATGGGACCTAGACGCGTAGATTCCTAGGGATCCCACGGTGTCGATAACCGTGAACCTCTGGAGGGGGCTGTGCTCCTATGTTTGTCGAGGCAAGATTAGTATAGACAGTGAACCAGTCATAGGAGACTCAGGGCCAGGAAATGGACACTTTCGCTACTTGTAGTCAGAAGTACTACAGAGTAGTTGGCCGGTTCTCGAATTCAGGACGAACCAGGTCGGTCACAGATTTGTTTTATATTAGCCGGCAGGTAAGTATCTCGGAGCTCCAAATTGTGTGAAGCATACTGCATATGCTTTATGCATATGCTTTATAAAAGAAAATAAATGTTTGTGGTTGCCTCTTATTAAAAGTATTTTTCGAGAAACGTGCACAATATTATGTAGTAAATATTTTCAAGTATATTATTTTCAAACCTAGCATGGTTGGGTCGGCCCTTACTGGGCATGCGAGGACGAAAGCTCACCCCTACAACAGTGTGCAGGTTTCGAGGATGTGGTCGGGGAGCATATAGAGGAGGCACATGCCTGGCTTGGCGTATTCTTCTTTGACTTTATCAAGAAAGGGTTTTGGTCCTTTATCGGATCTTGAAGTAACCAGCTTATTTACTTTCTTACTAATTTATTTATTTCCTACTCGTTTACAAAAATTTCGAGAGACCCGTAACCCTGGGGCGCGTCTCTCATACTTGTTTTCACTTCGTGATTCGTTATTTCCCAAATTAGGCTCCTAACGTAAGCCCAAATCTTTTAGCTCACTTTAAATTCCGCTTGCAAAAATATGATGTTCGGATGCTAGAATGTTTTGTGACATTTGTCCAAGAGAGTGTTTTGTAAACCAACAACCTGAACCTAAAAGGCCTTGTGATTTCGGGTTGATGAGTTATCGAGATGTCGTTAGTGACATGTCGGTTTCTCATTGGCTCGGGGTCGCGGCGCTGTGGGACCCGTCTCTCGGGCCACTACACAATATACACACCATTGCTAACCAAATGTAGCTGTTGTGTGCACTAACAACCAACAACAAAAGATACAAAATTCTGTTGTGTGAGATTGATAACACACAACTGAAATAAAATTATCTTTGTTGTCTGAATGCAATAATAGATCGACAAGGGAGATAATTTCACTTTGGTTGTCTGTTAATCTCACTTTGGTTGTCTGTTACTTATCTTAGACAACAAAGAATGAGTTATATCTGTTGAGTGTTGTAAATCTCAGACAACAAACAATAGTTATAGCTATTGTGTGTTATGTATCTCAGACAACAATTAATGAGTTATAGCTGTTGTGTGTTATGTGTCTCAGACAACAAAGAGAGAACTATAGTTGTTGTGTGTTATTGATCTAAAACAACAAAGAATGAATCATAGATGTTGTGTGTTATGAATCTCAGAAAACAGCAAAAATTATCTTCTGTTGTTTGAATGGCCGAGGCATCCCTGGGCCTGCCGTGGCAGGCACCTGCTGCGCAGAATTCACACAACGGAAAAATAGCTATTATGTTGAGCCAACTACTATCAGACAACGGTGGAATTACCGTTGTATGATTTTTCAATCACACAACACTAACTTAGACAACGGTGGACTTGGTCATCAGACAACAGAAACCCACTTTTATCTGATTAACTTTTTGTAGTAGTGATTACTTATGTTAATTTACGAGGATTAATGAAGTTGTATATATTGGTCTTCCTAGTGAGAAGAATAAAACACTCATAATGCTATATATTTTCTCAAATACTTTTCTTTCATATTATTTAGGGAAAATGTGGAGGTAACTATTGTCATTCCTATGCCGTCTCAAATTTACTTTGCTTTATAGTTCTTTTCGTCAGCAAGAAAGGATTGTGCATGTCAGCATGTGTATTAGCAATCGATATAGACCAACGATAAGATCAAACTGGCAATTACACAAAAACTTGTATTTATCATTGCTTGATAAGATCAATATGCATTGCAATTATACTAAAGTTTGATTTATATCAAGAATTCTAAAAGTGAGGACAAAGAGTGATCATTAAAGGTCGTAGTGTAGAACCTTAAAATATTCCCTCCAAGTGAAGAATTATTAGGTGGTCCTAGACTACCACGTAGCACTGCCATGTGGTGGTCCAAGTCAATAACATCACTCGAATTTCATGGAGACCACGCAGAGGGGTGAAAAAATAAAAGAAAAATTAAATTACAAGACCAATAAGAAATAAACACAAATCGTATAGGCCAATAACATCAATCTGGACTACCACGTGTATTATGGTTTGGGACCAGCTAATAATTTGTGGAAAGGAAACCAATTAAATTGGAAATGGTCCATTTTTGTATAGGCACTGTACGTCATCCTTGTAGAAGGGGCAATAAAGCAGCCACTGGTTTTGCTGGAGCTGCCAAGAATGACTGTCACTAGGAGTTGTCATGACGTCGTTGTTGACTTCCAAACATGTCAATTTGTGGAAAGAGGGACCAGTAACTCAGCAAAGAAGTAAAGTAACAAAAATCACCTAGGGTACCATCACCATGATGGATGCCATCCATGGCGTCATGGATAGGGATTGTTCCAGCTCTAGGATGGTGGTGGACGGTGGAGGCGCCAGAGGTAGCGGTGGTGGTCACACTTAGTCCAAGAATCAACTTTTGATTCATGCTTCGTTGCGCTCAAGAGAAAGGATGTCCATGTGAAGTCTTTAGTAGACGGATCATCATATCATGACTAGGATGACCTATCCTGTCATGACAAAGCCAATATGTGTTTAAATCGAAGAGATCTTCTCTCATAACTTTATGAGATTTAATAGCTCAAATAGTGACATAGAGTCCACTAGAGAGACACATAAACTTCTCTAAGATGCGCATTTTTTCACAATCGTTAGAGGTATTGCAAAGGAACTCATTTATGTTCTTCTACATGCGTTTTCGCATGGAATCTGTTGGCTATTCATAGGTGTGATTGGCCCTAGGAGGGTAGAGAGTTTCTGTGATAGTAATCAAGGTGTCATTTGACAAGTGGAACTTGGGCTATTCCATGTCCTTGAATTAATATTGATGGCTCAGCCATGGTAGTTACAAAGTAATATGCTCAGAATCAAAATGGATTCATAATGAAAAGAACTCGAAATTTTATTCATAATCCAACGGAGTACATCATTGTCTTTTAACCATTAGGAGAATCTAATCCAAATGCTAGCTAATGCAAAACAAAGGTAGTCGTTTAACTTCTTTTGGTAACTCCAAAATAAATATGACCAGGTGAGTAGAGAGATGTCGGTGGAGCAAAGCTCGCTTAAGTACCACTTATCTCAAAACTTTCTTAGACATCATACTCATTTTGGATGAGCCTATGTGAAGAAAAGCTAAACCAATTGCATTTACTACAAAGTATATGGCAATTGCCTATTACATCTCTTAGAAAAATAAAGACTTAAACAGAATTGGCCGTCTATTGATCCCAACCAGATTTGAAGTCTTCAACCCTTCACTCTAGATCATCTTCTTGATCTTCTTGTTCCACATAGTGAACTTCTCTTGCTTCACAATATGCTTTGTAGGGCAGTGACAATTTCTTCACGAGCTCTACAAATGTGTGCCCAATGACCGGATGCTCCACATCGAGAACATACATCTCTTTGCTTAGAATCCATTGATTGAGGCACTTTGAAAGCGTCATTTATATGGCTCTTAGTGTTGGTGGCACCACCAACATGGCCAGAGGCGTTGCCTCCCTCTCTCTTTCTACGTTGACCTCTTCGGTTCCGTGTTCGCCTATTTTGGCGGTTACCTTCCTAAGTAGAGTGATTATATGGACCCGAATGTCCAGAAGTATCCCTAAGATTAGAGTTTCGGTCTTATCACCCTCTCTTAGGGGTGCGACTATAATTGGATTCCGGAATATACTCTGTTTCCACGGATCTCGAATTATAGTTCTTCACAAGGATGTTGTCATGCTTTTTGGTGACATTCTTAGCTCCAATGAGCTCATGAAACCTTGTGATCCATCCTACAGTAACATCAATTCGATAATTCTTAGCAACCATCAATGCAGAGACGGGGAAGATAGAAAGAGTCTTCTCAATCAACATTGCATCTGTGATCTCTTTGCCACAGAATTCCATTAAAGATTTAATGCGAAGTGCTTCTGAGTTGTAGTCAAGAACTGACTTGAAATCACAGAAGCGGAGGCTATGCCATCTCACTTCTAGGTCAGGAAGCAGGGAGTCACAGACGTTGCCAAATCTTTCTTCGAGTAAGACCCACAGCCTTATGGGATCTTCTTCATTCATACACTCGTACTGGAGTGAATCATCTATATGACCAGTCATTAGGATGATGGCTTTCGCCTTATTTGCCTCTAAGGCTGCTCTATTTGCTTCCAAAGCTTGAGCTTGCTCAACAGTTAGCACGTCCTGGCTAGGCTCTAGAATCGTATCCAGGATTCCATTAGCCTTGAGATGCTGGCGGACATCACAAACCCACCTGTGATATCTAGAGCCAGTTTTTCCCAATGGAGCAAAGTCCAATTTGTTCAGATTACTCATCCTGAAAGAGAACAAGAAAAAGGGTTAGTTTCGGAGCAGAAAAAGCTACCACGAAAACATATAAAATTTCTGAGCGTAATCACTTCCAAGAAATTCGATTCCAAGAGGGGTTGGATTAGATCGAAACAATAATGTTTGTGGCCGATCGTTTCTTCTCAACAAACTCTAAGTTTGGAGGACTCTACAAGCTCTAAGCTTGGAGTGAGAACGAACCCCCATAATTCAGCTTAATTAGGTCTCCCATATGATGAAGAAAGGGGGGTAGAAGAAGGGAGTTTGCAAATCCCCGAGAAAATGAATAAAAACTTCAAAAACATGAATTTTTAGTAAAAATTACTTCGAAATAGGTCCCCGGAAAATTTGGCAGAAAATGTCGGCGGAAAGTGGCCGGCGGCAACCGGAGCTAATGTGGCACCGGTTTGCGGAAGTGGCATCGGTTCGCTGATGTGGCAAGAGCGACGTGGCAGTGCTTGGGCTCCCTTTTTTTTTTTCTTTTCTTCTCTCTATCGGTTTTTCTGTAGAAAGTTCAGTCGACCGGTTCAGTGACTTTTAAACCGATTTTTAGGGTTTTTCTTCAAGTTCCTGAATTTTGGGATCGAAGCGCTGCTGCTGGCAAATTTTGTTAGCAATCGGAGGTCAGAAACGTGGTGAACCGGTAGAGTATTTACTGCGGGTGGTTTGAAAATTCCGGTGGCCAGTTCTGGTGGTTCTGCCGCCGGTTCTGGATTCCTGGGGTCGAGGGCTTCAAGCTGTGTGGCAGAGGCAGAAAAGGTTTCAAGGTTTTGTAATCGGATTTAGGATTTGGCTATTTGTTTCAGGGTTAGGGCTTCATGCTGATAACGTGTTTAAGGAAAACTGAATTGGGAGAGAATTGAATCGTACTTTCATTGATAATAGGGGCCTCTTTATATAAAGGATTACAAGACATATAATTAGAATTGTACAAGGAAAGATAATCGTACAATTAATCGGATATCTATGAATATCTCTGATAATATCTCTAATTCAAAACCCTATTACAACTAGGTCAAGTAACCTAGAGTTTGGGCCAGACACATATTCTGGATTTACTTAAACATATATATTTAGGAAAAATGTGGAGGTAACTATTTGTCATTCCTCTATCGTCTCTAATTTACTTTGCTTTATAGTTCTTTTAGTCCAAACAAAGGATTGTGCATGTCATCATGTGTATTAACAATGGATATAGACCAACGATAAGATCAAACTGGCTATTACACAAAAACTTGTATTTATCATTGCTTGATAAGATCAATATGCATTGCAATTATACTAAAGTTTGATTTATATCAAGAATTCTAAAAGTGAGGACAAAGAGTGATCGTTAAAGGTAGTACGTAGTGTAGAACCTTAAAATATTCCCTCCAAGTGAAGAATTATTAGGTGGTCCTAGACTACCACGTAGCACTGCCATGTGGTGGTCCAAGTCAATAACATCACCCGAATTTCGTGGAGTCCACGCAGAAGGGTGAAAAAATAAAAGAAAAATTAAATTACAAGACCAATAAGAAACAAACACAAATCGTATAAGTCAATAACATCAATCCGGACCACCACGTGTATTATGGTTTGGGACCAGCTAATAATTTGTGGAAAGGAAACCAATTAAATTGGAAATTGTCCATTTCTGTACAGGCACTGTACGTCATCCTTGTATAAGGGGCAATAAAGCAGCCACTGGTTTTGCTGGAGCAGCCCAGAAATGACCGGCACTAGGAGTTGTCATGACGTCGTTGTTGACTTCCAAACACGTCAATTTGTGGAAAGAGGGACGAGTAACTCAGCAAAGAAGTAAAATAACAAAAATCACTGGAGAATAATTCAAACACTACAAAACAAATGAATTTTTGTAAATGCAATCTCAGTTGTCTGCACTCTTGCTGGAGTACTCCTATATACTATATCATTAAGAACTGTGTGTGTATATATATATATATATGCCTGTTTTATAAATGACCTACTGAAATTTATTTATAGGTTTCTCACTCCGTTTTGCTGACTTTATATTAGTCCAAAACAACTGTCCCTTTTTTTTTTTTAAGGGAACCAACTGTCTATATATGCACAAACTAATCAAAGCAATCTACATACCCAAGCCGATTAGTCCCTTGAATGAGAACCATGGCAGAGCAGTCTGATCATCTATCTTCCAATTTGATCCTCTTCATTTTCTTTATTTCAACTACTCTCATTTCTGCAACCCCTGCATGCAAAAAAATAGATCGAGACTCTCTTTGGTCCTCTTTTAATATGCCATCGGCTCCTTTGAATTGGTCCTCCAATGATTGCTGCAAATGGGAAGGCATCACTTGTGATACAGCTGGTAGAGTTAAACATATATGGCTTCCCTCCAAAGGGCTCAAACTCAAAGGAGGTATTTTCCCCTCATCTTCACTTGGAAAGCTTACACATCTCACACTGCTCAATCTCTCCCACAATTCACTTTATGGTTCACTTGATCAAACTGGATTCTTCTCATCTTTGAGTCGTCTTGAAATCCTAGATTTGAGCTATAACATTCTTTTTGGAGAACTACCATTTTCTCTACCGTCCGGTAATATGCGGATACTGGATTTGTCCAGCAACCACTTCCATGGTTCAATTCCATCTTCATTCTTCCAACAAGCCTGGAATTTGACCAATTTTAATGTCAGTAACAACACCTTCTCAGGTTCTATCCCATCCTGTATTTGTCTTCATTCAATTCCCTTGATACATATATTGGACTTTTCCTTCAATAATTTCAATGGTAGTATTTCTGGTGGGTTAGGAAAGTGTTCGAAACTTCAGATTTTTCGTGCTGCTCACAATAACCTCTCAGGAATACTCCCAATTGATATTTATAATGCTACCAAGCTTGAAGAAATTTCGTTACCTCAAAATTCACTATATGGAGACATTAGTGAAAGAATTGTCAGTCTCGCAACTCTCAAAACCCTTAACCTCAATTCTAATGGATTCAGTGGCATGCTCCCTGTAAGTATTGGTAACCTCTCCAAATTGAAATTCTTGTTCCTTCGATTCAACAATCTAAAAGGTTCTTTGCCCTTATCTCTGATGAATTGCACCAACCTCAAAGAATTGAATCTGGGATACAACAATTTGGAAGGAAATATTTCCGCGCTCAACTTCTCCAACCTTAGTCAGCTTACTAAACTAGATCTAGAGAGCAATTACCTCACCGGTATCATTCCAAGAAGCCTCTACTCATGCAAGTCCCTAAAAGCAATTCGGATAAGCTATAACAAGCTAGAGGGAGAAATACATCCTGATATTCTATCGTTGAAATCATTGTCATTCTTGTCGCTTTGTCATAATAGATTGACCAATATCACAGGGGCAATGAAGATATTGATGTATTGCAAAAGCCTAGAAATCCTTGCCTTTCCAGGTAGCTTTGTAGGCGAGGAAATGCCCGATCTCGACATGGTTGATTTTGATGGATTCCGAAACCTTCGATTATTATCTCTCAATGACTGTGAGCTCATTGGTCATATACCTGCATACCTATCTAAGCTCGAAAAGCTAGAGCTCTTGTATCTCCGAAACAATAGAATCACAGGGTCAATTCCTAGTTGGTTAGGGAATCTTTCAAGGCTCTATTCCATCGACTTGTCATCCAACCTACTCTCAGGTGAGTTTCCCAAGGAACTTTGTAGAATGCCAATGTTGGTATCGAAAGGAATTGTAGCTCAAATCAACAGTAATAAAGTTGAGTTACCTATCTACGTGGGCCAAGGTGCATCACTTTTACAATGGTCTTACTTTCCTCTAGCAATAAACATAAGCAATAATACCATTAGTGGGAGCATACCTGTTGAGATTGGTCAATTACAGCTTCTCCATTACTTGGGTCTTAGCAACAATAACTTGTCAGGCAACATTCCAGACCAAGTATCTAATCTGAAGAGCTTGGAGCACTTGGATCTCTCCATGAATCATTTGTCCGGAAAAATCCCATTATCATTTACAAGGCTTACTTTCTTGAACTTTTTTAATGTGTCATACAATAATCTGGAAGGTTCAATACCAACAAGCACCCAGCTACAAAGCTTCAATGCTTCTGCATTTGAGGGGAATACAAATCTTTGTGGTGCTCCACTTCCAAAAAAGTGCCTACTGATCAAAGACAAGGATGCTAATAGCAGGAACAGCCGAGATGATGTGGGGAATGATGATGAAAGTCAAATTCCATGGCTTCATATTTTCGTTGCTCTTGGGTTCATTGTAGGATTTTGGGGAGTGTTTGGACCTTTGGTGCTTAAACAAAACTGGAGATATGCATATTTTCAATTCCTAGACAGAGCTCAATTTAGGCTCCATGTGATGATAATTGCATGCATGGCTAACTTGGTGGGACGACTTAGAAGATAGACTACGTACTGTACTAATTTCTCTTTATTTGTTCTTTCTGTACTCGTAATCTTCTAGTCTTGTAATAAAATACTATTCCCAGTTATAATAAAAGCCAAAACATGCAGTCAAAAGATTATTGAATGTTGTAGAGAATTGGAAAAATGCATTGTATTCATCTCACCATGAGATTTATATAGGGTTACATCATGTATACAAAAGGCAATACATAATAGCTATACTAATCAATCGCACATTACAAGTATGTCAATTGCATACATTACGAGTCTGTCAATCGCATACATTATGAGTCTGTCAATCGCATACATTAAGCAATACCTATTGCATGAATAGTCATTATCATTCACAACACTCCCCCTTGGATATTCCATGTCAATAGTGTTTCCTCTGCTATGCGCTTCTAAGTTGCCTCGTCAAAAACCTTGCCAAATAATAAAAACCCTGTGGGAAAAAACAACTTTGGTTGAAGGAGAAAAAGAGCACAACGCGCGTGAATGTGGAGTAGTCGACATCCTTCAACACTCCCCCTTGTGCCGCTCAAACTCGGTGATGACGTTTGATCGTTGCCTCACTAAAAATCTTGCCAGGTAACAAAACCATGTGGGACAAAAATAACCCTGGTCGAAGGGCAACAAGAGCACAACATGTCCTTCACTCTTCGAGATCGAATATGTAGACATAATGCCTCCCCCTGATGTCAAGGTCTCCCCCTGATTTCTACAATTATGGGAGTTCGGATAACTTTCTTAATCCGATGCTCTTCACATGTTTCTCGAAGGTGGATTTAGGTATCGACTTGGTAAACAAGTCCGCTACATTATCCTCTGAACGGATTTGATTCACATCAATATTTAGAAGTGTTTGTTGTTACTGATTGTAAAAGAACTTAGGCAATATATGCTTGGTGTTGTCACCCTTGATGAAACCTAACTTCATTTGCTCAATACAAGCTGCCTTATCTTCATAAATGCATGCAGGTTCATCTGTGGTAGACTTCAAACCACAAGTTCCTCGAATGTGTCTAACTACAGACCTTAGCCATATGCATTCTCGCACGGTTTCATGTAGAACGATAATCTCTGCATGATTTGAGGAAGTAGCAACAAGGGTCTGCTGTGTAGACCTCCAAGTTATCGCAGTGCTTCCCATGGTAAAGACATAAACCGTTTGGGAGTGACATTTGTGAGGGTCAGAGAGATACCCTACATCAGCAAAACTCATCAAGACACCATTGTCATTTTGATGGAAGGGAGAAGGAGCACGGAAGGTGGCGTTTTGCCTTGTGGAGTCTGATCTCACACTTCCATTATTTCTTTTCTCTCTGTAGGGATAGAACAAGCCCATATCAATCGTACCTCTTAATAAGTATCGAAAGATTGTCTTTATGCCAATCCAATGGCAGCGTGTTGGCACACAACTGTATCGAGCTAACAAGTTCAATGCGAATGAGATGTCCGGTCTTGTGCATTGAGCTAAGTACAATAATTAGCCTATTGCACTTAGATAGGGCACTTCAGCCTCTAATAAGTATTCGTCCTCATCCCTTGGACGAAATGGATCTTTTTCAGGCTCAAGACTACGACCGATCATGGGAGTACTCACAGGCTTTGCTTTATCTTCATTAAAGCGCCTTAATAATTTTTGAGTATATGCTGACTGATGGATCATAATCCCATCACTATGGTGCTCGAGTTCTAGTCCGAGGCAAAACCGTGTTTTCCCAAGATCTTTCATCTCAAATTCAGATTTCAAGTACTTAGCAGTTTCCTTTAACTCATCTAGAGTTCCAATTAGGTTCATGTCATCGACATAAACTGCTACAATTGCAAATCCGGAACTTGTCCTCTTTATAAACACGTATGGGCATATTTCATTGTTGACATATCCCTTCCCAATCAAGTAGTCACTTAGACGGCTATACCACATCCATCCGGATTGTTTCAATCCATATAGTGAGCGTCTCAATCTTATTGAAAACGCGCTCCGTGGTTTAGAGCCACTTGACTTGGGTAATTGAAGTCCATCTGGAACCTTCATACATACATATATATATATAGATATATATATATATATATCTATATATATATATATCTGAATCTAGATCCCCATAGAGATATGCTGTAACCACATCCATAAGCTGCATGTCAAGTTTTTCAGAAACTACCAAACTAACAAGGTAGTGGAATGTTATAACGTCCATTACGGGAGAATATGTCTTCTCGTAGTCGATTCTAGGGCATTGTGAGTAACCTTACGCCACAAGGCAGGCTTTGTATCTAACAACCTCATTTTTCTCATTACGCTTTCTAACAAAGACCCATTTATGGCCAACAGGCTTTATACTTGAGGGTGTCAGCGTCATAGGCCCAAATACCTATCTCTTTGTTAGTGAATCCAATTCAACCTGGATCACATCTTTTCATTTAGGCCAGTCTGCTATTCGTTGACATTCTTCAACGGAGCGAGATTCGATATCATCGTGTTCTATAATTCCTTGAGTAATAGAATATGCAAACACATCATCAAGGATAATAGAATCTCGATTTAACGTCTGACGTACACTAGTGTAATTCATGGAGATCTCCCTATTCCCTGAAATTAGTTCTAACATTAGAGCGTCCCCCAATGATGTCTCTTGGACATAACCATAATCCAGAATATCTTCATGAGATGGGTTATTTATGTCGATGATTAATGGATCTTTCTGTGCCAAACTCGCTTTCTTTCTCGGGCCAGAATCCATCAAACCTTTGGGCCTCATACGTTTCCTTGCTTGGAGCCTGGCCTAAGCCACATTGCCATCACTATTAGTGGTGGCGGCGCCATGCCCAATACCCCTAGGGGTGGTGCCATGTCCATGATTTTTAGGGACATCAATCCTTGCAGGCAAGTTTGCAGCAGGTATATGTGATCTTGTCACTTTAGCGATATCAGAAAACGCATCAGGCATAGAGTCTGCTATGTTTTGAAGATCGAGAATTCTCCGCACTTCAATTTCGGACATGCGGTTCGGGGATCAAGATGAGACAAAATGGGGACAGACCACTACAATTCCTGTCGTTCCTGTTGAACATTATTGTTCCTATCTCCCCCTAATGACGGGAAGACTGTCTCATCAAAGTGACATTCCGCAAATCTAGCGGTAAATAGATCGCCTGTCAAGGGTTCTAAGTAGCGGATAATGGTTGGAGAATCATATCCAACATAAATGCCTAATCGTCTTTGAGGACCCATTTTGGTGCCCTATGGCGGCGCAATTGGCACATAAACTGTACACCCAAATATGCATAAATGTGAGACATCATGCTCATATCCAGTAACCATCTGGGAAGCAGAAACGGATTGAGTGGCAGTAGGCCTCAGACGAATGAGCACAGCTACATGCAATATTGCATAGCCCCAAGCAAAAACAGGGAGATTGGTGCGCATAACCAATGTTGTAGCGACCATTTGAAGTCTTTTAATGGCAGCTTCTCTGAGACCATTTTGGGTGTGAACATGAGGAACAGGGTGTTCAACCTCAATCCCAATGGACATACAATAGTCATCAAACGTTTTTGATGTAAACATAGTCATCAAACGTTTTTGATGTAAACTCTCTAGCATTGTCAAGATGAATTGACTTAATGGGATGATTAGGGTGGTGAGCCCTTAATTTAATGATTTGTGCTGGGAGTTTAGCAAATGCAGCATTTCTTATGGACAATAGCATAACATGTGACTATCGTGTCGATACATCAACCAACACCATAAAATATCTAAATGGTCCGCAAGTTGGTTGTATAGGTCCACAAATATCACCTTGGATTCTTTGTAAGAATGGAATATTTTCCTAAGTGTCCTTTGCATAGGATGGTCTCGATCCTAATTTTGCTAAAGAGCAGGCTTTAATTTGTAAAACAAAAGATGGGCTTCAGAAGTAACCAGGGAAGTATCCGGTTGAGCCACGAAGTCACAATTGACTTTAGAAGTAGAAAAAGGAACCAAGGAGGTATTGGTGAATACCACTTTTGGGCCGCAGGGGGTAGGCGGCCCCAGCCCTACCTTGGATCGAATTTTAGTTCTGACTTTTTTCGTTTTGAAAAATGGATGTTTGTGTGAAGTCTTTAATATACGGATCATCATATCACGACCTGGGTGTCCCAAACAGTCATGCCAAAGTCTATATGTGTCATAATCCCATAAGTCATCTCTCATGACATGGTTGGATTCAATCATTCAAATAGTGGTTGCATACAACCCACTAGAGCGACACATAAGTTTCTCTAATACTTGTTTATGTCCATAGTCATTAGAGGTGATGCAAAGGAACTCTTGTCTATTTCCACAATGTGTTTCCACATGAAAACCATTGGCTCTTATATCTTTAAAACTCAATAGGGTTCTTCCAGCCCTAGGAGCATATAGAGCTTCGATGACATTAATACTTGTGCCATTTGGCAACATAAATTGAGCTAGTCCTCGACCATGAATCAATTGTGATGGTCCAGCGATCATAATCACAGATGATCGACTAGGCGTTATCCATAGAAATAGTTGCCTATGTCGCAATATAGTATGTGTGGTGCCACTATCAACAAGGCATTCCAACTCTCCAGGAAACATACTGAAAAATAATAAAGTTCGGAATTAAAACATATCCATGACATCGAATAATAATACGATACTTTATAATAACGATAGCCAATGATTACATCAAATGTCCCAAAAATTCTAGTCCAAAATAAAATCAAACTAAGACACATTGTAGTCACTCTATCCGTTTGGTAACTCTAATCAAATATGACCAGGAAAGTAGACAGAGATATTGGTGGAGCAAGGCTATCTTAAGTACCATTAATTTCAATGACTTTCCTAGACATCATATTTCATTGGGTGCACCACATAAGAAAGAGTTTAATACAATTGTCATTTATTGACTAAAGCATATTGCCATTACAAAAATTCTTGAAAAATAAAAGGACTATTCTAATCAAAGTCTGCAACATCCTTGTGCACTTCATCTTCAGCTTTGAAGTCCTCTATGGTGAGATTGACATCTCCACCATCTTCTTCTTCTTCTTCTGCAAGGTACACTTCTTGCTCCCTCAAGTCCCTGTATGCCCTATATCTTGAAGCTAGTTGCTCGCTTGCCTTGCATTGCTTGAACCAATGCTCACTTGATCCATATCGATGACACATGTCATTGTGGTTGCCTCCCTTTAATTGAGGTGCTCGTTGTGCACGTTGTGGGAGTTTCCTAGGAGGGTTGGCACCACCACCACGACCCATGGTACCTCCACCACGAGCCATGGCGCCACCACCACCACCAGGGATACCACGACCACCTCTCCCACATGTGGCGTTGCCACGACATGTATTCGCACCAAACCTGTGGTTTCCTTCCTTGTTAGGGCGGTTATATGGACCCATGCGTCCCTCATATCCCTTATTCTTCGGGTTCAGCTCCTTGCGCCCTCTTTTGGGTGCATTATAATTCGCCTCATCAACGCTCTTAGTTTCAATGGGCCTTGAATTATAATTCCTCACGAGTATGTTATCATGTTTCTCAGCTACAGATATGAGATTGATAAGCTGATGAAACCTCGTGATCCGTCCAGCATTTACTTCAGTGTGGTATTGCTTTGATACTACAATGGCTGAAACGGGGAAGGTGGAGAGAGTTTTCTCAATTAGCTCTTGCTCTGTGACAGGTTGTCCACAAAACCTCAACATGGACTGTAGGCGAAGAGCTTTTGAATTATATTCAGCAACAGACTTGAAATCAGCAAAGCGCAGATTGTTCCATTGAACCTTCAAGTCAGGGAGGAGGGAATCTTGGACATTGCCAAAGCGCTCTACTAGCGCTACCCATAGCTCTCTTGCATCCTTGATCGACATATACTCTAATCTGAATGCCTTGTCAATATGGCGTCGCATCAAGAAAACTGCTTGAGCATGCTTTATAGGTGTTCGCACGAACACACGATCCGGGTTAGGTGCCTGGATTATGGGTAATATTCCCTTTGAAGTGAGGTGGTTCTCAACATCGGTTACCCAAATATGGTAATCCGAGCCTGTTGAGTCAAGCATGGGAAAGTCGAGTCTAGATTCATTCGACATCTTGAAAATAAGAAGAGAAGATAAATTAGTTTCGAAGCTAAACTTCCACGAAAACTAAAATAATAACATTTCCGAGCTATGCTACCAAGAAAACAATTTCCAAGAATCTCTTTTGAATTAGACCAAATAATAATGTTTTAATATGGTCACAATTTGATGCTTACGGACTCTCTTAGTCCGAGCATTATGAACACTCTTAGTTCATACAAACACTCTTAGTTCGTTAAGCGTGAATCCCCACAATTCCGCTTTATTAAATCATCGAACCCATGTTCATATATTGAAAATCCTGCAGAAAATAAAGGAATTTAAAAGACAAGAAAGCAGGAACTTTAATCTTTAAAACTTACTTGTTGAAATTCGGAGCAGATTCACTTCTAAACAGCTCCCACTTCGAATGGTGTACAGATCTCAAAACGACTCCAATAGGACTGAAATTTGGAGGTCAGATAGAAGAGGAAGAGATGAACAACTTTGATAAAGGAAGTATTTTGATCTAAGGTCCCGATCAAGACATTTCATGGCATGAAAACAGGCTGATCTGCACAGGAAAGAGCGCGCTGTTGTTCTGCAGGGGCAGCAGGCTTGCGACGATGCTGCAGGGGCAGTAGGAGGCATACGGGTGCTCAAGGGCTGCAGGAACAGCGCACGGTATGGCTTGCAAGGGCTAGGAGTTTGCGGCAGTTTTTGGTGAAAGAAATTTTGGGTATTAGGATTTTTTTTCCTGGCTAGGGCTTGAGTAAGAGTATCGTGTTGATAACGTGTTGTAGATAATTAGAAAAATGTATTGTATTCATACATGGTGAGATGAATACAAAAGGCAATACATAATAGCTATACTAATCAATCGCACATTACGAGTCTGTCAATCGCATACATTAAGCAATATCTATTGTATGAATAGTCATTATCATTCACAACACTGAATCAATTTTCAGGAAAAGTCCCAATATCACTGGCATGCCTTAATTTCCTAAAATCTTGTGATGTCTCACACAATAATCTTGAAGGATCAATACTAATTAGTAGTTTAACACCCAGCTCCAGAGCTTCGATGTTTCTGCATTTGAGGGGAATCCTAAACATTGTGGTGATCCACTTCCAAAGAAGTGCCTACCAGTCAACGGCATTACCCAACACCATGAAAAGAATGGGGATCAAAATCAAATTTCATGGCATTCTGTATTTGGTGAGCTCTTGGGTTCATAGATAGATTTTGGGGAGTGAAAATACTAGGATGAATGTTTTCTGGGTATCAAGGATTGATAGCGAGGTTGCCATCCCTACCTGCACTGATAACTGAATTTCGTAATGGAGACAATAATTTGTTTACCCAGTGAAAACCTCAAATTAAGGTTAAAAACATTGTGGGATCTAACTCTTGAGAGCCCAAATGAAAAGCAATCCACTAATGATGAAGAATGAGTTTCTTTACAAACATAGACTATCACTAACCACTGCTACAATCACTAGTCTTTCTAGATGATGCGTTTGACTCGAATCTCTTCTATCTTCTTCACTTGAATGAAAGGTATTGATCACGACCTTCAATCTTCTTGCATCATGGACTTCTTCACTAACCTTGAGAGAATTATGCAAGTATATGAACAATGAATTACTTAACAAGGAACAAGTGATTCAGAGATGCAACCAAGAATGACTCAATTTGCAATGAAAGATAGCTTTTTCTCACAACTACGAGATGCACACAAATCTCAACGAAAAGCTCTACTTGCTTGACAGCATATTTTCAGAATATATGGAGGAAAAAGATTCCTATTCAATCAATGTTTCTAATATAATTGACTCCTATTAGGAAAAAAAAACCTTTTAAGAAAAGATTGTCAATTAGATTAAAACAATCCTAAATCAATTAGGACTAATACACTTAAATGGTACGAATTTACTAGCTGGAAAATATCTTTGCAAAAGAATACTTGAATAACAGAAAGATAGTTTCCAAAAAAGGATGATCTAAAACCTCGGACAGACTTGGGGATTGCAACATAGGTTACAATCCCAATGCATATGCAGACACATGAAATGCACTTATCTGAGATATCTCTGAGATTGGTTTTGAGGCACTTTTTCTACTTCTTCAGTGATGAAATGATATGATATACTTCACTTACTTTGTATGGGAATGTCAACAACCAACATGTACAAATCTTGTACTTACAATCTCCCCCTTTGGCATTCCTATACAAAACAATCATATTTGGGAAAATTCACAAACAGTACACCAAATAAAAACTACTAATAATTTCCAGACATAAAATTCTAAACCGAGCATTTTGGTACACGGACTCTCGAGCCATACCCACTATATAGACACGACGTTAATGACGCCGTTAACTCTAATGTCATTATTCATTTGTCAAAGGGTAATTTAGTACTCTCACTCATTTTTTTTAGTTAAAAAAAAAAAAGAAAAAAGAGAGAAACGATCTCCTCTGACTCTTCCCCCCCCCCCCCCCTTGTCACTCTCTCTCTCTCTTCCCCCACGTACCCAAACTCAGAAAGCCCAACCCCACCGACCACCGCATCTCCACCTTCCAAATCCTCACCCACCAAACTCAACCCCTCTTCTAATCCACCAAAACCCTAATTCTAATTCTAATCTCAGCCCCATCTCTACCACCGATCACCACCACAATCCTTACGCCCATCTCCAGATACCCTTTTGGGTGCACAACCCCGAAGTCGCCGGTTTAAAACCACCCATTCTGTTTCAGGTTTTTTTTCGTCGTTTCTGGATGCTCTCTTTCCACACTCTCATCACAACCTCTTAGAATTTTCTAGCAAATTGAGACTAGAGAGAGAAAGAATCGTAGAGACAAAGGTGAGGAGAGAGAAATTGGGTCTGAGTAGATGGGTGCCCATAGCGAGAGAGAGGGTTTGGGTTGGTCCCTCTTCTAGGAGAGGTTTCCGTTGATGAGAGTCTGAAATCACAGAGAGATGAGTGAGGAGAAAATAAGAGGAGGAGGAAGAAGAAAAAGAAGAAGAAGAAGAAGAAGAAGAAGAAGAAGAAGAAGAAGAAGGAGAAGAGAGAGCGATTGATGAGATGAAAGACCTTGTTGTTACCTTGTGCTTCTTTGGTTTGGTGAGAAATGTTATTGAACGCCGGGATTGGGATTAGATGGTTTTGGCGGAGAAGCTTGAGGATTGAAGGGTGTGGATTGATGATAATGGTTGGAATTGCAGAGGTGATCGAGATTGGGATGGGAGAACTGAGGAGAGAGATGGGTGCCCATAGTGTGATTGAGAGAGAGAGAGATAGAGCTGGGTGCCTAGAGTAAGAAAGCAAAAGCCGGGTGCTCAGAGTGAAAACCTGAAGAGACCAAATTATCCCTCAAATTAAGCTGAAACTAATGGCGTCATTGACGTCGTGTCTACATAATGGGTTGGGCTTGATAGTCCGTGTACCAAAATGCTCAGTTGGGAACTTTATGTATAGAAATTATTAGTGACCTTTACTTGGTGTACTATTTGCAAAATTTTCCCATCCTATTTTACTCAAAATCCCCCTCAACAAGTACATGAAAGTCATCACATTTCATTAGTCATATACCTTTCCTGAAACACTTATCACACACACTGTAAAAACCAAGTTAAAGATAAAGCATAGGAATGTCAAGACAATTTCAAGAGTAGCGGAAGGCAACTGAATCAAGTTCACTAATATCTCCCCCTTTTTGTTTAGGAATGACAAAGTCAACTGAAAAGAGTAGCAGCAGCTATGCGGAAGGAGGATCACCATTAGATGTTGCTCAATAGAACCAGCCCAAGAAGAATCAATCAGAGGAAGGTAGTCCGTGTATCAATACTCCCCCTAAGTGTGATCATGTTATGAAAGATGCAAAAATGAAATGCAAACACATAATGAGTGGGTTTGTATCCTTGTACAATTGACAGAGACAAAAGCATAGCCTTTTAGACAAGAGTGTTAGCACCAATCCTCAAATATGAAGGCAACAAGATTAGGTCACATGAGTGAAAATATTTTAACAACAACAAAGAAAGCAAGAAGATGATCAAGTATTCTGTACCTTTGTTGTGTAAGTGAACATAGCTCAAAGTGGGGTGTGTAAGAATCTCATAATCAGAGAAAATAGAACACACATAAGAAGTGACAAAATAATCACAATCAACTCAAATCTCCCCTTATGACACCATATGGGCACAATATTTTTTCTTTTTTCCTTCACACATTATGAAATTTTCACTTTTTTTTTTTTTACAAGAAAATTAAGACTCATGTAACAAGTTTTATGCCTGCAACTCCCAAGTTAATTGAATTTAGGGTACTAAATGTAACAAGGACATCCCAAATGAGTCAATAGTTTCACAATCCACCAGGGTGGCCAAACCATTCATTTTTCTTCCCAAACCTCATATGTTCACCACGACCACGACCTATTTACTTTGGGAATAGTCTAGCCTTGCTCCAAATATTTATACCTTTTTAACATGGAGCAACAACAATATTCACTCACTTAGTATGCGTGAACTAAATCAAATCAACCAAGAAGATACGTACCACCACAGAGGAGTATGTGTACATGTGAGAATACAAAGTGATGAAGAATATGTAGGTCAAGCTCAAGATTACAGAGTGATGCAAGAAACAATTCAAAACATGTTATTTAACTCATCACAATTAGTTTTAAGGAAAATATCATAACACTTTGTCAATCAAAGGTCAATTTGATCTGCAGACACTTTGGGATACAAACCTCACATGCAATCCTGATTCTCTAGAAAGCAGAAAATAAAAAATGCAGAAATAAAAAGAGCAATGCACTTATACTACTATGAGATCATATAGTATGAATGCATGCAGAATGGATCAAGTAAAGTGGGAGTATCAATACTTAGAGCACCCACCAATGGCGCTTCTAAGTGATTCAAATTGAGCTGTGTCTAAGGGCATAGTAAACGAATCAGCCAATTGGTGTGAGCTCAAGCATATTATCAAGATTATCCATATGAGTAGAAAAACAATTATTAGAACCTTTTTTAATCCAAATTTGCTTCTGCTTCAAATTCTGCTCTTTGGGGATTGCAATATGCCCTACAATTAATCCTATTATCAACTTCAGATGTTCTTTCATCTCAGCTTGCAAAAAGGCTGTAGATCTGAGTTCCTTCTATTTCCTGCATTTTTGGGACTCATTGTGGAGCAGATTACATCTAGGACGAATGTGCCCTATTCTACCACAGTGATGACACATTAGAACAAAAAAGTTAAAAAAATTGGAGAGTTTATCATACCTTGGATGACTCACAGAGCTGTGAATGCCAGCACCTACTTGAGTTCTCCTTTGATGAGGTGGAGGTGCTGAATCAAATTTAGGCTTTTGAGGAAGAGTTGGGGGATGAACTTCTTGGTCATTTGATGAGCTTGAGTGCACACTTGAGCTCACAACTTTCACAAAGTTAGAACGATTGATTTTTACACCTTTTGTTTTTGCACCTTCATTCCCCAACCCTCCCAACCCTTTCTTGTTGGTGGTGGTTTTCCAATTCCAATCATTTTGGAAACAAATCTGACCCTATTGAGAATTTGTTGAACTTTTCTTGAGACTCTTCAAGCTTAACCTGCAAATTCTCAATTTCAAAGGTTAGTGAGACATTCAAATTTGATTAAGCTTTAACTTTAACCTCATGGGTTTTAATCCTGTCAATCAACTTAGTACGCTCCACCTCCCAATTTTTGGAATTCATCTCATCCTGCAAAATATCAATTTTGTCAGTACAAGCAATGCGTTCACCTTCCCATTTTTCCTTGCATGATTCAAGATTTAACTCAGCCTTTTCCTTTGCTTTTCTGACTTGCTCAATCTCGTTCTCCATTTTGAGATTTCTCTGCACTTATCATTAGTCTCATCATCAGATACATCAAAACTCTCACCTTCACCGTCGGAATCATCAGATGCCTCATGATGAAGTGAGGAAGTGAATGCTATGTTCTTTTCTTCATTCTCCGTTTGAGAATCTTCCTCACAATCTCTCCAAATTGACTTAAGAGCCATGTTATTTCTTGAGCTATATTTTATGTTTTCACAATCAAAAGAGATGTGACCAATACCACCACATTCATAACATTTAGGTTTTTCAGCAATGCTTTTCTTTTGATCAGATAAACTTTTTTAAGTACTACTAGAAGAATTTTTATTTTTAAGAAATTTTTTAAACTCTTTGGTTAGTAAGGCAAAATCCACAAAACTATTATCATCCACATCTTTCATTTTAACAGAAGAGAAAGCAACATTTTTGACCTTTTTCTCGGGCTTCATCCTCATCTCAAAGGTTTTGATATTACTTATTAGTTCATCAAGAGAATAGGTGTCCAAGTCCAGAGCCTTCTCTATAGCTGTCTGTTTGGATTGAAACTTTGATGAAAGAGACCACAGAACTTTCTTGACAATCCGATGCTCTTCAAGAGGATCACCAAGACTATGACATTGACCTTTCACATTCAAAAGACAAGTACGAAAATCATCAACTAACTCTTCTTCACCCATAGACATGTTTTCAAATTTCAAGACAAGTCTTTGAAGCTTTTGAGAGAGAACTTTCTTATTTCCTTCATAGGTAACTTCAAGAAGATCCCATGCCTTTTTAGCCATTTCACAGTGACTAATACAAACTCTCTCCCTCTTGGACAAAGCGGTATAAAGACTGTTTCTTGCTTTGAAGTCACAATTTTGGTCACAAATCTCAGCTTGAGTCCATTCATCCCTACGTTTGGGAATTCTTGCAGAAGTTCCAGTATCCTTTGACTTTGATTCTTCAAGCTTGGTTGGGTGTTCCCATCCTGTCTCAACAATGTTCCACATATTCTCATCTTGATAATAGAGAAACGCCCTCATCATGAGATTCCATTGCATGTAGTCTTCACCATCAAAACATGGGGGATAATTTATCAAACCAGCGACTCTATCACGTTCACGTTCCATCCTGTCCTCGGATCTACTAAAAAGGTTTAGAACCCGCTCTGATGCCAATTGAAAATACGAGGATGAACATTTTCTGGGTATCGGGGATTGATATCATTTCCTGACGTGCACTGATATTTTACCCAATGAAAACCTCAAATTGCGGTTAAAAACACTGCGAGGCTCTAACTCTTGAGAGCCCAAATGAAAAGCAATCCACTAATGATGGAGAATGAGTTTCTTTACAAACAAACAATAGCACTAACCGTGGCTACAATCACTAGTCTTTCTAGATGATGTATTTGACTCGAATCTCTTCTATCTTCTTGTTAATGCTTAAAGTTCAGCGGTAGCTAGACCTTTGTTAACGCTGGTCCGATTGGTGGACCGCTACCTGTGATACTCAGAGCTTCCGCTACCTGTCAAGTGAAATACAGAGGGCGTCAGAGGGAGACCACGCTAGGCGGTCTTCACTTCTCCGATGCCTAAGTTAGTCAATGTATTTGTATTGACAAAGTAACAATAGGCAAGTATTACTTGCGTAATTAATGACGAGAGGGGAGAGAACCTTTTATAGGTGAGGAGGGAACTGATCTTCTCCATGTTTTCGATGTAGGACTGATGTGCTTCAGTCCCCATCTTTTGACGCTACTGATGCTAACTTGGTGAGGCGAGTGGCGGCGCGTCAGCCGTGATCTGGGGGCGAGCCGGGGCTCAGGAGGTAGCCTGTTTGGCTATGCTTTCGTAGGTCACACAGTTGGTGGTAGTTGGTACCGCTGGCGGTATCATGAGTGTGACTCATTATAGCTAATTATGCTTGCAAATGCTCACACTACTACAATAAGTTAATCAGACGACAGATATTTGGAGTTGTCTAATGACCAGCCCCACTGTGGTCTAAACGAGTGTTGTGTGATTGAAAAATCACACAACGGTGATTTCACCGTTGTGTGACAATACTTTGCTCAACATAATACATGTTTCTGTTGTGTGAATTCTGCGCAGGCATGTGCCTGGCATGGCATGCACGGGAATGTGTCGACACATTCAGACAATAGAAGAAGGAATTCGCCGTTGTCTGAGATTCATAACACACAACAGTTATAACTTATTCTTTGTTGTCTGAGATTAATAACAGACAATAGATATAACTCATTCTTTGTTGTCTGAGGTAAGTAACACACAACCGAAGTGAAATGATCACCCTTGTCTGTTGATTACTCAGACAACAGAGATGATTTTATTTCCGTTGTGTGTTATGAATCTCACACAACATAATTTTGTTTTCTTTTATTGTTGGTTGTTAGTTCACACAACAAATTCTTTTTATCAACCATTGTGTGAGCAACATTAGGTTTGTTGTCTGAGCTTGCTTCTCACAACATTGTTTTGAGCTGTTGTTCGTTCATTACGTATTCCGTACCTGGAATATCTTTTCATAAATAATGCTCCATATTACCACATAAAACCACACTAATCCATATCATATAAATTTTTCAAACTTCCAAACATTCAAGTTATTAGATAATGTATCAAACAAGAAAGCCTTCCTAGCTACTTCCTACACATGAATCAAAAGCATTATTCCTAGCTGCTAGCTAGACCCATGAATCAAACTTGGTAGCTCATATGCTGAAAGGAGGTAATCCATAGCACTTGCTTCTCGAGCTCTAAGATCCCACTCCAAAACTCATTTACGTTGCTTCTCGAGCTTTAGATCATTACCACATTGTGGGCATCCTTGTTATGGCTCTAATGTCTTCCTTCCCAGTCCTCACTGTCATAATTGAAGACTATTGAAAACTAGTGTTTCTGTGTGAGAATACGGAACAATAACTGAGTGTGGATCATGATGGGGAGAGAGATAAAGAGAGACACAAGCATGTATAGTGGTTCACCTTGCCCTTGAGGCAAGGCTACGTCCACTTAGATATTTCTACTATGAGTGAGGCCAAGTGACCTTTGTAGTGATACAAGTGTGGGGATCATGGATCCATCCTTCCTAAGAAGGGGAGGACTTCCTCTTATAGCTAAAGGAAGTCCCCATCTAGTTTACATTTCCGATGTGGGACATAATACATATATTTATTTCTCTTGAAGGCTTTTGGAGAGCATGGGAGGGTGGCCTCCTGGCAAGATACCGGCCGACCTCCACCATGGCGAGGTAGCTCGGGTGTCGGTCTACCGAATGCATATTATAGGTGGGACCTACCATGTCGCGGGGCCCACCTATGAGGTTGTTGCTTATGCTTGGCGGTATGTAATATAGGTGGTATGTACAAGTCCCCAAGTCCCCGAGTAAAAGGGGCTTCTTGGTTGGGGAGTTTAAATGTGATGCCGCCAAGTATGAGTGATGACCTTGTTGAACGCCATACCCATACTAGTCCCCCAACTCCGTAAGTAAGAAGGGACTCTACGGGTATGTTGGTGCCTCGGGGCCCTCATGAAGCTAGTACCTGCAAATAAGATGAGAGTGCACAAAAAAGCATATTGATTGCGCTAGGGCAATCGAAGTGACATTTGAATCAAATGCATCAAGGTACATGAACGTTTATGAGATGCATGATGCAAAGATGTGTGATGAACACGGTAAAACATAATGATAAGTAAGTGTTGTATGTACGTGATGCACATGTGTTAGGACCGGGAGTGTGGTTACTCGCCGAGTCCCCCAAGTCACTTAGTAAAACAGGAATTTGGATTTAGGTTACGTTCGACGAAGCCGGTAAGGCTGAGAATGAAGCCCCGGTATCGAAGTAACCATTGACAATACTAGCGAGACTATGGCGTGACCATGATAGTCCCCGAAGGGTAGGTTAGAGGAAGGAACGCTAACTTACTTAACCCAAACGTATAAGCCATAACCCGATTGTTTGGCTTATGTGTAACGGGAACGTAAGAGTTGAGCGGGTGTGAGTTTTGTCCTATGGTCTTATTAATGGGATGTAAAAGAAATTTAATTGTTGCGATCAACAATAGGTGAAAAATTTCAATATTTCCATTAATAGACCATAGAACGAGAAGTATGAGCGTGAAGCCCAATGATAGTCCCGGTCGGGTGCTATCTCCACTTGTGATAAGTGGTATGAATAAGTCCCCCAAGTGTACAGAACGCTCGGGAGGTGAGATGACTCAAAAGCAAGGGACTGGACCTTGGCTTACCCCGCCTCCGGTACCAAGTGGGGTTTTCTGAGGGCTTGAGCCTATGGTTGCCGATGGGGTAGAATGAGGGTTTGGGTCTCTGATACCCGGAAAGGTAAATGAGGACCTGAGCCTCTGATACCCGAAAGGGTAGATTGAAGACTTGAGCCTCTGATACCCAGAAGGGTAGATTGAGGACTTGGCCTCTGATACCCGGAAGGGTAGATTGAGGACTTGAGCCTCTGATACCCGGAAGGGTAGATTGAGGACTTGGGCCTCTGGTACTCGGAAGGGTAGAATGAGGACTTGAGCCTCTGGTACCCGGAAAGGTAGATTGAGGACTTGGGCCTCTGGTACCCGGAAGGGTAGAATGAGGACTTGAGCCTCTGGTACCCCGGAAGGGTAGATTGAGGACTTGGGCCTCTGATACCCGGAAGGGTAGATTGAGGACCTGAGCCTCTGATACCCGGAAGGGTAGATTGAGGACTTGGGCCTCTGGTACCCGGAAGGGTAGAATGAGGACTTGAGCCTCGTAACCCCGTTGAGGTACCCGGTGGCTTTGGCCTCCGGTACCCGGTGGCGTGGCCCCGGGTAGGATGAGGAATTGTGCCTCGTAACCCCATGGGGTTTGAGCCTCTTGTACCAGGTGGGGTATAGTCGTCGGCCTCTAGTACCCGTTAGAGGGTGAGGGTTTGAGCCTCGTGTATCCGGTGCGGTAGATGAAGGCTTGGTGCCTTTGGTACCCGATGGGTAGAGTGAGGGCTTGGTGCCTCGAGTACCCGATGGGGTAGCGTGAGGGCTTGGTGCCTCGAGTACTCGATGGGGTAGCGTGAGGGTTTGGTGGCTCCGGTACCCAATGGGGTGATTGATCCAATGATCCCGGTGGGGTGAGAGATTGGTGTCTCGTACCCGATAGAGTATTTTTGTCCTTGGGCCTCCGGTACCTGATGAGGGTGTCTGGCCTTAGGCCTCCGGTACCCGATAAGGGTTGGGCTGACTCTTATACCTAGTAGAGTAGATAGGCTCAGGGCCTCATGTACCCGATGAGGTGAGTGAGCCCGTAATCTCGGTGGGATTGATGAAGGCTCGGGCCTCCTTAACCCAATGGGGTTGAATGAGGGCCGTTAGGCTTCCTTTACCCGGTGGCGTGGCCCCGGGTAGAATGATTTGGGCCTCGTAACCCCGTTGAGGTATCCGGTAGCCTTGGGATCCGGTACCCGGTGGAGTGGCCTCGGGTAGAATATGTAATGGCATTGGCCTCGTAACCCTGCTGGGGTACCTCGCCTGATTAGAGAGGATTTATGAGGGCCTGTAGGCCTCGCGTACCCGGTGAGGTGAATGAGGGTTATGGCCTCTGGTACCCGATGGGGTTGCGCTTAATCTCGTATACCTGGTGGAGTAGATAGGCTCGTGGCCTCATGTACCAGATGAGGTGAGTGAGCCCGTGATCCCGGTGGGATAGATGAGGGCTTGAGCCTCCTTAACCCAATGGGGTTGAATGAGGGCCGATAGGCCTCCTTTACCCGGTGGCGTGGCCCCGGGTAGAATGATGTAAGCCCGTTGGGGTGTTCGGTGGCTCTGGCCTCTGGTACCCAATGACGTGGCTCCGGGTAGGATGATGGATGTGGCCTCGTAACCCCGTTGTGGTATCCGGTAGCGTTGGGCTCCGGTACCTGGTGGCGTGGCCCCGGGTAGAATATATAATGGCATTGGCCTCGTAACCCCGCTGGGGTACCTCGCCGATTGGAGAGGATTTTGTAAGGACATGACCTTGGCTTACCCCTTGGGGGTACCGCGCTCGGAGCGAGGATTTTAAGTGCCGCATGTATGCATGTAGTAATTTTAATTGACGGGCAATTAAATAAAGCATGACATTAATACATAGGCATAATAGATATGGTATCGGGACTATCACATTTTGTAGGTATGCTTGGATTATAGAAATCGTTATTTGAAGCATGTAAAGCATTGCATTAGCTCTGATTTGAAAAAGTGTAAATGAGAACTTACCTTGTGCTAACTGGAGGAGGTGAGAATTGGGATTGACCCGAATACCAAATCATGTTGGAGTTGTCCAAGCATGACGCTCCATTGTTTTGAATGAGCATTTCAATAGTTCGTTGATGGAAGCGATGCTCCGTTATATGAGTTTTTAATATAAGATAAGGGATTAGCAACTTCGTTCATATAATTAGATTGACTAAATGTTGAGACTTCATGTAATCATGTTGAAACATAGCGTAGTTATAACTACACGATATTAGTAGACAACCAAGTGCTTGAAGTCCACAAGCGTGAGCAAGTGTGAATTTGGTGAAAACTAATTAATTTGTGGTTGTGAGACATGCCTTATGTAACTGAACATATGATAGAATATTTTCAAACACACAAATAAGTGGAATAAGCAGTAGAGTAGCTTGTATGTGAGATAAGTATATAGTAATAGAGGTGAGAGCATGAATATAGAGCTGCTAGCAGTAGGCATGCACAAGCAGACAAGTATGATATTTTGTTCATGTGTGTCATAGCAAGGTTGGAACATGCATTTGCTAGTAATGAACGCATGATGTAAAGCACGGCCGGCATTTATAATTAGGAGACTCACATCAGTAAGAGAACTAATACATGGATGCCTATGTTTACCTTGATAGTCCTATGCACAATTGGTAATAAATCACAGCTACAATAGGTCATGTGTATTGATTATATAGCATGTATATGACAACTCTATATGTGTGTTGAAATATAGAGGAATAAATCAAGTCCAATTATATGTACCCATGTTAATTATGTATGTATGCTTCATACTTATCAATAGATAACGTAACTTATGTGGGCTAGCTAGGTGTCCAGTGGACAGCCTATGTACTTGCATGCGGCACATAATTAAGGTGTGATGTGTAGCATAGACAAGAGGACAGTGTACACGGATACATAGGTAAGTCAAGGTCTATGACAAGCAGGCAGTAAGCTGATATGGAATAAGAAGACGTAGAGCTAGCTGAGAAACTTAGCTTTATTTTAGCTGCTGTTTCTGGTGTCCGAGCACAGCTGAGTCCCACCGGTGTACCATTGCTGCCAATTACTCAGAAGAACGCAAAGCACAGTTCGTATTGCCCAGAGTAAATAAGAGTGAGATAGACATCCATGGGTGTCCAAAGTAGATAAATGGGTGACCATGGTTCCTCTTGGGTGTACAGATCACATGAGGTTCGTCTGATGGTGCCGCCAGGGACTGTAAACATTAAGCCCAACGAGGAGCTTCCAAGGTGCCAGAAGCACTTGAGTTACACTGTTCAGCGTGATTTCTTTGGGTCGGAGCCGAGGTGTGGAGGGGTGTTATCGGGATGGGACACCGGGTGTCCAGAGCAAATCATGCCCGAATAGACTAAGCAAGGTGCCGGTGAATATTACCAAGGTGCCGGTGACTGCTAGACTAAGCAAGCTTGCTTTGCTTGTGGGAGCGGGTGCACTGAGGATTGCTGGTGGGTTGATTGATGAGCCATGTCAGCGGGACTCGTAGAGATTTTCTTAAGTGGTTCCCGGATAGAGTAAAAGACTTGCACCAGTGGGTACCGGATAGTCTCTGTGAATTTGAACCCGGAAGAGAGCTGTGTATGTGTGCTGGTTCCCAGATGGCGACAAGTTCTGTTGAAAGACCGGTCCCGGAAGGTTTGGTTGTGCTAGCTCTGGGGCGACCAATGTTATCCGAGGGGATGAGTTGGGTTCGACCCGGGAAGGGGCTGCGTGGAAGCTTGCCCCGATCAGTTATGATGGGTGGTGCGCCGGTATGCTGAAATGAACAGAAACCCATAGCTTTCCTTTTCTCCTCCTTTCAACCCCGGACGAGTGTCTAAGTCATGGCGAGTAGTTGGTGAAGGAGGCTAGCAGGTGCCCGTGCTGGTACTTATCTCCGGGTTGGGTCCCGGAGAGATGACGTTCCGGGTTGAATGAGGCCCGGTATGCTGAATGTGGAAGTGGTATCGGTAAGACACCGAGAAGTACTGGCTTTTATTGCTGAGACATGAAGACAAGGTCGATGGGTGTCGCTTCAGAGTGGAGTTGCTCCTGTGGAGTGGAGGTGTCGCCTGGTGCCAGGAAAAAGAATGGAGCTCGATGGATGTCCCGGTTTACCGAGAGTGGTTACTGCTGGGAGATGAGTCATCAGAATGTTGGTGGTGATACCTGTAGGTTGGGTGTCCAAACCATCTTCCCTGGGTGTCCAAAGTGGGATCACTCTCTTTTCTCCCTTGGAAAAGTAACAAGGGCTGCTTGGTAAGATCTGGAGGTGAATTGCTTGCATGAGGTGAAGCTCCGGGTGTCGAGAGCAGAGGTATTGGAAATGGGTACCGGAGGCTCCAAGTTACCGCTGTTGACTCTAGTACCCAGTGGCTCCGAGTACCCGGTGGCTCGTGAAAGTCCCGGATGACCTATAGTACCTAATGACTCATGTAAGTCCCGGATGAAAGTCCCGCTAACTCAAGTACCCGGAAGCTAAGCTGATGTACCTGGAAGCTTATAGCACCTGTTGGCTCAAAGGCTTGGGTGAGGTTGAGGGGAGGTGTCCTGCATGTACCCATGTACCCGGAAGTTTATGTACCCGTACATGACCCTTACTGAAGGTCGGAGGCTCGTACCCTAACTCCTAGGGACCCTCCTTCTAGCGCCAATGTTTCTGTGTGAGAATACGGAACAATAACTGAGTGTGGATCATGATGGGGAGAGAGATAAAGAGAGACACAAGCATGTATAGTGGTTCACCTTGCCCTTGAGGCAAGGCTACGTCCACTTAGATATTTCTACTATGAGTGAGGCCAAGTGACCTTTGTAGTGATACAAGTGTGGGGATCATGGATCCATCCTTCCTAAGAAGGGGAGGACTTCCTCTTATAGCTAAAGGAAGTCCCCATCTAGTTTACATTTCCGATGTGAGACATAATACATATATTTATTTCTCTTGAAGGCTTTTGGAGAGCATGGGAGGGTGGCCTCCTGGCAAGATACCGGCCGACCTCCACCATGGCGAGGTACCTCAGGTGTCGGTCTACCGAATGCATATTGTAGGTGGGACCTACCATGTCGCGGGGCCCACCTACGAGGTTGTTGCTTATGCTTGGCGGTATGTAATATAGGTGGTATGTACAACCAGAAAAACGTTAACAAAGACATAAGCAACATAAATGACCAAGAAAAAGGACCACAAAATTAAATGAAATGTTACATGACAATATATGCAGCAATAATTGATGCAGAATGAAAGAGAGTTAAGTGGTGATGCATAATCATTTTGGTTGCTGTCATTTATGCCATTTGAATAGCTCATTAGTATTTAAGATGCTGTAATTTAAGTGCAGAGACGATAAGACAAAGAAAGGACAATAGTGTAGTTAAGAAAAGATAAATGAATCTATCAATGCAGTACGTTTTTACTCTATTATTTAACGATGGCAAAGAGCAATGCCTGCAAGACAAACCAACTCTATAACACCCGAAATAAGTCTTAGACAAATGTATACAGGGCTAGAGCAATACATACTAAACAAATCAAACCAGGCTAGGCATGAACTCATATCACAAATTCAAGGCAGTAAAACATAAACTGAGTCATTGATTAATAATTCAAATGCACTAGCAACCAAATAACTGCAGGCCAAGGGTACCCTCACAGATGACAATGACCTCAATGTTCAATGACCTCACAAATAATCAAACATTAAATTTCTCCTGGACAATTATAAAGTTCAGAAGTACTTGTAAGCACTAGCATACTAGATAGCAGAACCAATGAGATGAAACAGGGGAAGCTACTGCCTACCAAAAATGAATCCAAAACTAAGTTTCTAGGAATATAGCGCACCTCATTCGTTTACCTGCTGTGACAGAAACTCAAGTGTAAGTTCTATAAACACCTTTTCGAGATCTTTTGGATCAACACCAATCTGTAATGAGGAGAGAAGGGATAAGGCAAAGAAGTTAGCTGGGAATGCAGAGAAGGCCAACAAAACTGCAACCATAAGGAACATAACTCAAGTTCATACTCTAGAAGTCAGCATTAAGAATTCATTCATTTTGGAAGATTTATAGAATATATCTAGATGCTAACAATACACATGTAGATAAGTAAGCCATCCAGGAATTTTGAATCTTCCTTTCTGTTTTATTAAACTTTAAGTGCTTTGATAGAATCAAAAATATAATAAGTTTGACAGAAACTTGCCATCGTGCTCGCAAGGTGAGTATTTTTACAATTGGCTCAACCTTTTCCCAATAAACCTCACTCCATATGGATTATCTCTGTTTTATTTCATTCTTTAGTTCCTGAAAATGGAAAGATATAGATAATATCTCAGAAATTTTACATCAAGAAAGCAGTGAAACAGCAGATAGTATAATAAAATTTCAAACAAAAAGCTTAATAGTAAATCAAAAGAACATAAAGCAAATTGGACAACAAAAGTGTGTGTGCGCGCTTGAGTATACATACAGCATAAAGAAATAAGCCATCTTAAGATAACCAAAACTAGTTTCCACTACCTAAATAAGCACAGGAGGAAGATAGCATACAACAAGTTCTGGTAGTATAACTAAATTTTGATGGTTACTAAATAAAAGAGATTCTATCTCCGACCTAGTGAAAACTGAAAATGCATATATAAAACTGCAACTAACTCACAGTAGAGTTCCATTAATATGAAGGCTTGTTCTAATTACAACAATTTCGAAGAGTAACAAAAGAAATTACTAACCTCCAGAAAAACTGAACTTTTTCACGAGGTGCATAAGGCTCGTAGATAAATCCTGGACTTGTCATGGAAACTCTAAGTGCTCCCTGCATATATCATAAGGTAAACACATATGACATGATTGCTTCTCTGGAATACGAGACAGAATAGACAACGAGAAGTTCAATGGTCATGAATAATGCACAAGATGACGGTCACCCCTCTAACCCTTTATAGTGAAGTTCACTAGTTCTTTCAGCAAAGTACTAATGGAGAATATATTAACAAGAAGAACTGAATCGAAGGATTTACGGTATGAATTGAGAAGCTATTTTGTGACATTCTTGGAAGATAATTCAATGACACGAACAAAAGCATTGCAGGGATACGAACAAAATTCAATGGAAAGATAATTCAATTAGAGATATACCTTTAACAATATAAGCTTCTTTACGCTTAGTCGATCATCCACTAATCCAAAGCCATCAGGTGGCCATACCTAATAATTACATGAAAGAAGAAAATTTTAGGTCTTCCTAAAAGCATAAAAAGAGGCCATAAACATTATTTACTGTGCAAAGTATATACAAAATTAGCATAGTGGATTACTTATTCAGTAATCACTTTTTTAAAAGAATACATGACAAAGAGCAAAACAATGAGTCAATTAGGAATCCATACCCAAATAAACGAATAAATATCCATGCCCATTGAATTAAACTTCATGACAGAAAAAATTTTCCACAAATATAGGAAGACAACAGAAATTAAGTTGCAGACAATATGAAAATGCAAATGAGACTTCAATTGACAATAAGCAAGAGTACTTTTCTAAAATGATGTCCGGGAAGTTTTACTACATCCATTAATGGCATGCAGTGTACATCAAACACCATGCAATCAAAAGATTAAAGAGGTATCCATGAAATTCACAGAATATGGCCAAATTTCTGATACTAATTAAGTTCTAGAAAAAGAGAACTTGCCTGAAAAGAAAACAATTAGTTCAAGCACAAAGAAATGCAAACCAAAAGTAATGCTTGAGTCTGTCAGAAATAAAAGGACAAACAAAATGTACTGAAAATTCTTCACCAAGGGCAGAAAACCAATTTTGTTAGTTTTTTTTACGGGACATGATCCATTAGTGGTAGCATGTATCTATCCACTCTGATTTTCATTCCACTAGGGTTCTTGAAACACATAGGTTTCGTACATTGCAGCCAAAATATGTTAGCTTTCAGCTATGCATTATGCCTAAGAAACAAATCAACCAAACTTATGAGCTCACACGAAGTCTTCATACCAAGTGTACTGAAAATTTTCTATTTGAAACATTGACTGCAACATTATTTTTGTGCTTTCAACAAAACTGAAGATTACATGTACCAGTCCCCACAAAGAAGTATTAACACACTTCTTCTCAATTAAAAATTCCCATCTTTGTTCCCTACAATGCCCTACCCTAAAACAATAAAGAAGAAACAATGATGATGTCCAGCGAAGACAAGGAGATGCTAAGACATTCATAAATCATGCAAAAACAAGGAAATAGTGATAATACGTTCATAAATATGCCAAAGAAATGGAATCGTACCTGAATCACAACCAAGATTCAGTGCCAAAGCTCTCATATTATCAAAATCTAGACCGGCAGATTGTGATTTTCCAGTTCACTAACTTCGTTGCTTCTTGAACTGTACTCCGATTCGTACACGAAGTTGCCTGAAATTCCAGAAATTAGAAAGAAATTGAAAGATCATAGATTATAGGAGGAAGAAATTAGCAGATGAGCTGAAAAAACGACGGGCATAACCCTTTTATTTGTTGCTTCTCTTCCAATCGGAGAAATAAGGTAACCTAAACAATCAAACCCACAACAATCTGAATTAGATTCTCACCGTTTCCAACTAAAGTAAGCTCAGCCTATCTAACCCAAAATGAAGAAATTAACTTCACAGCAGAATCAGAATCCATTAGCCGGAATGCGAGAAAGGCTTACGGAAGCGAGCCACGAGAGAGAGAGAGAGAGAGAGAGAGAGAGAGAGAGAGAGAGAGAGAGAGAGAGAGAGAGAGAGAGAGAGAGAGAGAGAGAGAGAGAGAGAGAGATAGAGCGGGAGGCGGAAGGGAAGCGGAGAAAAACCAAAACCTGGAGGAAGCTGTTGAGGACGGTCACAGCGAGGGAGAAGAGGGTGAAGGTGAGGAAGGGAAAGGAAGAGGCTCATATGAAATCGAAGCCATTCGCCGGAAAAGGGTTCAAAAGGTAGTACTGCCTGAGATCTAGATGGGTTTCTAGGTTTAAGGTCGAGAGAGAGCGGAGATAGGTTTCTAGGTATAAGGTTGAGAGAGAGCGGAGATGGGTTCGAGTGTCGAGAGAAGGGCTGTGTTTTTTCCTTTTTGATTTTTTGTTTTGGACACGATGTGCAATTAAACCTAGCTAAAAATTCTCCAAGTTATACACACAACAGAAATCTCACTAACTGTCTTCTGAGTGCATCACTAAAAATCAAAATGTGAAATCATGGAGGGAAACATGGCGCCTTCAGCATTTTGGCTCAAAATGTTGCCGCCCAGTTCCATCTTCACACAACAGAAAATCTTAAATCTGTTGTACAATTACAACAGCTTGCACTAGGCCTATCTAGGGGAAGACATTCAAGCAAGCTTCCTCAAACTTTGATGCTTAGTTTTTCAATCACACAACGGAAATAGTAAAACCCGTTGTCCTAGTAGCCCAAATTTCAGTGTTTCAAGAGCCAACCAAGACTCCAAAGTGGAGGAAAATCTGCTGCTAAATTTTTTAAGACTCAGACGACAGACATTACTTCATTTCCGTTGTGCAATGTAGTTCTGATAAAAAGTTTTCACTTTATTGGCATTCACACAACAGAATATAACAAGTACCGTTGTGCAATAAAGCATACTTAAACACACAACAAATGATTTCTGTTCCGTTGTGTGATTAATGTTGTGTGATTAACTTTTTGTAGTAGTGTCATGTAAGTACACTTCTTCAATTGGAATCTTCTTCACATGAATGAAAGGTATTGACCATGACCTTCAATCTTCTTGCATCACGAACTTCTCCACTAACCTCAAGAGAATTATGTAAGTGTATGAACAATGAATCACTTAACAAGGAACAAGTGATTCAGAGTTGCAACCAAGAATGACTCAATTTGCAATGAAAGCTCTTTCTCATAACTATGAGATGCACACAAATTTCAACGAAAAGCTCTACCTGCTTGACCGCATATTTTCATAATATATATATAGAGGAAAAAATTCCTATTCAATCTATGTTTCTAACATAATTGACTCCTATTAGGAAAAAAACCCTTTTAAGAAAAGATTATCAATTAGATTAAAACTATCCTAAATCAATTAGGACTGATACACTTAAATAGTAAGAATTTACTAGCTGGAAAATATCTTTTCAAAATAATATTTGAATAACAAAAAGATACTTTCAGAAAAGGACGACCTGAAACCTCTGACAGACTCGGGAATTGCAACACAAGTTGCAATCCCAGTGCATATGCAAACACATGGAATGCACTTACCTGAACATCTCTGAGATCAGTTTTGAGGCACTTTTTCTGCTTCTTCAATGATGAAATGACATGATATACTTCACTTACTTTGTATAGGAAGGCCAACAACCAACATGTACAAAATCTTGTACTTACAGGGAGTTTGTGGCCCTCTGGTGCTCAAGGAGAAATGGAGGTATGCATATTTCAGATTTATAAACACTGCTCAAGATAGGTTTTTGCGATGAGAACTTTGTGTATGGCCAATCGACACGTACAGGAGGCTTGGTAGGTTAGAGTATTGTAATCTTTAATTTTTTCACTGTTTATTTTGTTAACTTTCTATTCTTATGATACAAGGCTTAGTTTGATTTCATGTTTATATGTGTTTTTTAATTACTTAAGGGGAAGCCTTTCTAATGAGGACTAGTTGAGGACTTTTTTATGAGACTCACTTTTCGATCACATTTCCTCAAATCAACCGTTAGATGTTTAGATATTTATGTGTAGATCATTTATGAAAATTTTCAACCAAATTAAAGATTGTTAAGACATTCATAATCGTGATTTATCAGTTATGAACATGAACGGTTCATGTTTGATAGTTTTAGTTCGTCCATTAATTTGATCTAGTTTGATATCTTACGATTAGCAATTTAGAAGAAAATTTATAGAAGTGATGTGCTCATGCATACATAAACATTTAACGGTTAATTTACCGTAATGTAATCGAAAAGTGGGTCTCTCAAATTGTTGATTAGAAAGTCCTCAACTGGTCCTCATTTTAATGGTTCTCATTAAAAGAGCTCCCTTACCTAAGGTTGCAATGAGGAATTTAGAAATAGACCCTCACCAAGTAAATTGAAATACCAAAAGTAAACCCATGTTTTTTACTCCTTACATTTTTTTGCAGTATTTGATTATAGGTCCATTTTCACCCTATAAAATTGGATGCAATCTATAGACTATTTGCTAACTAATCACGGTCTATCTAGTCAGCCTACTCGCTAGGCAAGCTAATTCTTTATCTGTTTATCCAAAAAATTATGATGCTTGCCATTTTAAATTAGGGATATACAAAAGACCCAAAAAAGAAGATTTCACACCTAATAGAGATTCATCCATCTCTTTGCTTCCTAACATCCAGCCACCTTATTGATGAGTACAATGTGAACTATGTCCATCCTAATTTCGAGCCACCGTTATGAATTGAGATTCAAGGAAGAGATTACGGGAACAATAATTACTGAGTGATTTCAGTTTTAAATTAATATGACGATGGTCGCAGAACAAACCCTACTCACTCAACTAGTTATCCTCTAAAGGTGTCTAGACCGATATCAAAGGTAAGGTCTGGTTTCTTTCTTCTTCTTTTTTTGGGTTAATTATAGGCTGGGCACGGTCCTAGACCGGCACTGCTTTTATAGGGACCGAGATCTGGACCAGCAGAGCTACTTCGGGTCGGACTTGCAGATGCAGAGAACAGGGACCGACCTAAACCCGAATCGACACAAAATGGGCCGGTTTATCCGAGCTTTCGGTTCTTCTTCTTCTTCTTCTTCTTCTTCCACCATTAACAAAGACTCAACCTTTAAAACCAACCCACCATTACCGAAGACTAAACCTTTACAACACACCCAACACCCAAAGACTTAACCTTTACGTAGTTTCCTCACCTCACGATGCACCTAATCACCCAATCCCCATCACCCTCATCCCTTCAGCCACCGCAGCCCCGACGCACCCACCTCCTTGTCCCACTTGCTGGCGTCACCACCACCACCACCTTCTCCCTCCTCCTCTTCCTCCTCGTCTGCTTTCGCAAAATCACCCTCAAACGCTCCACCCCCGAAGCCTACTCCAAGCCCCCTCACCTCTTCGTCTTCAAGCTCATGGACTCCTGCTCCTTCCAGGGGGAGTACAAGTTCCAGAACTAGCTCTTCTTCGCCTCCATGCTCGACTCCCACCACGTCATCTCCGTGCTTGGACTCTCCTCTGATCGGAAACAGATTAGGGTTTACCATTTACTTACCCCTCTAGTTAGAAGACCATGTCTGATTTTGTAAAGGATGGTTAATGATTAAAAGAATAAGAGATTGCTGCTCTCTTCAGCGCTTGAGAAATGGAGAAAAAATATGGCAGCGAGAGAGAGAGAGAGAGAGAGAGAGAGAGAGAGAGAGAGAGAGAGAGGGAGGGAGAGCTCTACACCGCAAAGGATAAAAATTGGGTGCTGTCACCATTAATCAAAACGTGGGGGTAAAATGGTATCCAAAGCCTACTTATGGTAGTGAAGTTCGGGTTTTCCAGTCCAACAGGTCCGTGGAAGTCAAGGACTGGGACCGGACCGATAAGTATGAGTATTGGGACCGAATCGGACAGAAATCACTCATTTTTAGTCTAAAACCAGGCTCAAACAGGACTGTTCGGATCAGTTCTCTTCTGTTTTTCGGGTTTTCGATCATTTATGCCCAGCCCTAGTTAATTGTCGTGTATGCTGTACCTCCTGTCAAGGTGGGTTTATTGATCGCATCTTTTTATAGTTTATACCTCTGGTCTAGGTGTTTAGGTATCTATTGATTTTGAATTGGTCAAGGTTATTGTGTTTTGTTATTGTAATTCTCTTGTACAAATGTAAGAGAAGTTTGTGTGTATTGGATGATGTTGAATTTTGTCTTTTATTAATCTTCTTGCCTGGTCGAGAGGTAGCTTTGCTAAGAAACCTTTAATCAAAGGTTTTCTTTATGTGTGTTTGACGCGAAAATCCTGTAGGGGTGCAAACTGTCTCTTTTGAGCGTATGATTGCGCAGGCGTGCCAGCACCGTGGGGTGCAGTCGTCGGGATAGTCCCTTGACCTGACTTCTTCTTCAAGCGATGTGGGTGAGGAGAGCACCAACCTCACCATAGGGTTCTTCTCTAGCCTTTCGGGAAAGGACTTCTGCCTTACGGATAAGGACTTTGGGTGTGATCTCTTCGCGTTCACTGTATCGATACTTAGTGTTGTAGACTAAGCAGAGCAATCACCGGGAAGTTGTGAGAAAGCATGGGTTTTGCAAAAGCGTGACTTTAGCTTCGCTGGGTTGCGAGGGCGTTACCCTTGCTTCGCTGGTTGTGTCGGTGGCAGTAGCACTAGCAGTCGGCTCGCGAGGAGACTAGGACTGGAAGCACGGTCGCCGGGTTGATCTGGTGATGCTGACAGTCGGCTCTTAGAGAGACTAGGACTGGCGCGCGGTCACCGGGTTTCAACGAGGTTGAAGGTTTGCTCCAGGGAGGCTTTGTAATCGCTGGGATTAGTTGATTTGAGAGAGGTCCCGTGCTGTGTCCTTGAACCCTTGTATTTATACCTAGGTCTTCGACTGTTCCTTGCTACCGAAGGATTATTTATTGAAGTTTCCTATTCAATCTCTGCTACTTGACTCCAATAAGGTTTCGTTTTCCTTCTGGATTACGGAATGGGCGAAGCTGTAACCCAAACCCTAGTAGGCTTATTTTTGGGCCGCAGGTATCGGCCCGCTATGCTAAATCCACTAAACGATCTTGCCAAAATTACTTTTGGGCTCAAACATTGCCCCCCAGGCCCCGAAAGAAAGCCCACGAAGATGTGACTACTTGAAGGGGACTAAAACGACGCGCCGATCGCTTGAAACGATGTCATTAATGAAGGTTGCGTCCTTTCGATTGCAAAAAACACCTTTCTGTCGTATCGTTTCCCTCACAAAAATCCTTATTTAAACCCACAGCCGCTAGACCTGTCACATCAGAAACCCCTCCAGTCTCTTAAACCCAGAAAAATCCGTTTCGTCCATTACCTCCTTCGCAGAAACCCAGAAATGGCTCCCCCAAAGAAGATAATCATCGATCAAGAGGAAGAGTTGAACGAAAAGGTTGCCCATACTTGGGGAACCAACATTGGTACCCGCATTCATCTCCATACACCTATCCATCGACCCCTGCTCCTTCGATTCTCCGACCACCAAATCGGACTGGGTCCAGCGCCACGAGATGCTATTCCTGATGACGTTATCGCTCTCTATGGCCTACCAGTCCGTCGACCCATTCCAGTCCTCCGAACGACCCATGGAGATTTTAGTAGTTGGGGCGTCCATAATCATCGAGCCAAAATAGGACATTGGCCGTCCTCCATCAGTGCAGCAGAGACTTCTTGGTATCGCGCAGCGCGGGCGAGGGATCTGGCTCGTTGGAACGCAGCAGGTATCACGCATACTATCGATCTATGTTTTAATCTTCCTCGCGGCGGCAATCGCTCGCCACTCGCTGCTTTCCTTTGTTTCTGGAATACCGCCACCAACACATTTGACTTTAGATTTGGTCAAATAAGTGTTACTCTGTTGGATGTTCTCGCCATCACTGGCCTGCCCATCAATGGCGAACCCTATGTGCATGGTCAATTTGATTCTGTCAACTTTACTTCGACCATGGCCCAACACGGTCGCAGTGCCCACAGTGGCTCTTACCCGCGATGGCTGGCGTATTATAGTCGGGAACACAATGCGACCGGCGGAATCGCTTTTCTGGAGTATTGGCTCTGTAAGTTCATATTCTGCACCTCCTCCTGCAAGCCCACTGGTACTTGGACTCTTCTAGCGACGGCCCTCTACAACGGCCGCAATATCGGACTGGGGAAGCCAGTATTAGGAGCCCTTTACCGCATGCTATACCAGGCCACCATGCACCCATTTGAGACTAGCATGTCTGGCCCCTTTTGGATTTTGGATTTCTGGATCCAAACTTATTTCCCGTTCTTCCGTCGTGATGACATCCCGTTACTCCCACCAACCGACCAACTCTTGGGTCGGTGGTTCTGCCGCGAGGGGAGGTATTCATCCCCCCCTTACTCCGAGTGTTTTTCTTATCTGTACCTTTTAAACGGGATGCCATACTGCGACATAATTTTGGATAGAAAATGCCCCTCTTTACTCGAATATGGCTTTCTTCCTGGCGATCCTCGCTACACTGATCGCGCACGCTTGGCTTTCCGTCGCGCGATCTCATGTTCAGACATCAGGATCGCTGCCGAGGAACTTAGCTACGAGCTCTACGCTCCCAATCATTTCGCTCGCCAATTCGGCCTTGTCCAATTGGTGCCATTCCCTCTATACGACGCCTGGAACTACAACACTTCTTGGCGTAGATTCGGGCCCCCCTTGGATCGGTGCCGGCGCAAAGTATGCTTGTGCTCATTGATCTTCCTGATTGGGCCCAAGTTATTGATGCTGTGGACGGGGCTGAAGAAGGATACGAAGACTGGTGGGCGGAGGTTTCAGTTAATTGCTGGACTCAGCAAGATGACGAACTCTTCGCAGCCCTCTTTGGAGAACTGAAAAACCCCTATCCTGTCGATGTTGAAGTGCTCGCTCGCTTTCCCGAGGATGCGACACGGTTCTAACCTCTTCCGGCGACACAACCGACGCGAGTTCCTCGCCCGACACAGGCTGGTATTGTAATCCGCGAACCCCCTCTGGAGGTAAGTATCTGAACCTTATCCTCTGCAAGAACGCCCCTTATTTTTTTATTTTCTTTCTACTCACCCCTCGCGATGTCAGGGAACTATGCCACTCTCTGGTGCCCGCACAATCCATACTTCCCCGGCCGCTGGCCAGTCTGGAAAGCAGAAAGCGGTGTTCACAGAACCTGAAGCTGAGGAATCTTCTTCCGACGATGATAATCCACAAACTGTAAGAACCCTCTGTTCTCAGGATCATGCCTCTGATGAATCAAGTCTAACTTTGCAATTTTGGCAGATCGCGGCTGCTCTGGCCCGCAAGCGCAACCGCTCAGACCCTCGCACTGACCCATGGGAAGAGGATGAACCACTCGTTGATCGACTGGTAGGAGATAGAAAAAAAAAAAACATACTAGCCATTATCTATCTTTTAGTCCAACTCCTATAACTGTTTCACTCGCAGATCCGTCATCGGCCCTCCGGACACACTGGGGAAGGCTCTTCCGCTGCTGGTGAAGGAACAACTGTCCCGCGGGCCCAAACAACCACGGATTCTAGTAATCTCCCACCTCCAGCCAGCAACGCGAGCGATGTGCATTTGGCTTTGATTCCAGTGCAGGTTATAGTCGACAGCTCGCCCGAGCTGGACAAAGAAATAGCCCCTTCAAACTTGCCGCCTGAGGAACTGATCGCTGCACAACCTTTAATGCAGGTAGCGCTTGATCCCCTCCCTGACAAAGCAACTCAAGAGCCTGCGCCGATAGCAATTTTGCATGAGCCCCTGGCTGTAGAGGTATACTTTGAACCGAAGGCCTTAGTCTGTTTTATTTTCTGTGCACTCTAAAAAGTCCTTCTTAACCACAGAGTCCTGATCCTGTCGGGGAAACAGCAACCGCTGCAGAGGTGTCTATCGCTGATCCGGCAGACCCAGTCGGTGGAGATGTGGTGGTCCAGGATCCTGCCCCCCATGTCCCTGAAGTGGGAGAAGGAGCAAATGTCGAACCGGAGCCAGAAACGGTCCTTGTTACAGAGCCCCAGGAGGCCCCTACTGCTGCTGCTGATACTGATGCTCCTGCTCCACCTTCCGAACCCCCTTCTAGGCTGGAGAGACTTGTTCGCGTACTCGAAGTGGCCTCTCCAGGAGTCATAGATGAAGCGAGGGATGGGTTGCAGTGACTTCTAGGTCCTGACATCTTGTTGCCAGGTGCGCCCGCCAGAGCTCAGGAATACTTGATGGTTCTTCGCCGCGAGCGAACCATTACTGAGGCTGAGTTCACCGAGATATATGAGCTGTTACAAAACCTTCCTGAGCGGATCAATGAACGAACGAACGAGACCGCACAAGCGAGGCAAGCCCAGGTCCATTATCGGGGCCTTGCACACCAAACGGAGACATCTCGTGATTTCTTAGGCGATAGAGCCGTCCTTGTCAGAGACTTGCGCATCACGCAGAATCATCTTCGGACACAAATCCGGGACCTGCAAGCCCAACTGACTGCGGTGACGGCCCGGCTTGAGCATGAGGAACCTCTGTTAGAGCAACCCTTAGCAGCTTTCGAAGCGATGTCTCAAAATTTAGCTCAGGCTCGCGAAGCAGCCAAACAAGCGAAGCGAGCTGCTGGCGACGCCAGTTTTCGTCTTGATGAACACTTACTTCGCTTGACCCATGCGGGCCGAAAACTCTAGGCCCCTGTTAGGCCCGATTTGTAAGAACAATATTATATTTATCTAGTATATATTTAGCCCACTTTACTTGGCCCAAATATTACTTTAACTCCGGTAGTTACTGACCTCGAAACTGTTGAAAAGATAACCCCAATTTGGGCGGTTACTTTCTTGAAGTCTGCCCCGCTTCCCACGCGTTTTCAAATCTTTTCATTTCCGAGATTCTGGCATTCAATTCCATTGATTCTCTCATTGATGGCGTTGAGAGTACTTCAACTGCCCATTGCGCGGTTGGGATCACTATGACTGGTACTATAAATACCTGTACTAGGGAGAATAAGCAACCAAGCCATCATGTCTTCTCCAGAGATAACCTCACGAGCTTTGCTGCTCTTCCTTCAGTTTCTAAAATCCTCTTCCCATGATCTCACCCTTAGCCACATATTCATAGGCTTCATGGCTTAATCTCAAGACCTGGGTAGGCCTCATGGCCTAATCTCAGGTCCAGTGGCATGTCTTCGGTTTCTGAAAATCTGGATGAACTTGCCAGTCTCAGTTAAACCGAAGAACATGTCACGCTCCTAACGCGGCAGAACCCTATTCTGAGGGGTCCCTCTTCTCAGACTGTTCGCGTGGAGCATGGGGAAGAAGGGCAGAAGGCCACGTTGAGGCCGACTGTTCTTCTTTCGCGGTCTACCTCCAGGGCCTGACTACGAGACTTCTGTTTTTCCCTTGGAGGTAGATGTGGTTGTAGGTCACGCTCGCTCTGGATACCAACTCCATCCCGGAGGACAACCAACTAGAAGGGTTGGGATGGATTATTTCCTTCCCTCTTCCTCCGGTACAAATGAGAGCAGCTGCGACTCAGATCGGAGGAGGATCTGGGTGAAGAGAAGAAGAGTGCCAGCGGTACTGCCCATGTCCTCCTTGCCACCGCAAGATCCAGAAACTCTTAGAAGATCTGAGATCCTTATGATTCTTTAAGCCACTTTTGGCCTTGTAATTGGAAATGTAAATGTTTCTATCTGTACTGCTTCTGGCCGCAAAGCCACTTTATGAATGAATGTTTTTATAGTTCAAAGTTATTGTTGTAAAATAAGGCCTCTTGTATAGGCCCCCATATATATATATATATATATATATATATATATATATATATTCTTAACACATGTTGTCAAGGAAAAAATACAAGAAATTATTCCAACATAAAGCCTCAAGAGCAGGCCTGGAAATTAATCAAGAAACTAATCGTAATAAGATCGAAAATAAGGCCTCCAGAGCAGGCCTGGAAATGTATAGTGTTGCCCCCCTAGTGTTCGTAGGCGAAGCAAATACTCGATATGAAGGCCAGAACGTAAAGGTGGTATGAGCCGAGGAACACTATGATTGCCCCCCATATCTGGGACAAAGGTTAGTCCGATGGATCTTCGAACCCCCAAACACTAGGGTAATATTTCTTCAAGAATCGCCCGTTGATGGGGTTGCGATGGATGTCCCCATCGATGTCCTTGAGGTGAAAAGCCCCGCGCTCCAAAATCCGGTGTACGACAAAGGGCCCTTCCCATCGCGGGGTCCATTTACCGCGGCCTGTTAACTTTTTGCCAAGGGGTAAAACAGCTTTCCAAACAAGCTCCCCTTCTTTATAACTACGACCATGCGTCCGCTTATCATAGGTGAGAGCGATACGCTGCTTTTCCATGACCACATTATCCAAAGCCGCTAACCGCTGCTCGCTTAAATCTTCGTGTTCTTGCCACATTGCCTGGACGTAGTCTTGTCCGATCAAATGATGTTGCTCTTGGACGCGTAAGGAATGAACGTTAATCTCCAAGGGTAGCACAGTGTCGTGGCCAAACATAAGGGTATACGGTGTCGTCGCGGTGGGACTCCTCTTAGAAGTGCGATAAGCCCAAAGTGTCTCGTACAAAGTATCGTGCCATTGGCGAGGGTTCTCTGCCAGCATTTTCTTTAGTAGGGTAATAATTATCTTGTTGCTAGCCTCTGCTTGACAGTTGGACTGAGCGTAATACGGGGTACTGTGGACGAACTGGATGCCGAAATTCGTGACTAGTTGCTCGACGGGACCTCCAATGAATGCTGCCCCCGGTCTGAAACGAGCACCTCAGGGACACCAAACCTACAGAGAATGTTACGAAAAATAAACTGGCGAATGGTGCTGCCGGAGGCCTCCTTTAATGGCTCCGCTTCAACCCATTTGGTAAAGAAATCAGTGGCGACGATGATGAACTTATGTTGGAGAGACGAGTGGGGATGGATCATTCCAATCAAGTCCAGTGCCCAGCCTCGCGCAGGCCAAGGCTTGATGATAGGTTGCATAGGAATGTTAGGAGCATGCTGGACTGGTCCATGCGCTTGACAATCTGTGCAGCCTTTGGCGAATGCAATACATTCCTTTAGAATGCTAGGCCAGTAATAACCATGTCGCCTAATAAGCCATCACATCTTGGGTCCCGCCTAATGAGCTCCACATATCCCTGTATGCGCTTCACGCATTAATCGTTTAGCTTCGCGACCATAGACACACCGAAAGTCCATGCCATCTTCCCCACGGCGTCGCAACTCGTCACCCCTGAGGAGATAATTTAGAGAGAGAAAGCGAATCTTTCGGTCAGCGGTGGGGTCTGGGCGCTTGAGGTAAGCAACCAGTGGGATGCGCCAATCCACATCTATAGGTTCTAACATCGCGACCACTGGATCATCTGGCGGATCAGGCCGTGCGAGCCATGAGGGCAGTGTGCGACGCTCGACCTTCAGAAGACGCTCGCGAACTCCATACTTCAATGTAATGCCCGTGGCCAGCTGAGCGAGCTCATTGGCAGCGAAATTGCGCTCGCGGGGAATATGTTCCAATTCGACATTGGTAAACTGATCCAGAAGCTCAATGGCGCGATTCAAATACGGCATGAGCAGCCAACTTACACATCGATATACATTTTGAAGCTGGTTTATAACGAGCTGAGAATCGCCGCGGATCTGAACGTCTCTTACACCCATTTCTAGTAAGACTTCGAGCCCGATAATAAGAGCTTCGTACTCGGCCTGATTGTTCGTGCATTTGAATTCTAATTGGAAAGAGTAAGAGAAACGATCGCCAGTTGGATTCTCCAGAACAATCCCTGCTCCGGCCAATGTTTCGGTTCTCGAGCCATCAAAGAACAATACCCAGGGCTGCAAGGCAACTGTGGCCTGGTACCAAACTGCGTATTCTGAGATGTGCGCCAAATCTGGCCGTGTCATAGTGACCGACGCTATTTCCAACTCCTTTACCGTGGGAATCTCCAACGTAGGATGATGTGCCAGAAAATCTGCAATGGCCTGCCCCTTAACGGCTTTCTGAGGGACGTATTGTAGCGAAAATTCTGAAAGGGCCAGGACCCATTTGCCGATGCGGCCTCTCAAAATAGGCCATGATAACATGTATTTGACTAGATCCTTTTGAGCAATGATGCAGGTAGTAAAGGATAACATGTAGTGCCGCAACTTGCACGCTGAAAAATACAAAGTCAGACACAGTTTCTCCATAGGGGTGTACCTCGTCTCACAATCTGTTAGTGTCCGGCTGAGGTAAAATATGGCGTGCTCGATACCTCCTTCATCATCCTGAGCGAGCAGGCTGCCAATGGAAGCCTCAGATGCTGAAATGTATAACTTCAGCGGAATTCCAGCTCTAGGTGGAACTAGGACAGGCGGACTCGCGAGGTAGGTCTTGATTCTGTCGAAAGCCTCTTGATGTTTAGGCTCCCACACGAACTCAGCATGTCCCCGTAGTTTCAGCAATGGGGAGAAGGGCTGGATTTTACCTGCAGAGTTAGAGATGAAACGTCTCAGAAAGTTGATCTTACCCAGCAAGCATTGCAACTCCTTTTTTATTCGTGGGGTGGTAGCATTGATGACCGCGCTCGCTTTGTCTTCAGGGACTTCGATGCCTCTCTGGTGAACAAGGAACCCTAGAAAATCTCCCGCTCGAACCCCAAAAATGCATTTAGCTGGATTCATCTTGAGCTTGTGTTGGCTGCGCTCAAACACTTTCGTGAGATCGGTGATGTGATCATCCTTCTTTTGAGATTTCACCACTACATCATCGATGTAGACCTCTAAAATCTTCCCCAGTATGTCGTGGAAGATCAGGTTCATGGCTCTCTGATACGTTGCTCCGGCATTCTTCAGTCCAAAAGGCATAACCACGTATTCAAAAACGCCCGCGAAACCTGGACAACGGAATGCGGTTTTATGTCTGTCTTCTTCTGCGACTGGAATCTGGTCATACCCCGCGGTGCCGTCCATGAAGGATAGTAACTCATGTCCCGCTACAGCGTCTACTAACATATCCGCGACCGGCATAGGGTAGACATCTTTAGGTGTAGCGACATTAAGGTCTCTGTAGTCAACGCAGACCCTCATTTTGCCGTTCTTCTTGCGAACTGGCACCATATTAGATAGCCACTGATTGTATTTGGCTACCCTGATAACGCCGGACTTGTGCATTTTCTCGACTTCCTCTTTGACGAGAATTTGGGTCTCAGAGTTCATTCGACGCGGCTCTTGTTTCACAGGCTTCTTGTCAGGGAGTGTTGGTAATTGATGGCACACCAAGTCCGGTGACAGGCCTGGCATATCCTCATACTTCTCTGCGAACCAGTCTTTGAATTCATGTAATAACTCAATGAGCCCCTGTTTCTCGCTAGGCTCCAAGTAAGCGCTGATGGCCACTTCTATAGGTTCATCTGCTGTTCCAAGTTTAATTTTCTCGGTAGGATCTTTGACCTTAGGAGGTGTGTCATCCAACGCCGCTGGGGCGAGCTGAACATCGACCTCAGCATCTTGTTCCTGGTCAGAGAGTTCCTCATGGACGACCTCTAAGGTCGCGACCCGCTCATAGGCCTCTTTTTCCACTAAGTACGACGACAGTCTGTCGTATAGCGAGTGGAAGGCCTCTATCCCTCCTTCTGGAAGGGCGTAATCCATTAATCATTTAAGGGTTTGGGCACAGCGTGGCCAGGCCTTTCCAAGCCCTCTTTTGCCAGCGTCAGCCCCCACTGTGCCAATTCAGAGGCCGTCACCCCTGTGGGGCGGCCTTTGTCGTCGATGCCACTGACCTGTAATGGAGTGATGGGCTCCAAATAGTACCTGGCATCTACATAGTTTGCGGAAACGGGGAATGGACGAGGATCCGCTTTAATCACCTCCGCTTTATCAGTCTTCCGGTTCCACATTACGAGCTCCTGATGAAGAGTCGACGGAACACAATAACTCCTATGGATCCAATCTCGGCCCAAAATTGCACTGTAGGCCGCATAACAATCTGTTACAAAGAAAGCATAAACTCCCTCAGCTGGGCCAACCTTGATGCGTAGGAAAAGAAGTCCCAAGGTTTTTGTTATGGTCCCTGCGAAGTCCTTGAGTGTAAGGGATGTAGACTGGATCTTCTCTCTCTTGATTCCGAGCAAGTGCATGGTTCTGGTAGTGATGACATTAACAGCCGCGCCGGTGTCAACCATGATCTTGCTAACTTTGGTGCCGCTCACATCGGTCGTGATATACAAGGGTCTCATGTGTTGGACCATAGCGGGTGTTGGTTTAGTGAAACGCATGAAGAACTCTATGTTATGAGCCTCCCCTGTCTCAAGGAGCACAACTTCTTCCACAGGTGTCGTGACCGCCGACGTGATCTGCAACAGCTGCAGACTATTTTCTCCTTCTTCAACGCAGTCTTGAGCTGCGACCGGTAATGCATACCGCGCGGGGAGTACGAAAACCATGTTACAGGATATATCAGTCATATCCGTCTCTTCCACGTCAGGTTCCAGATCGGGCTTGTGTTCGTTGACAGGGACGGCAGTGTTGAATTGCTTAGCCAAGCGATCGACTAATGACTCCTCCGTAAGGCCTTTTACATCATACTGCTCGCGCTCTTGTACTACAGGTGTTGGCAAGGGTGAGTCGGGTTTCGGTTCTCCTTCGGTACTGACCTTGGGGGATGCGACCAATACACTCTGGACCCTTTTCGGCCTCCACTGTAAAGTCTCGGCAGTCCTTTCCTTGCCCCCCAGTCTCTGAAAAACTGAAGGTTTAGCCTCTGATTCTTCGCGAAATAGCTTGCGCCTGACGTGAGGTCGTCTTGTCGGTGAAGTTTCAGCTCGAGACAACGGAGGTATCCTTTCTTCAGTGATCCTGCAAAAAACACTGGGCTTGTCTGCCCCTGTTGCTTGTTTTTGGAGACAGCGGGGGGCCACTAATGGCTTGGCCGCGAGTGCCTCCATTTCCTTTTGATACTATTCAGGTGATTTGACCAGTTGTGAAGGCTTGATCAGGCCCTGGTCAAGAGCTTCTAGTGCGCGCTTGGCTTCTCCAAACCTGCGCTGCAACTTCCTTTTCTTGGAAGAACTTATCTCCACTGCCTTCCCTTTTTCCCTGGTGTACCATTTGCCTTCCTTGATTGTATTAGCTGAGGTAGGAGGGATGTAGGGCTTGGTCAGAATATTCTTGCACTCAGTCCTGGCCTTCTCCTCTTGTTTCTGATTGTTCGCGGCTGCTCTCAGCTTTTTGAACAACTTAGAATCCTTTGGGGATGGTGGAGATTCCATTTCTTCTCTATTTCTTGGGCTGGAAGGTTGATAGTTCCTAGAGGATGAAGCCCACTTGACCGGTGGGAGAGAACCAAAGTGAAATATCTGCTCGACCTCTTCGTGTGACACCTGAATGCCGCACTCTTCCTTGCATCGCGAGCATAAGACCACGGGCGAGGCCTGGCTTTTTGTCTCAGCCGTGCACCTAGCAGGTGTTCCGCCTGCGGGGGACTTCCCCCCTTGCTCATTCGAGCCCAAATCGAGAGTGGGTTTCCGTGGCTGTTGTTTGGTCCAGTTTATATCGACCATGTTGACCCCAGTATCAGGAAAAGGATCCAAGTCTACTAGCGCTGCCGCCGTGACTGGAGCTTCCACTTGCAAACTACCATTGTCAAGCCATACCTGAATCTGGTCTTTGAGTTTCACGCAATCGGCAGTGTTATGATTCCACAAATTATGGAACTTGCAATACTTCTTCCCCTTCAGCTGCTCCGGTCGAGGAAAAGGTCCAAAATCAGTCTTCACCATCTTCGCGGCGATCATTTCGTCAAGGATCTCATGGGCTTTGTTGGCATCATATGTATATGTTGTGAACTCGGGTTTGGTGAAGGCCATTGATTTGAGCTTAACGGGCTCCTTGGAAATTTTGAGCTGCTTCAATGATGGACTCTTTTTCCCGGTTAACTCGTAGGCCGCTATATCATTTTCCTCTTCCTCTTCATCATCCTGAACCACTTCTTCAGTGCTATGATGGTAATAAGGGTCATAGGTCGACGGCTGGTAGCTCAGGGCTGCTACGGTACAATGTTTCCCTGGCACATATGTCCCTCTGGAAGCGTTTTTTCTTGCATCCGTCTCTCTAAGGAGATGCTCGAAGCTTCCCACCTCTGTGATGAGTTCTCCCATCGACTGAATCATGCTACCGTGCTGCTTCTTCCGTTGACGTGGTTCCAAACCTTTCACTACCAACTTGACTAATTCCTTTTCGGGCAGGATGACGTTTAGCTTGGCTTTCTGGATCTGGAAGCGTTGAAGGTAGGCCACTGCTGATTCTGTAGGCTGCTGGGCCATCTGGGTGAGAGAGGCCAAGTCTACTTCAGGCTCGATAGTTCTGAAAGTTTCGCGGAAGAGCAGTTCCATTGCAGGCCAGTCAGCCACTGTTCCTGGCCGAAGCTTGGAGAACCATCTGAAGGCAACGCCTGATAGAGAAGTGCCAAAAATCCTGCATTTAAGGATATCATCGTTTTGGTACTGGCCGCACTGTACCCTAAACCTGGCCAGATGTGTCGCCGCGTCCTCAGTATCCTCCCCTGAAAAAGTAGAAAATATTATGTTCTTATAGCCTCGGGGAAAGGGTGCGAGCATGATATGTGGCGGGAAAAGTCCCTCATAGACCTCATCTGGCTGGGCTCTAGGGTTAGCCAATCTGATCATCTCCTCTACTTCATCTCGTCTTACATATTCTGGACCCGGAGGGGGGGTGGTACTGCCATAGTTTGGCGAGCAGCTTGCACAGGTGTTGCCTGGTTCACCGTTGCCGATCCCCTTTCGACGTGTACCGCGTGGGTAGCAGTCGCTGGCTTAATCTCTTCTTTCGACAAGGCAGTTATCTTGATTGGGGTACCGGTCTGGTCGAGCCCGTAATAACTTCCTGGCAGCTCCTGATATGTCATTTCTGTTCCGTCGCTGTCGTATTGGACGAACGTGACGGGCTCAGATGAAGTTCCTGCACCTTTCGAAGCCTGATGCTTCGATCTGGTGGCCTGTCCGTCCGACGAAGTAGGCTTTTCCTTGCTGCCACCAATAACCAACGCTTGCTCTTTACCCCTTAATGGCATAGCAGTAACTGTAGTTGAGGCAGAAGCGCTATTATTAGCCTTCTCGCGCTGATTTGGTGGCACGTACTTACCTGAACCGGATGGCTGGCCAGGAGAGCCAAGGATAGCATTAGAGTCTCCTAAAGCTTTGTTCAACACTTCTCTCGTTTGGTTCAATTCAGCTCTCTGCATGGCCACTTCAGTTGCCAGGTTGGCACCGTCCTTGCGAAGACCTGCCATATCTGACGCGGTCTGTTTGGTTTGGTCAGCGATAGCCTCCAAAATCTGTGTTTGACGCCGGTCCTGCTCGCTAGCGACGCTCGCAGCATGTGCCTTCACCGCACTCTCTGACTGTGCGATCTGCTGCCTAGTCTCCTCAGCATGGCGGATAACTCGCTGATCTATTTCTCGTATGAGCTTCTCCATTTTTGCGGTCTCTCTAGCGAAGTCAGCGTCCATCTTCTTGCGATGGCTTTCGATATTCTCCATGATGATTGCGAACCTGACTTCGGAGAACGCTCCCTCTGGAATAGGCTTCGGAACGAAAGCCTCTCCATCCCCACTTCCCACTGTGGTAGCAACGGTGGTAGGGATAACAGGTTCGCTGACCTGATTGGTATCAACATTCTGGCCCTCAGTAGTGGGCGGATGATCCTTTCCTTGTTCAGTTGACATGTTGGATGAACAGGTGGGGTAAGCCAATTGCTGAGTCACTTGTTCTTCGGAAAGACCACGACAGTCCGCGCGAGAGTGCGGTCTGTGACTGGAGGTCTTGTGTTTTGAGCAGTTAGCGTAAACCTTTTGGTAAGGGTTTTCGCTAGACTTCCCAATGGCTACGTTCATGAAAAGACACTATTGCAGGGTCCCACTGGGAGTGCCAAAATGTTTGACGCGAAAATCCTGTAGGGGTGCAAACTGTCTCTTTTGAGCGTGTGATTGCGCAGGCGTGCCAGCACCGTGGGGTGCAGTCATCGGGGTAGTCCCTTGACCTGACTTCTTCTTCAAGCGCTGTGGGTGAGGAGAGCACCAACCTCACCACAGGGTTCTTCTCTAGCCTTTCGGGAAAGGACTTCTGCCTTACGGATAAGGACTTTGGGTGTGATCTCTTCGCGTTCACTGTATCGATACTTAGTGTTGTAGACTAAGCAGAGCAATCACCGGGAAGTTGTGAGAAAGCACGGGTTTTGCTAAAGCGTGACTTTAGCTTCGCTGGGTTGCGAGGGCGTTACCCTTGCTTCGCTGGTTGTGTCGGTGGCAGTAGCACTGGCAGTCGGCTCGCAAGGAGACTAGGACTGGAAGCACGGTCGCCGGGTTGATCTGGTGATGCTGACAATCGGCTCTTGGAGAGACTAGGACTGGCGCGCGGTCACCGGGTTTCAACGAGGTTGAAGGTTTGCTCCAGGGAGGCTTTGTAATCGCTGGGATTAGTTGATTTGAGAGAGGTCCCGTGCTGTGTCCTTGAACCCTAGTATTTATACCTAGGTCTTCGACTGTTCCTTGCTACCGAAGGATTATTGATTGAAGTTTCCTATTCAATCTCTGCTACTTGACTCCAATAAGGTTTCGTTTTCCTTCTGGATTACGGAATGGGCGAAGCTGTAACCCAAACCCTAGTAGGCTTATTTTTGGGCCGCAGGTATCGACCCGCTATGCTAAATCCACTAAAGGATCTTGCCAAAATTACTTTTGGGCTCAAACAATGTGGTCTGACCTTGATCAAAGGTAGAAGTTTGTGTGTGTTGGATGATGTTGAAATTTGTCTTTTGTTAATCTTTGTTGCATGGTACAGAGGCAGCTTTGCCAATCAAAAGTTTCTTTTTTTGGTCTGACCTTGCTCAAAGGTTGATCCGAATATGAATCCATTGAATTTTCAATTTTGGTTATTTTTTAATTTTTTATTTTAGACAAAATTTCTGCGGGTTCTTTATGGTGAAGAGTAAAAGTGCGATTTGTTGAAGTTTGGACGTGTTATGACCGATGAGCTTAGAGCAGACATAACACAAGAGAAACTCGATTTGATCCAAAAAAAAAAAAACCATTTGGGAGTTTGTTTAAGGCTTATTACAATGGCACATTAATCGAATCTGCTTGCAAAAAATCTGATTTGGAAATAGCAACACTCTTGAAGTGTTTCAAAAAGCAAAACAAAAGTTTTCAACTTGGGGAATTCAGTGGTACGTACCATAAACGGCGATGACATCTCTGAGTTGTTTGTCTTAACACTCATTGGGGAAGAAATTAACCTAGACCAGAAGAAGAAGAAAGAGGATGCCGGATTCAGACGGCATCTGGCACTGCCACCGTTTTCGATTCCTGACGGCATCTGGCAATAATAGCAGCTTCCATTCACTACACAAAAAAAAATATATATAAGAATATTATAAAACACATACTTATATGTTAAACAAATATTAATTGTGAGAGAACAGCATGATTACCTCAAATCAAGGTGTGATGAAGCCACTATAAATTGAATGAAGTTTTGGAAGATTTATTGATCGAGATGTTTACATATGTAACACATATATTACATATATATAGAAACGGAAGATAAATGATACGGTAAAAATCACAAATAGTACCTAAACTATACCTCAATTTTATCGATTGTACCTGAACTTCAATTTTGATCACAACTAGTACCCGAACTTTTCAATTTCATTTTAAATGGTACCTAGAGCCACTTTCGATCACTATTCTGACTAAAAACTGCATGTGAGGCGATCATAATGATGATATTTGGTGATTTCAAGGGTTGCAATCATAGCGATATGATCTTTTTGGTAATAGGCTTTCCTTGAACTTTTATTTTTATTTTTTTAATTTTTTTTTGGATTTTTTGGCCAGAATAGTGACCGAAAGTGGCTCTATGTACCATTTAAAATGAAATCGAAAAGTTCGGGTACTGGCTGTGATCAAAATTGAAGTTCAGGTACTATCGATAAAATAGATGATAAGTTTATGTACCATTTGTGATAATAACCGTAAATGATATTATAATTGTAGACATATAAATTATGAAATTAATTATAAAATTTATGTTTTCAATTGGTATATGATGTTGTCTGATATAAAGGTGTTTTTGTCGATGGTTGTGAATAGGTAAAATCATAATTGCATATCACTAATTATGGAAACAATTATAAAGTTTACATTTTGGAATGAAGCATGACATGAATCATGAATGTCTGTGATGGTTGTAATGTACTTTAGTTATCAATTTCAGACAAGTAATTAATAGGACATCCAACAAAGTCAACATTTGATCAAATATTGCTACTGTTACGTTTTTTCAAAAATCTCAAAATACTGATTACATTGGAATTAATCAAGAGTACAATCGATCAATGTATTTAAAATTATTATTTTCTGCACTTACGGTATTTAGTAAGGCCATATTCGCAATGCATGAAAATGAAAGTCAATAGTGTTGAGTCAGCAAAAGAGTATATTCAGAATGCGCAAAAATGAAAATTGGTATTGTTGAGTTAGCAAAATAGAAATGTAAACAAATACAACGTGGCAGCAATCCATAGGACTGCAATTAACAAAAAAATTCATCCGGGACTACATCCAATACGGGGTGTGAATAAATTAAATCTTTTGAGGAATTTTCATTATATCTTCTCTCCAATGACCACAAACTTTTAGCTAGCCTTGGCGAAACCCTTCAAAGACTTTTGTCCGCTCCATGAAAATAAATTATATCATTGCATTTTCATTAAAAGGATAAGAATTTAAGTTTTGTATTTTTGCACAAACTCAACATCACAAATATTCTTCTATTAATCTGGACCATGTCATATTTGGTTGTTCACATATGTAAATTTTGATTGGAATGAAGCTGCAGGAAAAAATACAGAGCGGCTAAAGCATGCCCAAATAGCAAAATCCGATACCCTAAACAAGTTAATTAAGTTAATCAACTTTGGAAAAGCCAGACAGGAACATTCGAGGGCACTAACTCTATAAATATGGCTCTACTTGTTCACTGTCTTTCAAACCATCACCAAGCACGGAAACAAATTAGCAGAGTTGTTACAGAAAACTTACAGTTACTAATATAAAGCAACAATGGCTTTGATTCTGTCTGACAACAAGATGAACATGTTCAATATGACTCTTGTGCTCTGTGTTTTCCTCATTATCTCCTCCGCCGAGAGCAGAATACTCAGCAGTAAGTAACTAGAAGACTAAAATTTTTGACGTCCCTCTGACGCACGTCACAAGGGTTTGCGTCTGCTAAGGTTTGGTTTTCTTAGGGTTTTGGTGGTTGCGCCGTCTACGTTAGGCTCTGATTCTTGATTTTTTGATGGAGTAGGCTGGTCTGGTGTAGGTAGAGACGGTGTAGAATCTATTTATTTGACTGGTTTTGGTTTTGTGAGTTCAAATAGATGAGATGGAGCATCGTTTTGCTGGTGCTTTGGTTCTGTCAGAAAGGGAAGCTAAAGGTTTAAAGATTGGTGGCGCTACTGCACAATCTGCCATTAGGTACAAATT